>NC_056735.1:749983586-750346086 GCF_019279795.1 Protopterus annectens | reverse complement strand
AAGCACTGGTTGGACAGAGAGAGTGCTGGAAATTTTAGCTTGCCCAGCTGGCCGAGATCTGGACCCTATAGCTATACCAGTGGGGAGTCTTATTGGGGACCTGGAGAGCAAGGGAGTGACCAGCCCCAGGCTGACTGTGATCTCTGTGTGCTCTTAAGGGAAATTGCACTTTGATGTGTGTATTTGTTATCCTTTCCTCTCACATGAGACACCCTCTCTGGTGTTAGTGGTGAGGATTGAGGCTCCTTGATTGCTGGCCAGGGCACGGGCATCACAGTTACACCTACTAATTCCCCACACAGTGGGCTGGACAACAATTAGGTTTACAGTCAGCTGCTTTTTAAATTACATAGGCCATTAGGACCCTTTCCTTAGACGTGTATGACCATGACAAGGCAGCATACCTCTCAACCTCTTAAATAAAGAAATCTTGTCAAAGCCAGAAATAATGGGGGGACAAAGGACCAGAAATTGGGATGGATTTATAATACTGCTCCTATAAACTTAGAAAGTTGCTAGAATAACATATTTTGCATTATTTTACATTTTCTGAAAGATGTGAAGTCTGAAACTGAAATGATTGCCATTATTTACTATTATTTAGTGACTTCAGTCCTCTTCGATTTGCCAAAAACCACAAATTTTATGAGGAACAGACTAAAAATAAGAAGCAAAAATCTGAGCATTCTGTGAAAATCTGGACAGCTGAGAGGTATGCAAGACGGTGGTCCATGTGGGTGTGAATGACCTAGGTTGCAAGTCCATGAGAGACATGCATATATTTATATTCATATTTATACACACACACACACACACACACACACACACACACACACACACACACACATATATATATATATATATTAGAATTTTTTGTGTTCACATGCTATGTTAAGTGCTGGGGAAGAGCACTTCACTGTAATTGGGAATTACCCTGGTGACCTGGTGATAGAATTAATAATGCTAAATTGCTGATTCTTCAACTCTAAAGGGAAGGATGAGGTCTCATATCTGACTACAATCCTTTGTGGATACCCGAGGGTATTGTTACAGGTGGTTCCCTATTAGAAGACCGAAGATGCATTCCTTCGAATGCGTCTTGGTCAAACTCAAAAGCCTGAAATGGCAAAATATCGAAGCGGCTTTTAAGCAAATTCTTTCCCTGGGAAAGAATTTGTTTGGACGCTTCGTTACTTTGCCATTTTCGGCACAGTAGTGTGGTCTCGGAGTTGGTATATTTAAGTAGGGGGTGTGGGGGGGGGGGGCGAAGGCCCTCAATGTAATGTTTAAAGTATGTTTTTTTTTTTTTTGCTGTAACTAGGGAAAAAAATCGCTGTTCTGACAGTTCGAAATTGTAAGCTTTCTCTTATATAGGGTCGATTAATCACTGTTCACTTTTTTAAGTGCTTGGTGATCTAATATAGACCCGGTACAGGCGTATGATTTGGAACAAGGTTGTTTTAACAGATTTTGCCACAGTGGGTCATGTGGGGGTAACATGACTCACATAACTGTACTGATGTTGCTGCATGCTTCGGGTACTACAGGACTAAACGTTAGGCCACAAAGCAAAATTTCTGAGCTACTCCAAGGATAACAGCCTTCCTTTCCTTGATTCTTCCCCTACTAGGTAATGTGGAACAGACAGATCAGAAGAGCAAGGAAGGGGCTTGATCCCTCAGGCAGGGAATGCTAAAATCTTTGCTTCCAGTTTAAATTTCCTATTCTATGCAGGTTGTCTTAATTTTATAGCAGTACTAGTGATCAATTAATGTATGAAAGTGACAGATTTTCATAATGACAGTAACTGTTATATAGTTACTCACAATTCAGAACTTATAAAATGCTGCTGTCAATTTACTAGGAATAGCTAAACAAATGGTATATTACATTTTATTTTCTGCTTTATTATTGCAGTGTCAGTTATTTTATTCATTTTAGGTATAATCCATGACTGAAGATAATTTAGACTTGACTTGCACTGTACATGCATTTTTAGTTATTACCTTTTTTTATTAAAATGAGTACTATGTGTGCTGTTGTTATCTTGTGAATTTTCAGGGCTTTATCTTTTTCAGATATTGTTGTCACTTTTTGCCATAGCAAAAAATGGAGCAAAGCCTCACCCAATGTAATACCCAAAAAAACGCACCCATCCCCACTCCTTTCCTCTCTTTTTCTGCTTACTTCCATGCCCATTTTATGTTGAAAATGAGCAAATCACTGGAAGTTAGAATGTCTTGCTTTGCCTTTCCTGGACGTGATTGCATTGTAGTAGCTATGCTTTTCTTGAAAAAATTCAATCAAAGGGGGCTTTTATACAAGTTGTAGCAATCTAGTTATGCTGTTAAACAGAATATTAGAGACTGTACAGTGTTTTTTGGATTACAAGACAATTGTTCTGATTTTTGAATAGTCAGGAAAAATCTGTATAGGTGGCAACCCTATTTTCAGATTCTATGCCTGAATTTTCAAGAAGCCATATTTGCTTTTCTTACAGTATGGATTGTGACTAATCTGGGGTAAACATTTCCTCATTCTGTTATTAACAGTGGCAGCTGGTGATTGTTAAATGGATAACAATTAGAATTACTTTGCTTCTAAGAAAGCTAGGCCAGAAAATATATTTGTATGCAGTGAGAATGATTTCAGATATTATTTCTAAGCAAGCTAGGCCAGAAAACATATTTTTGTGGTCTGTGAGACATGATGCTGCAGTTGTGCATTATGTGCTTAGATAAGAAAGCACAACTCTGCTTTGTAAACTAATAAGCAAAAGGATATTATGGGACACTGCTTAACTAGAATTAAAAACATGAGATAACCTGTCATTGTATTTTGTCATTGCTTTTAGAACAAATTCTGTAATGAGTAGAATGAGATCATAGGTCTGCTCAGAATTTGAGAATCTTCTGAAATGTAATGGTCTGAGCTGTCACTTGATTATGATTGCATGATGTTGCTGTTAGCTTAAGAATATGAATTGTGATTTAAAATATTATTCTGGAGGGTGCCACCTAAGTTGAGTACTTTGTTTCATGTATATAAGTTAGTCTTCATAGTCTGCCATTATTCATGTCCTTTGAATTGCTTTGCAATGTTTCACAAAGCTGCTAATCTTTTCTATACATGAAAACTTGTTGCTACAGCATAATTGTATGTCTTAGTGAATTTACTTTGAGACAGATAGTATCCTGGATCTTTTACAGTGACTGCAAAGCAAAGGGGGGTTGCAGGAGAGAACTGAATAGGTGGGAGTAATGGGGATATGGTGGAGTCTATTACAGCAGATCAATAACCACTACCTGTAATCAAACAGATACATTTGCTTTCATCCACAGACTGTCTCAGTATACACCCACTCATTATAACCATTTTACCAACTATATACATATCAGATGTCTGATTTGCTATTATCATAGACAGCCCTAGGTGAAATGGAGTCCTAGACAAAAACTCAGTGCCCCCCCCATCACACACTAATGCTCCTGCAATTGTGAAGTACCCTCTCCCATGTTTTCCCTTCATTTTGGCCTCTCACCGTTCAGATAGATGACATCTTTTTGCATTTTCGCAGTTTGTCTTATGTTTTAACTCGGCCCCATATTTTTAACACTCACCAACTGGAGAAAACTCTATGGTAATGTCTGAAGGCTGTAACTACATTAAGCCATGGGTCTGGGGCTGCTAGGCTCCCAGCTCTCATAGGTTCTAGATGCAGTGAGGTGCATCAAAGAGCTCTTTTACAACATTTTGAGTTAATGATACTCTAAAGTCAGAGGGTTCTAGATGCTGTAAAGTGCATTTTAGAGCTTTTTAGAACCTTTTGATTTAATGATGACCTAAACAAAAAATTCATGAGTATGGAAGAAATTCATTCTTATTTTGTTTATTCAGGCAAAAATAAGCTGTGTCTAAATTTAATGTTTAAAGCTAACAATATAGTAGTCTCCCAATAAACTGATAAGGCAAATAAAAGGATATATAAATCCTGTCTGTGAATACTGCCCACCTTCCTGCCCCTACACAAAAAAGGTAGTTAGCTTCTGTATACCCTTCTGGCATTAGATTGTGATGAATGTAAAAGTACAAATGTCCAGAGTCATATGTTATACAGTTGAGGTCTGGGACAAGAAACCAAAGCATGTGGATAAAGTCTACAGAGTCACAAGGGAGTACTTTCAGACTCCACAAAGAAGGAATCACAGCCAAAAACATACCCAGAGAACCAAATGCTGTTAGATGACAACACTGCTTGAGATGATACTCTGCCAATAATCAGTTGTTATTAATAACACCAAATTCCACCTAGGTAAACCTTCTGTAGCAAGAAATAAAGTCTCCAAATACAGTTTTCCACTTAGTTTATTCACCAAAGTAACGAGAAGCTCTTGAAATGGCTTGTAGAACAGCCAAAGCACAATGGTAGCAATGTGAATAGCAGCAGAACAAAACAAACAATAACAGTTCCAAATGGTAAGCGCTTTCGTCCACTTAAAACGTGGACTTTTTCAAACCAGTGTCTCACCATTTAGGCTGTTAAAATAACAGTCCCATAATCCCCTTAATTGAAAAACACCCAATATAATTGAATCAATTAATACATATATAATAAACCCTTCAACATACATTTACATTGTCTAATACTGTTGTTAAAACCTGTAAAAACATATAAAATCCTTACAAAATGTGCAGTGTGAATCAAAGTATATGTGCTTTATCTTTTAAAATGGGTGCTAAAGAAAAATGTTTGTTCATTCCTGGTGGGTACATGGCTCCTAATTTAAGCTGCCATTGGATTTCGCTGTTACTAATTCTATTACCCCAATCCCCACCCCTGGGGTCTCTCAACACATTTTCCAAAATTCCAAACTTAAAATTAATTTGCCCTGTACAAATCAGTGTATGTTTGAATAGGGAGTTATTGGGGTTCTTGGTTTCTATAGCATAAAGATGCTCATAAATAGGTTTACGGAGCACATGCTCCATTTTTCTCACGTAAAATCCTTGGCAACCCAAACAAATACTTAGGTAGACTAAACCCTTACTATTACAATTCCCGTTGGCCAAATGGACTCTAATCTGGAACTCACCTACAGTGACAGATGTTCCCTCAAGGATATGTGGACAATATTTACATGTTCCACATTTCTGGATCCCTTTATCCCTGTCCTTTGAGGACAAGGGATTTTCCAAGTAATACTTCATACTGTGCCCAACTCTGTGTATAAACAAAGGTGAAGTACCCAGAAGACTATACACCTCACCATTACCCTTGATAATAATGCAATTCTTAGAAATGATGTTCTTAACTGTTAGCCCAAAATTACCATAATGTGTGACTATAGCTTTAGAAAAATTATGATAGTCTGGGTTTTTTCTCGATTTCTCAGGGGTCCTATCATATCCTAATAAAGGTAGGAATTCCCCCCCCCCATTCCTTAAGAATCTCTTCACCAAAGGGTAAACCATTTCCTGAGGGTATCCCCTGTCCAGGAATATCTGCATGAGACAACCCAACTCACGTTTAAGGTCAACCAAAGTAGAACACATTCTAGCCCCTCAAATCATTTGCCCCCGCACAAGATTTTTCTTACTATGAAAGGGGTGCCTACTATCAAAAGCCAAGAAGCTGTTAGAATATGTAGGTTTACGGTAAACCCTAGATGTAAAGGTTCCTGTAGACCTATCAATTGAAATGGCCACATCCAAGTAATCTATTGAATCAGGGGAAAATGTGTGCATAAATTTAAAATAAGAACAAATTTGGTTAATGTATAAGAAAACATTGTCCGCCACCATTTCCCCTTCCAAAGAACAAAGATACCGTCTAGGTAACGGAGGTATAAAATCCATTCCATTTCAAACCCTGAGGTGAAAACACACTTCTTCTTTCAAGACGCCATCACCAAATTCACAAAGATAGGGGCACTGCTAGACTCCATAGCTACCCCTTTTAATTTCCTGAAGTACTCATTTTCAACAGTGATGAAATTTGTATTTAATATTACCTCCATAACATCCACCACAAAGTTTGTGAGCCCTGTGTCCAAATTGGTATAGTCATAGATGGCCTCACAAAAAAACTCCATACCCACCCTGTGAGGGATGGAGTTGAAAAGCTCCACTACATCAATAGCAGAAAACCCCACTGAATCACCACAAAAATCTTGTTTGATTCTCGTTAAAAAAATCCCATGAATCTATTAATATGTGGGATATGGGGAGCATCGAGTTCTTCAACAATCGGTCAACAAAAATGCCCAAAGAGTAGATTGAACTGTTTTGAGCCACCACTATCAATCTATATGGGGGATATTCAACACACATATGAACTTTGGGGATACCAAAGACAGTGAGTGTATATGGATATTCATTTACCAAAACCCTGTATATCTCTTCATTAATAACCCCCTGAAAAAGACTATCTTCGATGAATAACTGTATCCTCCTATGTGCAATATTTATCTGGTTGAGGGAAACAGTTTCATATTTGTCCATGTCATTTAACAGGTTCGCAGTACCATTGATGTAATCATTTCTGTCCACTATCACAATCCCTCCCCCTTTATCAGGCTTCATAATTCTCAGATGGTCTGATGTCCTCAAATTTCTCAATAATTCCTCCTCATATCTCATGAGGTTAAAAAAAACTATCCTTTTGAGAATAAAAGGCCTGGTAAATTTCACTGGTACGTACCTGTTCAAAACTTCCCAGAGTGGGATGAAGGGGGGGGGGGTTGAACACACTTTTTTCTTAAATAACCCAGATCTACTTACCCTGTCGTTATCCTTGAAGTATAAATCAAAGTTCAATTTTCTCAAATAAAGTTTGAAGTTGATCAATACCTCCAAAATATCAGTGTTCCTACTAGGAACAAATTTTAAACCTCTTTTAAACAGAGAAAAGTGTGTTTGGGTAATAACCTCCTCTGTGTAGTTAAAAATGTTGAACCCTAAATAGCTCAACATCTTTCCCCCAAAGGAAAAAATGATTTGACATTCCTGCAAATTTGGACTTAATACCTGTTTCCCCTGTTGCTCTACCAAAGGTTCTTCTGTCCTCCCTGTCTCTGCCCCTTGGGTGTTCCCTGCTGACCTAACAAATGAGAACCATTCTCGTTCCTGTTGAATATTCTCTCAGACCTTCTTAGGATGGGAAAATTCTGTTCGAACACTTCTTCTTCCTCATTGTAATAATGTGATGTAACATTGTCTTCCCTAACCCCCCCCCCATCAAAATTCGCTGAAGCCATCCCCATTTCGAACCCTCATTCACGAACTGTACTTGTAGTGGGTTTTAAATAACTTTTTGGCAATGGGTAGTCTTCTGCTTGTACTCAAGTTCATCTCTTTTTAATTTCCTTTGCTTCCTTGCTACATTTTCTTTCACCTGTTGTTCAGTTTTGTCAAACACATTGTCATACTTTAATTCATATCTACCAAAATTGTGATCAGCTAAACTGTCATTGTTAAGATTGTTAATTTCATCAAACAACTGATTAATTCTTTTGGAATTAATTTTAATAATAAAATGCAACAATTCAATACCATGTCAGTCGAACATAGCTAACAGTTCCTTAACCTCAGGTTTCAACAACAGTATTAGACAATGTAAATGTATGTTGAAGGGTTTATTATATATGTATTAATTGATTCAATTATATTGGGTGTTTTTCAATTAAGGGGATTATGGGACTGTTATTTTAACAGCCTAAATGGTGAGACACTGGTTTGAAAAAGTCCACGTTTTAAGTGGACGAAAGCGCTTACCAGTTGGAACTGTTATTGTTCGTTTTGTTCTGCTGCTATTCACATTGCTACCATTGTGCTTTGGCTGTTCTACAAGCCATTTTAAGAGCTTCTCATTACTTTGGTGAATAAACTCACTGGAAAACTGTATTTGGAGACTTTATTTCTGGCTACAGAAGGTTTACCTACGAGGAATCTGGTGTTATTGTGTGTTTTTTCCACCCGACCGCTCTGTGTACAATTTTTGATTTGTTATTAATAGACATTCTATTCAGATCACCCTGATAGGCAAGTATTGATTAGAAGTCTGATGTTTGACTGTAATAGAAAGTGAAAATGATTATGGCTAACTAACTACTTTTAGATACCTTGCAACCCTCTCCCACAAATACTTAGCAATTTTCATCAAAGGCAATATCCTTACCCATCAACATTTTTTGAATGTGCACACCTCAGATATCAGAGTATATTTAAATAACTATAGTAAAGTATTCCAGCTGTCTTCATGCAAATTGATTCTACTTCTGTATGCCAGAATATTGACTGTTTAACCTGAGCACATGACAACAGTGGCAATCATTTCCATCCACGAACACATTTGGAATGATATTTTAAGCTCACTGCTGTCAGAATAAAGTACGCAACACACTGCAACCCCCCCCCCCCACACACACACACATCTGTCTCAGTCTCATCTCAAGAATCAAGCAAAAAAGTAATGGTGGACAAAAAAACAAAAAAACAGTGGTAGTTGGTGACTTTATATAATTAGAAACTTGCTGGAATATCAGGATTTGCTTTAGCCTACTTTTTAGAAGACTTCAAGGTCTGAAACTTAAATATTTGTCATAATTATTTAGTGACTGCAGTCCTCACTGTTATGCCAACAAAACCACAATCTTTATGAGGAGTAGAACAACATTTGATGCAAGAAAAAAAACATTTTGCAAAATCAGAAACCCTGAGTACATCTACACCACACATACATTCACATGCATCTGCGTGCAACTACACACACACACACACACACACACACACACACACACACACACACACACACACACACACACACACACACACGTCACCATCAGTTGCATCCACTTGTATGAATGTCACTCCAAACATCAAATAATTTATTGTAATCAAATGAAAGAATGAATAAATCCATAAGTGCCACACAGAAATTTATTTTCTTAGCTCAGTACTGTCAGAATACAGTATACAACAGACTCTGCCCCCTCCCCAAATATGTTTTACATTGAAGCTCAAGAATCAAGGAGAAAGCTAAATAATAACAGGAGACACAGGACACACACACGCACACACACACACACACACACACACACACACACACACACACACACACACACACACACACACACACACACAGCTGACCCATCAGTTACAGCCACTTGTATACGACTGTGACTGTACCCATCAAATGATTTACTGAGATTTAAATATCTCAAAATACTTGTTAAAGAATCATGAAAAAGCAAAGTAATAGCAGGGGACACAAGGCCAAATTCAGGGACAGACATGTCCTTTATATACTTAGGAAGTTGTTAGAATAACCATGTATTTAGCCATTGGATGAATAAATACATAAATAACCACCTGACAGTAAACTGGGGTTGGCATAATGGTTAAAGGGTTTAACTCACAGACAAAAAGTACAAGGTTTGATTCCCACTTTTCAGGGAAATTGGCTAGGCTTAAAATGGCTAGAAAGCCAGTTAGTCTTGTACTTCCCTATCAACCTATTTTTTCAGCTCACTGCTTTCAGAATATAGTATGCAACATACTACAGTTCTCATCTCAAATCTCTCAAAAGACTTGTTAAAGAATCATAAAAAAGCAAAGTAATAACAGGGGACACAAGACCACATTCAGGGACAGACATGTCCTTTATATAATTAGGAAGTTGTTAGAATAACCAGATTTGCATCAAAATGCCTTTTTCTGAAGGCTGTTAAGTCTGAAAGTCAAATGTCTGTAATTTTTAGTGACTGCAGTGGTATAGTAGACCACCACCCATTTTCTAAGAAAACAGATCACAATATGATGCAAAATCAGGGACAGTTTAAAGCTTTTATGCTTCTCCCACAAATATGTTTATCTATGTATATATATATATCTAGATATATATATATATATATATATATATATATATGTATATATAAAGATATACATAATAGATACAAGTATATCATACTTTATTTTTACTACATGCCTCCCATAAATTAGGGCATTTGGTTTAATGGTGAGTGTCTCCAGTATGTTTGGGAATGAGCTATGGGATTCTGGGAACATGGAGGGTGACCTATAGCATGTTAGGATATGGTAAGGGACTTTGACAATGATGATTTGCGGATGGATACATTTTAGGGCATCGTCCTGTTTAACCAAGCTAGAGTGATTCTTATTGCTAATATAGATTAAGACTCCTCTACCTTTTACCCCTGTCTGTGCAGCTGATAGTCTAAATTTGTGGAAAACACTGAAACCTTGCACTGCTTGAGTGCTTTCTGCAGATTTAAACCAGGGGTCTATCTTCTCCAGTGTGCGAGGAGCTTGCAGGGTATGGAGCTTTTTTGTTTAGGCTCCTGGCACTGAGCACTAACATCGGTAAGTTTATTTTAGTTTTGTTTACTATTTCTGTAGATTTGTCAGTTTGGCGTTGCCTAAAAAAAGGCTCTAAGGGGGTTGGTAAGGTTTTAGCTAATTTTCAGAAGCCTAGGGGAGACAAACCATCCTTTGCAAAGCAGTGTAGTTTGTTAACCATGTCATCCTACACTGACAAACACTGAATACCCCAGGAAAGACAACAGAAGCTAAGGCGATTATTGAAGTAAACCATCTTTTGTGCATGCTGTGGCTTCATCTTTGGTGAAGGCGGACCACTGCTCAATGCAAGGCATATATATATATATATATATATATATATATATATATATATATATATATATATATATATCTATGCCTGAGACATATATGCCCAATGCAAGGCATATATATATATATATATATATATATATATATATATATATATATATATATATATATATATATAAACGCCAAAGCAACCACTTGTGCGCGTTAAATGTAAATATGCGTGCACGGAAAGTATTTAAATCACCAACATAAATCCAGCACTGCCCAAATATAATAAACATACACTGAAGGAGAGAAATTCCTTTATTCCATGGCTCGCAGACAATAGACAATCAAAAACCAAACCGGTTTCACCCTTTAGGCGTCATCAGTGAATTAAGAAAACAAACACCAGTCACCACTTATACGTCTCCCTTAAAGAGACATATCACATATTGTCATGCTAACCTTATATAACCACAACAATATACATTTTTTAAAAAATATATATGTATATATATATATGCCAAAAAATATATACATATACATACAATATAAACATCACATATGAGTACACATACATATGTATACATTCATACACACATACACATACATATATACACACACACATGTATGCATATATACATACACACATGCATACAAATGCACACACACATACATATAGAACTGGCAATATGAGCTATAATTCACTATAAGTTCTCATTCAACCCTGGCCTATACAAAGCCCCTAAAGTCAAAATCCACATCCTTTCCTTTTTATCCAATATTAGATGTTTTCTATCATCCCCTATAATATTCCTATTTATTGTATCTATCCCAACAAATATAAAATGGGCCGTATTATGGTCAATTGTATGTTTATAAAATGCACTCCGTACTCTTTGACATTTAATGTCACTAATATATAATGCCACTCTATTTTTAAAAGATTTCGATGTTTGGCCTACATAGAATGCCCCACATCGATATATTGCCATATATACAACCCATTCTGTTCTACACGCAATCAAATGTTTTACATCAAAAACTTTTGAGGTATTAATAGATGTAAAAGATTTAGTCTTAGGGATAATATTACAATAAATGCATCTACCACACGGATTACAGCCTATACTTATATTTTCAATTTTTTTATCCACTCTCATCTTCTTATACCAAGAGAGAGACTCTCCAATGTTCCTACCTCTTTTGTACCCAAATTTACAATATTCACCCAAATAACCACCAAAAAACTGGTCCTGTTTTAGAATGTACCAATAGTTATTTACTATATGTCGAAGTTTGAACGTATTAGTTCCAAAAGTAGTAATTAACCTACAGGGAACATTCTCATTCCCAACCTCAGATAAATCTCTAGATTCCAAATTTCTCTTCATATTCGAAGCCTTTGACATTTCCTTATCAATATCTTTCTTATTATAACCTCTTTGTTTAAATCTAAAACCCATGTTTTTTATCTCTTGTCCAAATTCTTCCTCATTACTACAAATACGTCTAACCCTCTGTAGTTGATTTCTCGGAATATTTGAAATAATGTGTTTTGGATGACAGCTATCTGCCCTCAATAATGAATTTTTAGTAAATGGTTTTCTATAAAGACTTGTCCCTAAAGTACCATCATCATTCAAAACCACATGTACATCTAAAAAATCAATAGCTTTTTTCTCTTTTCTATCAACAAAAACAATATCAAATACATTGAAATTTAGATGTTCAACAAAGATATCCCATTCATCTGATGAGCCTGACCATATGGCCCAGCAGTCGTCGAGATATCGACGCCACATTATCAATTTTGATTTAAAGGGAACATCCTCCTCATAGATCAAACTGCACTCAAGGTACCCCATAAAAAGATCTGCATATATCGGTGCAAATCTTGTACCCATTGCAGTACCATTTATTTGCAGATAACATTCCTTTCCAAAAAAGAAAACATTATTTTTTAACACAATTTCTATTAAATCAATCAACAGAGAGCAATGTTCAGAAGAATATAAACCATACTGTAATAACCAGTATCTAACAGCTTCTATACCCCCATGGTGAGGAATACTTGTATATAACGATTGTACATCAAGTGTACAAATATAACAATCTTCAGACAACCATATATCATCCATTAATTGTAAAATCTCTTTTGTATCTTTGATTCTAGAGTTAACAAGGGCTAATAAAGGTTTTAATTGTTGCTCCAAATAGGCTGAAATCGACTCTGTAAGAGACCCTATTCCTGATACTATGGGTCTACCTGGGGGTGGAAAAATATCTTTATGAATCTTTGGTAATATATAAAATAATTGGGGTTTCGGAGTATTAACTATCAACTCTTTTAATAAATTTTCATCAATATATCCTTCAGATTTAAATTCTTTTAATCTTTTATCAATTTTTTGTTTCAAATCAGAAGTAGGATCAGACAAAAGTTTTAAATAAAACCTGTCATTACCTAATTGTTTCTTAACTTCCTTTATATATTCCTCTACATCCCATATTACCAAAGCGCCACCCTTATCTGCTTTAAGTATCACTAAATCTTTATTTTCCATCAATCCTTTCAAAGCTGCCCTTTCTCTTGATGTCAAATTATACCCATGGTGTCTGAAGATGTTATTTTGATTTTTATGAAGTTCACCAAGTATACTTTCTTCAAATAATCTCACCCTAGGATGATAAAGTACAGTTTTGTACCTACCATAAATGTAGATGTTCGAGTGCTAATACAGCTGCAGTAATCACAGATGGGTTCTCTGCCATCAGGCGGGTCCTCGGTCGGCCGAATTCCAAAGTTTAGGTCCGGCGTCGGTTGTCGTCGCTTTCTTTCCTGACGTCAGTGCGACAGGGGTATATTAGACACAGCCGACGCCATATTCTTCAGTCTTTCTTGCCCCAGATGTCAGGTGCCCCCAGAAGGAAGGCAATACATAAATTATATATATATATATAATCAAGCAATGCAATATAATCAAAAAACAGTAGTTGCAAGCAAATACACCATAGAAGGATAACCCAAATTAGGTTGTATGAGGAGATGTTAGCCACTAGTCCTTTACCAAGAGGGGAAGGAGGGAGGGAAACCTGTACTGCAGCTGTATTAGCACTCGAACATCTACATTTATGGTAGGTACAAAACTGTACTATGTTCATCGTGCATACAGCTGCAGTAATCACAGATGGGTAGAATCCCAAAGCTACGCACAGGGTGGTAGGCACTAGGTGGAACTGGGAGCAGCCAGAATGCCCTGCAACACAGCAGTGGCAAAGCCTGCTCTAGTCTTGAAATATAAAGGCAGGTGGTAGTGTTTTGTGAAGGTATGCACAGAACTCCAAGTGGCTACCTCCAAAATATCTTTGGTAGGGACTCCTCTGAGGAAGGCTGTAGAGGTAGCTGTGGCCCTTGTGGAGTGGGATCTGATGCCTGTAGGAACAGGTTTGCCATGAAAGGAGTAACAAAACTGTATGCAATGGCCTATCCATTTTGAAATTGTCTGTTTGGAAATTGGCTTCCCTTGAGCTCCTACAGCATAGGACACAAAAAGTTGTTCTGATTTCCTGAAGGGCTGTGTTCTGTCCAAATAGTAACGTAGCTGTCTATGGATGTCTAAGGAATGTAGCAGCCTTTCCCCTTTGTTTTGAGGATTGGGGTAAAAGGTAGGTAAGTGTATGGCCTGATTTAAAGCTACCCTGGATACTACCTTAGGCATAAATGAAGGGTTGGTTCGTAGGGAAACCCTGTCCTGATGGAAGATGAGAAAGGGCTGCACAGCCATGAGGGCTTGTAGCTCTGAAACCCTATGAGCTGAGGTAATGGCCAGAAGGAAGGCTGTTTTCCAGGACAAATATTGCAAATCTGTTGAGGCAGCTGGTTCAAAGGGAGGCAATGTTAATTTTTCTAGGATGTAGTTAAGATCCCAGGTTGGTATTGGTTGTTTCCTTGGAGGTCTTATATTCTTAGCTCCTCTGAGGAACTGTCTTAAAAGTGGGTGAGAGAATAAGGGTGGATCAGTGTTGTATTCTGCAGAAATGGCTGAGGCATGAATTTTGATGGAGGAAAATGAAAGTCCACTATTCAACAGCTCAGCTAGATACTGTAATATCTGAGGCAAATTCAGTTTTCTAGGATCCTGGCCTTTTTTCTCATTCCAAGCGCAAAAACGTTTCCATTTTGCGGAGTAAGCCTTTCTAGTAGATGGCCTTCTGGCCTCCAAAATGACATCCTGCACGTCGTTTGAGAGTAGGGTCTGTGGTGGTGTTAAGGAATTTTCCATGCAGCCAGATTGAGAGTTTTCAGCTGACTGTGAAGAGTTTTGTAGCTGTGCTGAGTCAGTAGAAGAGGCATTAGAGGTAGGGTCCAGGGAGGAGTATGTGTTAGGCTCCTCAGGAGTGGGTACCAGTGTTGTCTTGGCTAGTCTGGAGCAATCAGTATCATCTTCGGTCTGTCTGCTCTTGCTTTCAAGAGCACCTTGGGCAGAAGAGGCAAAGGTGGGAAAGTGTAAACTGCCCATGTTGCCCAACTGGAAGAAAGGGCGTCCACTCTCCAGGCCTTTGGATGAAAGGTCCTTGAACAGAACTTTTTCAATTGATGATTCCTGTGGGAGGCGAAGATATCTATGTCTGGTCTTCCCCACGCTTGTATTATCTTTGTAAACACTTGAGGATGCAAATTCCATTCGTGTGGATCTGTCATATTTCTGCTTAGATTATCTGCCAGCGTGTTTTCCAATCCTGGCAAGTACTGTGCTTGAAGTTCGATTTGCCATTCCAGAGCCAAGTTCCAAAGTGACATAGCTAGCCTGCACAGGGGGTATGAATGTGTTCCACCTTGTTTGTTTATGTACCACATTACTGTGGTGTTGTCTGTTCTTATCAATAATTGCCCTGGATGCAGGAGGTCCTTGAAAATTGTAATTGCATTTATCACTGCTAGCATTTCTTTTTGATTGATGTGAAGGTGCTTTTCTTTTAGGGACCATTTGCCCTGAATGCACCTGTCTGTCATGTGCGCCCCCCAGGCGTATTCTGAGGCGTCTGTTGTGATGACTTGATTTGCTTGAGGCTTGCAGAATGGAAGACCTGTGTTTGTTTGGCATGCTTGGGCCCACCATAGAAATTCCTTTTGCAAACATGGAATTATTGGTATTATTGTTTTCAAACTGTGGCTGTGTTGAGACCATAGGTTTTTTAGGTACCATTGAAGTTTCCTCATATGCAACTTTGCACATGGGATTAGAAGAATGCAAGATGCCATGAAGCCCAGAGCCTGCAGGATTTTCCTTGCAGTGAGCCTGGTACAATTTGCTAGTATTTTGAAGTAATGAGTTAGTTGCCCTTGTTTTTCTGGCGTAAGATAGGCCATCTGGGTGTTTGTGTCCAAGTTTGCACCCAGGAAAGTTATTTTCTGAGATGGTGTTAGCCTGGATTTCTCCTTGTTGACTGTGTATCCCAGAGAATTCAATAACCGTGTTACATAAGCCAGATGTTCCAGAAGTATGTGCTTGTTGTCCGCTTGGATCAGGCAGTCATCCAATTAAGGGTAAATTTGTATCCCTTGAAGTCTGCAGTAGGCAATTACTGATGCCAGGCATTTCGTGAATACTCTGGGCGCAGTAGATAAGCCAAAGGGCAATGCAGAGAATTGATAGTGGATTGAACCTGCAAGAAATCTGAGGTATCTTCTGCAGCTTTGTCTGATTGGGACATGCAGGTATGCCTCCTTGAGGTCCAATGTTACCAGCCAAAACTCCTTGCCCAGCATGGGAAGAAGCTGCTGTAATGTGAGCATCTTGAATTTTGGTGCAGTAGAAATGTGTTTAGGATGGATAAGTCCAAAATGGGTCTCCAGTCGGATCCTTTCCTTGGTACCAGAAAAAGTCTGGAATAAAAACCTTGACCTTGTTCGTGAGTAGGTACCTCTTGAATAGCTTTCATGGCCATAAGCTTTGAAATTTGTATTTGAGCCTCTGCCCTTTGATTGTGTGGCAGGTTCGGCATGCCTCTCATTTTTGGGAGAGTGTGAAAATGAAATCTGTAGCCTCTGTTTATAATGTCCAGGATCCATTTGTCTGTTGTGATAATATGCCAATTTCTTGTAAATAATGCCATCTTTCCTCCCAAGGGTGCTACCAGCTGAGACTTGCTTGGCATGAAAAGGGGGAAGTCATTGGGTTTGTTTCCTGTATTGCTGTGCACTGTCTTCGCCACCTCTTGTTGCTGGAGTTTACCATTGTCTGCCTCTATATGATCCTTGAGGTTGTCCTCTGCCCCTTGTGCGCCTGTATCTACCTCTTTGTGGCTTGTCCGTGGCTGGAAAGGACCAGTTCTTTGAAGACCAATTTCTGCTAAAACGTGGTGGCTGAACCTGTAGAAAAGCTTTGACAGTTTGCATAGATTTAGCTTTTTCTTCCATTTTCCGTAGTATCTCCTCAGCATTAGTACCAAATACTACATCCTTTTGTAAAGGAGCATCTAGTAGCTTAGCTTTAACATGGTCAGGCAAGGTTTGTTCTCTAAGCCAGGCATGTCTACGAATGACTGATCCTGTCACAGCAGCTCTGCTTGAGGCCTCTAGGGCATCATAGCCACATTGTAAGGTGTATTTACCCACTTGTTCTGCACTATGCATCATATCCTGCAACTCCTTCAAATCTGGTTGTTCAGGTTGAGACATTTTATTTCTTAATTATGATAACAGAAACTGCTGATATTTAAGCATATGGAACTGACAATTTAAGGCCCTCATGGCTAGGGTGGCCGAGGTATATACCTTTTTTCCCCACCTTTCTAAGGATCTAGACTCTCTTTCGGAAGGTAGTGGATTCTTAGCAGTAGAGGCCTTCATCCCCTTGGGGCCTTGAAAAATGGTTTCAGGGTCAGCATTATGGCTTTTGTAAAGAAATTGGTGAGAGTTAGGAACTCTGTAGTACCTATCAGGCTTGACTGGGGCAGGAGGCAGGGAATCCGGATTTAGGCAAGCCTCCGAGTAAACATCATCAAGTATGTCCAAGACAGGAGGTATCGCCAGAGGTCTGTGCTGAGGTAACAAAAGAAATTCCCTAAGTCTTTTCTTGGAATCAAAAAAGTCTTGGCCTTCCCAATGGAAGTGTTCCCTCAAGGTGTGCAAGGTTTCCCCAAAAGAGAAATCCTCTGGGGGAGATACAGAAGGATCACGCAGTTAGCACGGACACAGACCTTGAGACACTTGAGATACCTTCTCCTATATATAAAAAGATGAGATCGAAAGAAGGCCCTTTAGAAGGGGTGGAAAGAAACATCAGAAGAGAATACTTGAAAGAGATGAGGGAGAAATTCGAGAGATTGATGGAAGAGAAATAGATGATGAAGGACTTATAGTAAATTTAACTAAGTATCAGCTTAATGCTGATGAGAAAGCCGTGTTGAATAAAGGCTTTAATTATGTACCTTCTTTCTTTTTGTCCCTACATGCTATGTGTATGGATATTAAAAATTTCTGTAGAAGTTTGAATTTAAAATATTTTTTCATACTAGAAGTGACATTTCTTCTACCACTGATTTTAGATTTAAAAAAAGTAACTTCGTACCCCCTTATCATCCTAGGGTGAGATTATTTGAAGAAAGTATACTTGGTGAACTTCATAAAAATCAAAATAACATCTTCAGACACCATGGGTATAATTTGACATCAAAAGAAAGGGCAGCTTTGAAAGGATTGATGGAAAATAAAGATTTAGTGATACTTAAAGCAGATAAGGGTGGCGCTTTGGTAATATGGGATGTAGAGGAATATATAAAGGAAGTTAAGAAACAATTAGGTAATGACAGGTTTTATTTAAAACTTTTGTCTGATCCTACTTCTGATTTGAAACAAAAAATTGATAAAAGATTAAAAGAATTTAAATCTGAAGGATATATTGATGAAAATTTATTAAAAGAGTTGATAGTTAATACTCCGAAACCCCAATTATTTTATATATTACCAAAGATTCATAAAAATATTTTTCCACCCCCAGGTAGACCCATAGTATCAGGAATAGGGTCTCTTACAGAGTCGATTTCAGCCTATTTGGAGCAACAATTAAAACCTTTATTAGCCCTTGTTAACTCTAGAATCAAAGATACAAATGAGTTTTTACAATTAATGGATGATATATGGTTGTCTGAAGATTGTTATATTTGTACACTTGATGTACAATCGTTATATACAAGTATTCCTCACCATGGGGGTATAGAAGCTGTTAGATACTGGTTATTACAGTATGGTTTATATTCTTCTGAACATTGCTCTCTGTTGATTGATTTAATAGAAATTGTGTTAAAAAATAATGTTTTCTTTTTTGGAAAGGAATGTTATCTGCAAATAAATGGTACTGCAATGGGTACAAGATTTGCACCAATATATGCAGATCTTTTTATGGGGTACCTTGAGTGCAGTTTGATCTATGAGGAGGATGTTCCCTTTAAATCAAAATTGATAATGTGGCGTCGATATCTCGATGACTGCTGGGCCATATGGTCAGGCTCATCAGATGAATGGGATATCTTTGTTGAACATCTAAATTTCAATGTATTTGATATTATTTTTGTTGATAGAAAAGAGAAAAAAGCTATTGATTTTTTAGATGTACATGTGGTTTTGAATGATGATGGTACTTTAGGGACAAGTCTTTATAGAAAACCATTTACTAAAAATTCATTATTGAGGGCAGATAGCTGTCATCCAAAACACATTATTTCAAATATTCCGAGAAATCAACTACAGAGGGTTAGACGTATTTGTAGTAATGAGGAAGAATTTGGACAAGAGATAAAAAACATGGGTTTTAGATTTAAACAAAGAGGTTATAATAAGAAAGATATTGATAAGGAAATGTCAAAGGCTTCGAATACGCAGAGAAATTTGGAATCTAGAGATTTATCTGAGGTTGGGAATGAGAATGTTCCCTGTAGGTTAATTACTACTTTTGGAACTAATACGTTCAAACTTCGACATATAGTAAATAACTATTGGTACATTCTAAAACAGGACCAGTTTTTTGGTGGTTATTTGGGTGAATATTGTAAATTTGGGTACAAAAGAGGTAGGAACATTGGAGAGTCTCTCTCTTGGTATAAGAAGATGAGAGTGGATAAAAAAATTGAAAATATAAGTATAGGCTGTAATCCATGTGGTAGATGCATTTATTGTAATATTATCCCTAAGACTAAATCTTTTACATCTATTAATACATCAAAAGTTTTTGATATAAAACATTTGATTACGTGTAGAACAGAATGGGTTGTATATATGGCAATATGTCGATGTGGGGCATTCTATGTAGGCCAAACGTTGAAATCTTTTAAAAATAGAGTGGCATTGCATATTAGTGACATTAAATGTCAAAGAGTACGGAGTGCACTTTATAAACATACAATTGACCATAATACGGCCCATTTTATATTTGTTGGGATAGATACAATAAATAGGAATATTATAGGGGATGATAGAAAACATCTAATATTGGATAAAAAGGAAAGGATGTGGATTTTGACTTTAGGGGCTTTGTATAGTCCAGGGTTGAATGAGAACTTATAGTGAATTATAGTTCATATTGCCAGTTCTATATGTATGTGTGTGTGCATTTGTATGCATGTGTGTATGTATATATGCATACATGTGTGTGTGTATATATGTATGTGTATGTGTGTATGAATGTATACATATGTATGAGTATTCATATGTGATGTTTATATTGTATGTATATGTATATATTTTTTGCATATATATATATATATATATATATATATATATATATATATATATATATATATACATATATTTTTAAAAATGTATATTGTTGTGGTTATATAAGGTTAGCATGACAATATGTGATATATCTCTTTAAGGGAGACGTATAAGTGGTGACTGGTGTTTGTTTTCTTAATCCACTGATGACGCCTAAAGGGTGAAACCGGTTTGGTTTTTGATTGTCTATTGTCTGCGAGCCATGGAATAAAGGAATTTCGCTCCTTCAGTGTATGTTTATTATATTTGGGCAGTGCTGGATTTATGTTGGTGATATATATATATATATATATATATATATATATATATATATATATATACATGCCTGAGACACATATGCCCAATGCAAGGCATATATATATATATATATATATATATATATATATATATATATATATATATATATATGCCTGAGACACATATGCCCAATGCAAGGCATATATATATATATATATATATATATATATATATATATATATATATATATATATATATATATCCCTGTGACACATATGCCCATTGTCTCCTTTCCTCTGCTCTTGTAAATCAGATGATTACAGTCAACCATTAATGTTAGACGTTACGGTTTCAGACTTTATATCCTTCAATAAATGCATGCTAGTGCAAAAGCTGTTATCTCAGTGACGTTTTTAGTTTATAAGAGGAATAAGTAAAATGTGTCTCTGGCTGTGTGTCTTTGTCCCATAATTAATTTTCGCTTTTTCTTGATGTATGTCAATACACAATTGAGTGATGTGCTTAATATGTGCCTTGTCCCTCTTACCTGTAATTCACGAACTGCTACAGCTATATAATAATGCCCAGGATCTTCATTATATGGTAGAACACCCTTGCTGCACAGAGCCTTGAATGCAGGATTCTAAGCCTTTTCCCCCCTCCTTGGTAATTTTTTCCCATCTCTTAAAGTTCTTATTTGCATTAAATCTCTGACATCTAGTGGTGGTACACAGGACTAATATCCTCTGTGGGAGTTTGAAGGGTATAAGGTTTGAATCCTTTTTAGTGGCTTTAAGGCATGCTACTTATTGTATCCCTGGTCTCTAGTGGTTCCCCTTCAATTCACATTCTTTTTTTTAAGTGTCTTTAAGGCAGACTGTATAGAATTTCCCTGTTGCCCAATGGTTCTCCTGCCTCTAAATACTGTTAAGGTATGATGATCTAAAGGTATCCCTGATGTCTAGTGCTCCTTCCTCACCCATGTTATATGTGTGTGCACTTAAGGTACAAAATGAAAGTGGAATCCCTGATGGCTAATGTCCCCCCCCACCCTATGTCTTGTTGAACTGCTGTTGAGGCATGTTGTTAAAGATATATCTCTGGTGTCTACTGGTCCCCCCACATTGTCTTTCTTCTTCTTTTTCCATATAAGTGCCTTTAAGGCATATTGTTGAAGTGTTCTTTCCGGTGGCTAGTATCCCTTTCTACAGTAACTGCCCTAAAGGCATGATTTGTCAGAATTATCCCCAGTGGCTAGTGCCCCCCAGTGTTGCAGGATTTTCTCATTAGTTTGGTATGACATGTGTGACAGCCTCCACCATACCACGGACACATTCATACATTTGTTCCATACCTCACTGCAACCCTTCTGAACTGGGTCCTATGATCAAACTGTCAGGCAAAGTAATGAATTTCTTCCCGTCATTTCCTAAATAATTATTGGAAATGCTTCACTACAGTAAGGCTAAGCTTGCCCCTGCAAATATTCACTGCTTTTTTAAGTAAAAGTTATAGTTTCATATGCCAAAAATGAACTGATGGCTCATCTTGTAAGTCTATCCTGTTTGGGAATATATATTTTGTTGCCTTTATTGCTTTAAAAGTTGTAAATATTTTTTCTCTGAAATTCAGTCAGACTATAAGTTATTAGATAGCACTATTTAGTGATGGATTATAAATTACCACGGGGCTACACAAACTACCAGATTATTCCAGTAATAGAAGAACAAACCTTCCAAGTTCATGCTGCAGTTTCCAGTATATGTTTTCTAGTTAGCTATTATTTTTTAACTTTGGCATTTAACCCAAAATAAAATAACATAAATTAAAATTGATTGGTTATATGCAAATATTTTATTAACTTTACATAAAATAAAATAAAACTGCCTTATGTACAGCTATTTTGTTTAACTTTTTGGGATTAATGGTAAGGCTAAGACATAAGGGAGTCACTTTTAAGTACAGCTAAGCAGGTGCTACTGCATATTTTATTTAATTTTAGAGAATGGGTGACCTGTAAATGGTACCCTCATTGGTGTGTTAATCTATAGGTAATGCCCGCTGAAAAACGCAGCATATCAAGCTGCTGTGAAACTTGGACTGAAAAAAAAAAACATCCGCCATTATTTTACGCTCACTAAGTAGCAGTTTTGCTGTTTAGCAATTGTAAAAATAAGAAAGAAAAAAAAATAAAAAAAATAAAAAGTGTGTGTGTGTTTATGTCTGTGTGTGACAGTGTATCCGTGTACAAGAGTGAGAGATTGATTGAGCTGTTATCTTACACTTCCTAAGCAGTGCTTTTGCTGTTTAGTGAGTGTAAAAAAAAAACAAAAAAATAAAAAAATTGTGTGTGTGTGTGTGTGTGTGTGTGTGTGTGTGTGTGTGTGTGTGTGTGTGTGTGTGTGTATATGTGTGTGTGTGCAGGTGTATGAGTGTGTTTATGCTTCTGTCTGCGTGTGTGAGTGAATGAGTATATAAAAGCAGAACAAATATGTGTGTGTTTGTGTGTGTGTGTGTGTGTGTGTGTGTGTGTGTGTGTGTGTGTGTGTGTGTGTGTGTAGAGAGAGAGAGAGAGAGAGACAGATAGATAGATAGATAGATAGATAGATAGATAGATAGATAGATAGATAGATAGAGAGAGAGTGTAGAGTGAAAGCAATCCCTGGCAGCAGCAGCATCAGTTAAGAGGTTTCCATACCTCTTGCCTCTTAGCTCAAGATATCTGAATAAACCTAAAGTAAATGGGAAATATATTGTACCTGAATATTAGGGTTTGAGTTAGCATGCATTTTCTGAAACAGAGGTGTGAGAGCGAGTGAAATTGAGTACTGGCAGCAGCAGCAGTAAAGAGGTCTGCATACCTCTGGGCCTTTCATCTGAAGAAATCTGGAGAAAGTCTAAAATAAAAACCTAACACAGGCTCAAAGATAGGAATAGATTTTAATTACTGCTCTTATAAAACTACAAACTTGCGTAAATAAAAGGATTTGTGATAGTATGAATTTTCTGAATAAAATAATAGTCTGAAGCTCAAATGTATGCCATTATTTAGTAACTTCATTCTTCAGTAAATGGCAACAAACCAAACATTTTAGGAGTAAGGGACCAAAAAATAAAGTAAATACCTGGATGTTTTTTAAGTGTTATATTTTGGATATAAAATGCTTCCTCCAGCACCATTAACATGTACTACAGCAAGTCTGAAACATTAGTCATGGGAACTATTTTACATCAGAAATATATATAAAAAAAAAGTAATAAAAAAACGAATAAATAAATAAATAAGTAACTAAAGCACAACAAATTTGCAGACAGCCCATTCTCTAAGTACAATAATGCCCGCCTGCAGTGTCGGGCCTCAGAACACCCCTAGGCAGACATTATTTCCACAATAACATGCACTCTGTCAGGCATTGTTGCTTGCTTAATATGCTTGAATAGCAAAGAACATAAAATATTCTTAAGCTCTCCTTTATTAACTTGCATGACAACTACATGAGTTTCACATCCACCCTGCAGATTGCTTAAATTACTGTATATGGCAAATTGTAAAAAGGTGTTGTTTTTTTTTTTTTTTTTTTTAGTGGGGCAATCCTCCTTAATCCCCTCTATATAGGACTTTGACTTCAACATATACTTTTTTATAGTCTGTCACTATACAAATTCTTTCTCAGAATGTTAATCTTTTTAGCCAAGGGAAAAAGATATTAACTGAATATATTAACAAGTGGCATCTTCATTACATATGTTTTTAGGAGATTGATATGAATTCTAGTGAACATTTAAAGTTGATTAAAATGTCTTTTTATTCAAAGATGTATGCCTCATCTTACTATGAAACAAAATGATGGGAAATCTGCATAATCTCCTAAAGCAATTGCTAGATAGCTATTAAAGACTGCTTTCCAGAATATGCCTTGAGAATCTTAGATGACAAGTGAGGACTTAATTCTTTTTTTAATTAGCTTTAGAAAGCTTGCATCTTGCCTCAGGTTTCACTATAATTTATTCTTTCATTTTTATGATGTCAGCTCTATTGTGCTCTGGGTTGCTTGGTCTGTTTCAGCAGGTAGTGGGTTTAAGGTTAAGAATGAGAGCTGGTCCTGAGTGACCTGCCAGTCCATTGCATTGTGTAGATCCATTCACACTGCACACATACCTAAGGGCAATTTAGAGGATCATCTGCTCACTTATTGACATGCCTTTGAGATTAGGGATGAGAAAGAAAACTGGTGAAAACCCATGCAGACCGAGTTAACATGCCAGCTGTATAGAAAATACCTCCTCTAGAAGCAGAACCAAAACAGTAAGTAAAAAGGTCATACAGAAAAAACAATTTGTTAAAAAACACAAAAAGAAAGTCTAGCAAAGCTAGACTTTCCACTGTGTGATACCTTAAACCTCTTGTATTAGACATGGGATATATGCAAATTACCCTTTAAGGATATCAGGAATTTCAGCTAAATGACAATTCTGAATGTCCATAACTTTTTCTTTTAAGTTTATTTATGGACAATTTCAGGCCAATAAAATCAAATCCCACCAGCACAGCTAGTAAACAGACATAAACAGACTTAAAAGAAAAAGTCATGGACATTCAGAATTGCCATTTAGCTGAAACACCTGATAGCCTTAAAGGGTAATTTGCATATATCCCATGTTACCTCTAATACAAGAGGTTTAGGGTATTGCCAAGTGGAAAGTCTAGCTTTGCTAGATTTTTCTTTTTGTCCTCTGGAAGCAGAAGTAAACAGCCATGGAGAGTGAGGTAGGCATGCAAATAACAGCCTCACTGTGCCACTGTGGTCTCATAGTTGCTAGCATTAAATTCTCCCTCTCATTATTAAGTAACCTCTATAAAGAAACGCTACTAACAGCAGCAGAATTGAATACATTAGTTTTCTCCTTTGAATATTCCAGTAAGACTGATTTCACAAACAAGGCGACTATCACAGACTGATGGCTTCCATTTTGCTGTGTGCTTTCAGATGTTATATTTCACTTAGTTTCCCATAAAGCATGGTTCAAAAAAAGATAAGCTGATGGTTGATTTGTTACTCACATAATTTATGAATGCAGATGCTGGCAGTGGAATGAACTGAGCAGACTGCTTGTTACCTGCAGATTCCAAGGAAACTGTAAACACAAATGCATACATTCCTTTCAGTGAAGCTTGAACTAAGTCAAGCTTGGAGAAGGGAAGGCACGTGCTTTTGCACTAAGGATTTTTTTTCTTTTCTCTAACTTGTGCTACACATGGATATAATTTCAATGCAATAAAACATCCTCTACCTGGGGAAAAAGGGTGACTTTCCACCCATGGAAAAAAAATACTTCACCTAGAGTTTTTGCTTCACTGATTGTAGGCGTTGCTGAAAAAATATTTCATTTATATTTTTTTTAGTATGTCACGTGGTTTGCTGCTGTTCAAACTTTTTGTTATGAATTGCCTGCCAACCATCGGTTTTCTGATAGTCTGACTGGAGCACTCATTTCTCATGTTCAAAAGTGGATCAAAGGAGGCCATCATTCTTCAAGGGCTTGATTTGACTTCAGTTCTAAACATGAACATTTCCATGTGCTCCATGAAGGTTGACACATGGATATGGGCCTGTTATGATTTCACCTGTAAGCATGCATGTTCCTAGGTGTCCCATGAAGGCTGCTGCATGAATATGGGCCTACTATGAGTGGGTGATCTGGTGCAGACAGCTGAATCCCACCACTCCTTGTCCTTTCCAGTGCTTTGTCCGTAACTTTATTTTATTTATTTTATTTTACATTTTATTTTATTTTACATTTTATTTTATTTTACATTTGTTGACCGGGTTAGTCCAACTGGATACATGTCCATTTTCATTAGAGGCCCGGGGAGATAATCTCCATTAAGCTAATTGATTGCAAAAGAAATAACAATGATAATAATGATTTACATAAAGGTACACTACAACAATAGACTAACAAAAAACAATTTACATGAGTATCTGATACAAGATGTGTTGGCATTATTACAAGAGAGAAAGAGATAAAAAGTAATTAAAGAGGTAATAAAAAAAATTCACACAGTACAGAGCTTAATACTCATCACAGAGAACTGATTCTTAGTTCTCTGGGTTGCAGTCAAGACAATGTCCTGCTGGACCACAGATTCAGCATTTGCAGTTCAAAACTTAGTCCTTCAACTAAAACAGAATTACTTAAGTCATGGAAATGTAATGCCTACTGTTTTCAGGATCCCAGTTTTCTGGACTGGTCAAAATAAATAATCTGTACTATACTATATTATACTATACTATACTATACTATATTGCTTCTTCCTTAATAGTACACAGTGAGACAAGTTTTTGAGGGGCATCTAATATACAACTTGTGATTGGGAAAGAAAAGCTGAAACGCAGGAATTCTTCAAAAGATTGGCTAAGTGTGCTATACAGAAAACAAGAAATAGAGAAACTAGGTATTTCAATTCCACAGGCAAAACAAAACTGAAAAGATACTATTGCAGATTTTGCACCAAAAAAACCTAAACTAAAAATATTTTGAAGGTTATCCCATGGGATCCAGATCATTGTCACCCGGATTAATACACCAACTAACTCCAACTAGATATCCAGTCCAGTTATTTTATGCAGTATTACTTCTTATATTAATTTATTCTAGAATGCATTACAACTGCCCTTCCATCAGTAAGAGTTTATTACTTCCCTACATATGCCTATTGATTTGCATAACAGATTAGATAAAAATATACATTACATATTAGGAAATTAGCACCCAAGATAAAACTCTTGGTCCAGATGACTGACATCTTGATGTATATAAATACCTTCTAGCTCTTTTCGCCTTCCATTTCACTTACTGCCAATAATGTATTATCAGACAAATGTAAACTGTATCTTTGAAAAAGCATGCTTCAGGATATTTCTGAAATCAGGCAAAGACCCAAACCTTCTGCCTTCCTATTGACCAATTCCCCTTTAAACACTGATTGCAAAATCTTTCTATTTGTAATGGTTAATAGAATATTTTTCCTTGGGGGAAACTAACTCACGCTATTCAATGTGTTGTTATCATGGTCAGCAAATTCGGGAACATTACAAATATTAGTACTGAAAAAGACGAATAATGCATACTGCATTAATAAACTTAAAGGTCAAGAAATTGTTTGACAGGGTAAGCTGGCATTTTCTATTTCATGCATTAGTGAAATTAAACTTTCTTCTCCAACTAAAATATACGTTCGCTAATATTTTATGCTACTTCTAGTCTGGTGAAAATCTTCTTCAGCCTTACCAGTAGAAGAAGAAGTGAGGACTGTCTGTTATACATTCTTTAGAATAAATGGCTGGGGGCAAGAGAGCCCTTGAGGCTAAAGGCATCTCTTATGCAGGCAAAAACTGTAAACTGACAGGTTTTGCCAGTGTTTTATTTTTATGTTAATGCTTTATTTTTTTCTATCAAATCCTGAGAAATGGCTTCATAATCATTCATTTGCTAACTAATTTTGGTGCCCTGGAAGGTTATAGAGTTTACTCTGGCAAAATCAAAATCATCAATTTATTCTGTTACCCCTATCTTAGGCAAAAATTTCTCATCTGACCAGCAAACAGTAGCTGTTTTTACATAGCTATGGTTTCAACTAGCATCTTTATCTACACTACGCTCATTTTATTTAATGACAGGACAGGAAAATGTAAAACATGATTCAGACATTGGAGTTTTCAAGCCCTGCAAATCACTTAATACATAAATGAAAGTTGTGTAATTACCATAACAATAGATATAGATCCACAGACCAACGCTCATTAGTAACAATAGAATTATTGCTAGCAGGTGTTACAGGAAAATAGCACCTGAAACTTTTCCAGGTTACTGAGTCCCTCCACTTAACCTATAGTGCGCTGTCTGATATTTTTCTTTCTACATTTCTGATGTGCCACAAAAAGCATGCAAAGGTAAACATAAACCTCTAGATCAAGTCAACAAATAAGAGGGGAAGAGGGAATGCATGTATGTTAATAAATATAGTCCTCCTCAACTGGGTCTGTCATAACCTCATTAACAAAAAGGCAAATCTAACCTAACCACACTGCTAAAGGAGACCCACATAACGTCATTAATGGCAGGACAGATTCCTATGATAGTCTCTTTGGGTCGTCTCCCTTGTGTGAATATACATCTGATTACTGTGGCCTCGAAGAAGGGCCTAGGCCTGGATAACACATTGAGCTTATATTGTGCTATGAAGTTATTCATAGAAAGTTGCAGATCTGCTGCATAAATATCATCCAAGGCTGCATTATTCTGAAAAAAGCTTGTGAAGCAGCAACTGATGTAGCAGAATTTGCCCTTGAAACAGAGGCAGAGAATTATATATTGTTTATATTAAATTTTGATACATTCTTTTAGCAGCCATTTAGCTAAGGTCACTTAGAATACTTTAGTTCAAAATTTCTTTCTACAAAAAGAAATTATCCTTTGAAACAGAGGTAGAGACTTATATATTGTTCATATTAAATTTTGATATACTGTTTAGCAGCCACTTAGCTAAGGTCACTTTGAGCACTTCATTTCCACATTTCTTACTACAAAGGGAAATGAGCTGACAAATTTTCTAATAGATTCAGTTCAACTGTAATCTAAAAGGTCTTTATACATCCAGGTAATACAAGAGGTAAACTTTGGAAGATTGGTTTGGAAATAAAACAATGAAAAACAATAGATTGGTTAAGATGATTCTGAATAGCTACCTTAGGAGTAAAGGAAAGATTCATGCACATGAACATACTAGCCTTGTGGAAGATCGAGGAAATAGGTTCCATTCATACAGCCTGACTGCAACTCAGAAATATTGTTAGTTGATGTGATGGCCATAATGAAGTATGATTTCTATTCCAAGTAGTTTAATTAGCTTGGAACTCAGGAAGATCAGTTTCTCTAGCAAAAATTGAGATTCATGAAGGAGTGTGATCCTTAATTGGTGGTTTCAGGAGAAAGGCACCATTTATAAATGATTTGCAGAGCTTTAAAGAAACTAAGGATGAAGAATCTGAGCTCTGATGGAAGATGAAAATAGTTGTCAAATGAACTTGACCTGATGAGTAACTGAGTTCAGAGGCATAGAGGAAAGGTATATCAAAATAGAAGGTATAGGAGAACAGGCCCTATGAAAATATTGAGAACCTTTGAATAAACCCATGTAGAAAAATGGATCCATTTGCTTTGGTAAATCTTCCTAGTATTAGGTTACTGGGAAGCTGTAATAATCTGCAATGCTGTGGATGGAAAGGTAAGATTACTTGTCATCAAAGGAAGTGGAAAAAACATACAGTTATACACAGGATGTGAGGATATGGATGTAGCTTGCTGGAAGGGACATAGCCTGAGATGTTTCTCCAAACTTCATTTCTCTTTGCTCATTCCACAAATCCTTCAGGTTATAAGTAAACCATCCACTAACAGCTATCTGCCCTTCCTCTTCTGAACTACTTATGAACACATCACAGAATCTCCTTGTAACATACCATCAGCTAAAAGCTATCCGCCTTTCCTCTTCTGAACTACTTAACAACACATCACATAACCTCCTTGTAAGATACCATCCATTAACTGCTATCTACCCTTCCACTTCTGAACTACTTAACAATACATCACATAACCTCCTTGTAACATAGCATCCACTAACAGCTATCTGCCTTTTCTCTTCGGAACTACTTAACAAGACATCACATAATCTCTTTGTAGCATGCCCCTCCTTTAACTTTACTACTACTATTACCCCTAAACTCTTTATATGTTTTATTTAGTTACCTTTTCCACTTCAAAGCCATAAAAATATTCTGTGTTTCTATTCTAATGACTATTATATACTGTGTAAAAATTATCCAAATGTAAAATTATTATGTACTTTCTCCACTACCTGATGTTGCCACTAAAACTATGTAATGATGTCTTGAATTCTGATGATATATTAATTTTGATCATATATTTACTGCTATTGTCTTTAAGTTACTATTGGAGCTTTTCTCCCCTGGCTTCCTCTGAAAATGGGTTTCTGACCCAGTCGGACTTTCCCGGTCACAAATGTCAATACATACATAAATAGATACATAAGTAAATAAATAAATAAGCAATGGAAACAAAATGGGAATATCAGAGTAGCTTTGGACTTGTGTTGTTTGACTTTGTGGATGAACCTCATCATAAGAATATAAGGAAATGAAGAAAAGCACATGAGAATCCAGGGGTATCTTTCTGAACAAGAACACCCCAGCAGCATTTCCCCAGTGGGTGAAACAGGAAATAGAACTTGCTGAATTTGTCATAAATTGGGGAGCAATAAAGGATGCAACAACATTTGTCCCAGCAATGGAACAGTTTTTTCTGATACAGAGAGACAGAAGGACCACTCATGTCATCAGCGGACAGTGGCCAAGCCTTTTCACTAGTGAGTTGGCTTTCCTTGTGATGTGGTTTGCTACCTTTCTGCAATATGATGTGTTCTTTTTTGCCTGATATATTGAATGACTACTATGTTGTCATAGTGGTAGTCCCACAAATTGAGATCCAAACTGGAAAAAAGGTGGCAGGACATTTATGACAAGGGCAAGAAAAATGAAAATGAAGACATTGAAAGGCACTGTTGATTTCTGGGCATTAAATTGTACCTAGATGAAATTACAGTAGAAAAATAACTTTGGGATGACATTTACTCATTGTAAGGTGGAGCAGTCTTTAAAATTACCTCAAAGTCATATGCTGTCAATAGGCAGCAACCACGGCTTTTAGCCAATTTTCTTCTTTATTCAGTATGAAGTCTTCTGTTATGGGAGTGTATATATATATATATATATATATATATATATATATATTTATATATATATATATATATATATATATATATATATATATATATATATATATGCATTGTAGCCATAAATTGGATTTGTAGTTTAGTTTTTGGCTGGTAAATGTTTTCTTTGGAGACTACACATCCTTTTTGTGCCTGGATGGGTTCACCATCTGATCCAGTTGTCTCCTGCATCTCAAAGATGTGCTGTAGGTGACTTGACAGTCATCTCAGCTGCCTATAGGTATGCATGTCATGTGTGAGTGGGCATGTGTATGTGTGCATCCTGCTATTGCCTGGCACTCTGTCCAGTATGTGTTTCTTTGCCTTGCACCCAGTGAATTCTGGGATATCCTGTCCCTGAATTAAATCAGGTGGTTAACTAGAATATAGATGAATGGACAGTGCTCTGAACTGAAACACGGCAAGAAACTATATGGCTTTCTCATACCTTCATATACACAGAAAGACAATTGTTTAACTGCATGTGTAAATTGACACGTGCTGTTTATGTATTAATACATCTAATGTTAATTAAAATAAAAAAAAATGAAAAGTGTTGCATAATACATTGTTTGGGGTTTCATCTTATGTAAATGAAAGGGGATATCTGATTATATTTCCAAGGTGAATTCCCTTGTTTATAAAAAGTATCTTACATTTATAGCTGTTTCACTACAAGTGCTTGTACATAATACATTCCTTCCATTTCAACATTATATTTCGATTGTACCAGTGTGAATCTATTTCTCCAATGTGAATGTACTACTCTGAATGTATTCTTTTATTCAATATGTTTTTTATGTAATGCTAACCAGTTCAACATGCTGCTATTTATAGTTTTCTAATAATGCACAGTCACAGACGACACTAATGTTTAATTTACTTGCGTTAATTTACATTGTGTAATGTATTATATTTTACCTACAGAGATTTTCTTCTAAGGCCTTCACTGAAAAGGGGTTCTATACACTGTTGGACTTCCCTGGTCAACAAATGAAAATGAATAAATAAATAAATAAATAAAAATCTCAGCAGTGTCTACTTGACAAAGAGAAAGCCTTATTGTATTAAAATGTATATACGTCCATTTTCTTAGGAAGTACAATGAGAAGAAATATGGAAACTTCAGAGTAACAGATGACCATGGGATAGCTGGTCTGGCAATACAGCACTAATGGCTTGACTAACAATTTAATAAACTGAACTGTTAACAAGCTTCCTTCTGCAGCCTCAGGTTTATTCATTTATCTGTTTGTTTTTGATAACTGGGATAGCCCTTTGAAAAGCCTATTTTCAGAAGATACCCAAAGAGGAAAATCACATTTTAATTAGGAACCACCGTGAACAGTTCACAGCGATATGACCCACAAGAAGAATTTTAAAGCACACTTACAATCTGGGATTGATGTGAACAGTTTACAGTAATACGGCACTTAAGGCAGTTCGCAGTATGTAACCCACAGGGAATGACAGAATATTTAAGGGGGGACATAGTCATTTACGGCTCTAATATGTTGCACAGAATAAATGTACAGCCTAAGACTTAAGGGATCATGCAGTGTGTGGCATAACACCTGATCCAACATGGTAGTGATATAGAGAACAAATACATTTTTGTACAATATGGTTGTGGAATTAAGGATTGGATACATACATGTCTGTCAGAATGGATGCAGCAGAGAACAAAATTGTTATCTTTGGATATGTTAATATTAAGCTACAAGAATAAACTACTATAAACTTCTATTGTACAGTGGCAAAAACAGAAGAGCACTAGTGTTTCTTAGTATAAACCTTTGACTTTTATGTGTTACAATAAACACAATGAGGCTTAGACAGCTCCCTACTGAAATGTTGGCACTCGAAATGAAGAGTACTAACAAGCTGAAAAAAGACCAAAAAACAGGACAAGAGCAAACTTCAAAAATCGCTCTTCCCCTTTAAACTTCTTTTTGCAAGGGGGAAGCCCCCCTGCACTCCTATCCCCAAACTTATGTATACCAACTCTGAGATTGTCATTCCATGGAGAAAAGGAAATATTCTGAGAAATGGCATCTCGGACTTAGTAAATGTAAGTCTGTTATTTCAGCTATTCAGTCTCTGTATTTTCAGACTCGCTTTAGTGGGTCCCAACATTTTAAATAGTTACTGGCTTGGGATTTACTCATGCATGAAACATAAAATGTGATATGATACATATGTGAAGATTTAGATTTATAAGTTTAATTTATCTAAAATAAACATCCTCGAGAAGCTTCATACTTAACAGCAAATGCAGATACATGTACAGATAAAGCTAAAACTTTTAGTCCTATATTAGTCTGCAACATACAAAGATAAATAACATAAATATTTCACTTTCTACTAGTTATTAACATAAAACATTGTGCTAAAGTCCTAGATTTTATATTCTCATTTAGCCATGTGAGTGGACTGATACATGATCATTTTCAGCCATGACCTGTGCAAACTGCATAGCAACGTGGAACGTTATTCAATTTACATAATTTCTGATAAAATAATGGGAAACCATGTTTTCCTAAACAGAACTGCATTTCTTTATACTGTATTACATAAAGGGAACACAGAAGACATTCACGATCCTGTGCACATCAAGGATTTTATTAATTCAAAGGAGTAGCATGATCACTCTCTAAATAACAAAGAAACTGCAGAAAAGTTTCAGAAAGAGCCTGTAACAAACTATAACTAATGATGGGAAGTTGCAAAAGGAAATCTATATTCCCAAGTAAAACAGATACTTAAAAGTTTTTCTGAAAGCCTCTACCTCACAAAGAAAATATGTAATGTAGATGAAAATATGTGCTAAGTAAATAAGCAATGAAATAAACAGACACATGTCAATTAGGACTATACATGAACAGTTGCTTTAGTCTAAGAGCTACTTCTTAGGCTTTACTTGCATATGGTGATTTTCGCCAAGTTATTTACTCAGAGCAATGCTCATTGGTCACCCCTGAAACGAAGCACTAGTGCCGTTTAGGCTTCCATAGTTAATACTATATTATACCAATTACCAATAAACACTGGCCATTTGTGTGGAGTGGCACTGGAACTGTGGTACTAGCTTTTATTAAAGAGGTCCACACTGTAGTCTTAGCTCACAAGCCCTCCAATTAATTTCTTCCTTCACTTACTGAATATATTCACATTCCAGTGTATTTCACTTACATACCATCCACTCCTTCGAACAGATTTGTCTGTGTACTATTCTGTAAACTAGAATTAGCCTGCTTAGTCTCTACACATAGTTTAGTCCCAGTACTTCAAAATTTAAATTAAATGAAATTACTTAGTCACATTTACCTTACCTGTGCACTTCCTCATATAATACTTGAAACAGTGGACATTACGAAGGGTCAGACAACTTGTTTCCCTTCTGTTGCTAGCCTCTTACCTACTCTGAGATTGCCATACCTTGGAGAAAAGGGAATATTCTGAGACATGGCATCTTGGACTTAGTTATGTAAGTTCATTCTTTCAGCCCAACAGTTTCTGTATTTTGGGACCTGCTGTAACAGGTCCTGACATTTCAAATGGTCACTGGCTTAGGATCTCTGATAATGAACTCTTACTTAACACAAATACCTGTGTCTGTGCCAGCTACAAATATGTTTGGAGGCATCCTTCACACCTAAAATCATGCACAGTGAGAATCATACACATATCCTCACCCTCATCTGCACCACATTTCCAACAAAATAATATTAAAATGTCACAGCTGAAGCTGTTAAAAAACTCTAACAAATCCTCCTAGAACTAGTAAAAATAGGTTTCGGCAATAATTCTCTAACTGATCTCCTCCATGCACACCTACGTCATTAAGTCACCAAGAATCAGATTGCTCTTGATCCTATACGGAGTAGCACAGGAAGGGTGGGGCAAAAGGGGCAGCAACCCTGAGTGCCAGCTTATAGGGGGTGCAAAATTAAGAAAAATCATTTTAATTTTATTCTTTATCTTAATAAAAAAATAATTTTGCCCCTTATGCCTTCCTGATTATTATTATCCTGGCTGCTTTCCTCTCCCCTTTCAAAACCATAAGCACGTTTGTCTGCTCATCACTACATTTTATTTAACAAATAAGTCTCAGGCATGGCTCTGAAGACTTGAGATTGGGTCGCTGGGTGGAATGGGCAGTTAGATGGCTTTATATTTTTAGCCCACAGTAACTGTTTATTGTATTATGTAAAAATAAAACAATGTAAACTTGATCTTCTTTTGCTTTTTTTTTTTACAATGTAGGCTCGCAGCTAACAGCTGAAAAGAAAAATAGTTTAGCCATTTGCTTCATTGACATGTAATAGCATTTATTTTATTTGTAGTTCTTTTATTTCTTACTGGATTGGGACTGGGAGACTGGGGGACTTCCTTCTCGGACTGATACTACCTGGGGAAAAGAGACAGTGAGACCACTCATGCATACTAAGCAGCAGGCAAGGAAAATAAATAAATAAATACATAAATAAATATATAAGTAAAAAATAAAGTGCATGCTGCCTGATCTGCAATCTCTCTCTCTTTCAACCTTGTCTTTTTCCTCTAGCATAAATGCAAGATGTCTGGATAAGGATAAAAATAATGGGGGCGGATTAGGGACAAAGTTTAAAATATTGTTCTTATAAACTTATAAACTTAGAAAGTTGCTGGAAAAATAATAGGTTAGCATTAGTATGCATTTCTGTAAGTATATGAAGTCTGAAACTCAAATGCAAGTCATTATTTAGTGACTTGAAGTTGGGGGATCTGAGACAAATTTTATAATATTGCTCTTGTAAACTTAGAAAGTTGCTAGAATAATAGGCTTTATGTCAGTAAACATTTACTGAAGGATATGAAGTCTGAAACTCAAATGTATGACATTATTTACTGACTTGATAGGGACATGTTGTTCTTATAAATACCTTTTCTTTGCTCTTCAAGTTGTCCTTAAGGTATTTTTATTTAGTTATTTATTTATTTACTTTTTGCACTTCAGGTTTGATAATGAGGTTCCAAATGAGGGTCTCACCCTAGGTTCCAAACAGCCTAGCTACACCTCTGCTTCTACTCCTAAACACTTTAGTAGCAAAAATGTCTTTGTGATTGGTGAGTCAGTTGTCAGAAAGTTAGATTCTCCACTCACAAGGCTAGACAAAGAAAGGGTTACCGGTAGTTGCCTTTTGGGTGCCAGGATCTCTGATATTACAAGGGCCTTAAAAACTAATTTCCAGGGTAAATATGGCTACAGCATGGTAGTGTTTTTATATTTAAGCTTGAATGAGGTCAGATACAAAGTCATGAGGGACAAGCAGAAAGACATATCAGAACTTTTGACAAGTGTGACAAATGCAGGAAAGACTCTGGTCCTGAGCTGAATCCTTCATTCACCAAGAATGATGCAAAGGTACAAATAAAATATAATTGGCATTGACATTTGGCTGAAAAGTTGGTATCATTCTAGGGGGGTTTGGTATATGCCAGCATGGGATTAAATGATCGATAGTCCAGCTTGATTCTCAAGGGATGGCCTGCAGCATTTGTTCAAATGCTTCCACATACTGAATAAAGTCTTTGGTGCCCCATGATGTCTTTTTTAGGCAGAAGTCCAGTTAATGGACATTCAAGTGTAAAAAAAAAATCCTCAAACCCTAAACCTCCATAGCAGAAGTCTCAAGAACAAATTGCAGAATCGTGAGGCTGTTCTGCATCTTGAACATATCAATATTTAAGTAATTACTGAAACTTTATTTAAATGTAAAGAACGCACTCCCTACATACATGGAATTTGCAGCTATCATGCCTTCAGGTTTGATGGTAACTGCTGCTGAGTCTCAATTTTTGTCAAGAATCATATTCCACTTCCAGACAAATTCCCAGAAACCCACAAACCGAACACATAGCGCTCCAGAAAGCCATAAAAAGACAAACTGTCAACTTATAGCCTGCTACATGATACTCTCCATATCCCAAGATTACCATGCTAGATTCCTGAAAGTATTTGAAGAACTCCATGTTAACAAAAAATTCAGTATTTTGGGAATCTTTAACTAATTCACAGTTAACTGGAGCACCTACACCTCTAACATATGGTATGCCCAGAAGTTCCTGGAATTAATTAACAAAAATTCCATGGAACAGATAATTGATAAACCTACCAGATGACAATATCCTAGATATGGTCCTCGTGAATATAACCTCTGCATGTACTTTTCCCCCTGGTCTCACATTTGCCATTTAAGATAGACCACAAACTTGTGACATTTGCCTTCAAAATCACCCCTGAACCAAACATCTCTGAATTTAAGGACCTTAAATGGAGAAAACCTCATGCAAATATATGATGACATCTCAAAATTCAGCAATGGCAGCACCATCTTGGAAGCTGATGCAGCAGTCTGCTTTACAAAGAAGTTTTCACCCACTTAAATAACTGCATAGGATTACGAGTTCCAACACAGCAAACTATGATAGAAAATTAAAAAAAACACCCAGGTGATCCACTGACAAAAATATACTTTACAACAGTCAAAAAAATTCTTTATACAGAATAATCAAAACTCCTCATAGTATAAAAATATAACTAGTGAACTGATAGATATGGTTAGTAGGATACAAGCAGTGGTGCAGTGGACAGTGTTGTGACCTCACCACAAGAGGTTCTCCAGTTTGATTTTTGGTTGGGGTGTCTTTTGTGTGGAGTTGCATGCCCTCCTTGTATTTGTGTGGGTTTTCTCTTGGGGGCTCCAGTTTTTTCCAACATTCCAAAAACATGCAGTAGGTGGACTGGACAGTCTGAAGTGTGAGGGATCATGAGTGTGTGCGTGGTTTGGAAGTTCCACAGTGGCAGGCCTAGTCACTCAGCAGTGTGGACATTGGCTCTATATCAGACCTCTCAAAATGTCTCAGTTTTGGACAAATGGTCCTACCTTCAGGCCTGATTTACCCCTGCACAGGATGTCCCTGTGTTTAGAGGTATACCCCTACTTTCAGGCTTGATTTACCCCTTCACACAATTTTCTGAATCCCCCTCATCAAATGTGATGTTTGAAGCATCCCTACATAGAGAAGTAGACTACATGACCAACATACTAGTGGCAACAATAATTTAAAGGAAGAGGACACACATCACATAGCTTCCTTTTTCGGAAGCAATAATAAGTGCCCCTGTGTGATAGAGTTTTGTAGTAGAGTTCATTAAAGTCTTCAGATTTGACACTGTTTCTTTGATAATATACCGATATTTTTATATTTTTCATTATTTTTGTCACTATTTTTAAACGTGTTTTTGAGTAGTAGCCCATATTTCTAATCGTAGTGGGAAAAGTTATGTGCTAAAATGTATACCAATTAGATGTCCAGGTTTTTGGCTGGGTGTTCCTACTGCTCAAAGGCCTTTATTTCTATTTTCAACATCTACAAGTTGTGAAATATGCTGTAGATGATGGTCACTGTTGATGAGACACCCCAAATCCATACAGGTGAAAGGGAGTGATGGGTGGATGTACTCATAAACACTCAAGACCAGTAATGCAACCCATGATCTTTAGCTTCTAAAACTAAAGATAACTATAAGTCCTTCTTTAGCTACATCAGAAAGTTAAGAAATAATTCCCAACAATGCCCAGAATTTATACTAAATGAGACCACCCATTCTGACCTTAAGACATCATCACTATGCTAACAAGTTTAATGTAAACTTCACCCTTGAAAAGTCTATCCAAACTCCACATATCTCAGATTCCTTTACACCCCTATTTTCACCAAGAAACATGTTCTGAAGGTGCAATCAAAAAACAAAAAAATACTTCATCCATGAGTCCTGACAACTGACCTGGATGTAGAATAAATAGTGCAAACCATGTCCTCAGTGAACATCTTCTTAAAACCTAAGCTTATCTACAACATTTGTTCCTGAATTATGGCACAGTGTAGTGTTGCTGTCCCCCCCCCCCCCCCCCACCAACGAGGTGACCCTGTCAAGGGTGCTGGTTGTTAGAAACTCATAAAGCCTTGCATATATGATCTGCAAAGCTATGGAACGTATCATAACTGATTAATCAATTATGATGTTAAAATCCCATTAGGCTACCCCGTGTATAAAACTAAAGGGATTAAAATAATTTTCACTTGTTGTATCTTCCATCCATATCCATAATAAAGAGTTGCCAGTTTATCAGTTTTTGTATTATCTTTTGTTTGGTCTCTTCCCACATATCAGTAGCTGCCATAACAGAATCCTTTTTAATCCATACACCTAGATAATTCTTCTTATAATGCCCAATAAATATGGTTAGTGCTAAACCAATTCATGTGTGAGTACATTGTTTACCTCTGTTGCTTTTGTAGCATATTCATCAATTTTATATCCTAAAAAGACTTATAACTGTCTCAAAATGTTCATCAATACAAAATGTCATTTTCTGGATTTGTTAAGTACAACATAATATCATTTGCAAATAAACTGACTTTTCTTGATAACCATTCAATTTATCTCTTAGACGGTTATGACTGGGTCGCGGATCCTAACCCACTTATTCTGCTTTTGAAACATGGATGCCAAGAAATTCACCTGGAGAATGAATTTTGACAGGTGAATCTTGGCATTCATGTCAAGAACACATAATAGTAAGTTAGGATCAGTGACCTGATTGTAGTTCTTTGTAGTGCATGGAGACTTATCTGCTCTAGTTACAGTAAAAAAGAAGAAAAAAACTCATGTTTTTTGAATTTCAAAGCCATAAAGCACTAAGCGAGCACTGTCAGAAAGGCAGTCTAACACAGTCCCTTTTATTTATACTTAACTTCCATGCCTCAACTGTCAAGATTTTCACAGAATGTCCAGATTTTTGCCTGGTATTACTGAGGATTGAATTCATAAATTAATGAAATACATTTAAATTTCAGGGTCCACATCCTTCAGAAAATTCAGGTGAACACACGTCCTTTTATTCTGGTAACTTTCTAAGTTTATAACAGGAAGTCAGGGACATGTTATCAGTATGGACAGCAGGAAGAAACAAATATTTTGTTCTGCTATTGTCTTTGCTGGTCAGTAGTGGCAGATTTTATTGCCTAGTGTGAGAACTGATCTTAACAGTTTAAGAAGGGAATGCTTAACATTTGTTAAGGTCAGGTCTTGCGCCATTCTAGTACTCAACTGATTTGACTTTTTCCAAATATTGGAGTATAATCACCACACTCCACACATTACATTGAATTTGAGTATCTTACTTTCTTTGTAATGGCTCTAAATATAAAAAAGGGACATCCCTGTCTTGTTACTTTGTTCAAACACAGCTTGCTGGAGAGGTACTCTTTCACCTTATTTTTTGCCAGCAACCCTTTATATATCTTCCTAGTAACTCTGTTATTCTTTCAGGGAATGCAAATGCTATTATTTCCTTACTCATAAAATCCTAGTTGACTCTATCAAGTGCATTTCTGCATCAAGTCTCAACAAAAACAGCAGTATTTTTAGAAGCTGTAGACAATAATTAATAAACAGTTCAATTAATTTATTTGGGAGGGGAAGAGGGCAATAGTTAAGTGGAATAAGCTGAGCCTTCCAAAAGAGCAAGGTAGTTTAAGATTATCTGATTTGAAGGGATATTTTAGAGCTACACAGTTAAGGCTCATATAGATAACACAAGCAGAGGGTTATAAATCAAAGTGGAAAGGTATGATGATGATGAAACAGGGTGGAAGTCCGTGAAAAAAGGACAGAATAGGATTTTTGGATGAAGGTCTTTAAGGACAATAAAGACAACTGCACAGAATATTATATCATAAAGTACAAGAAAGTATTCTAAGAACTAAGCCAACATGGGAATGGAAAATGATTTTGCCAATGCGGGTAACTGCAAGTAGGGTTATAGATGGGGTTGGATTTTACTAGAGTAAATTAGCAAAGGAACTATGATATTGGGAGCAATTAACTAAAGAAGGAAAGGTAATAGAATGGAATGGAATGAGACCAAGCAGAAGTTTGTACAGCAGGTAAGAGACTGCCTTCCCTACCAGTGACTAATATCAGAGTATAGGCAAAGAGATGGGAATACAGCAATGCTAAGTGAAAGACCAGTTACAGTTTTTAACTTGGCCTAGAACAGAAGCTGCTGTTAAAAATTGATAATTACTTGGCATAGAAAATATTACATGTTAGCTATAAAAATCAATCAGAGAAAGTTAGAAAAGATTAGAAAGAGAGGGACTGGAAAGGAAGTTTACGAAAAAAAAAAAAAACAATGGCGGGACATCTGTACGGCTGCCAAGTATGCACCTAAGTTTAGAAGGTTGCGGATTTTTGCTTGGAAGTGTTTGTATAGTTATTTTTATACCTCACTCAAGAAGACTTGAGAATTTTTCTTCAGGTAAAAAACAAATGCTTGCAATGTGATGGGAAAGCGAGAGGTAATTAGGAACATTTTTTTTGGGAGCGTTATGAATTGGCAGATTTAAAAACTCACTGCAAAGTACTTTGTAACAAATGATGGGGGCCAAATGGATGTAGTTAAGAAATTATTCTCTTGATCTGAAACACGGGATCTGAATTGCCTCGATAACTTTACTAAGTTTAATGGTACTGGCTACCAAAAAAAACAAAACAATTACTAAAATAATGGAAATCAAAATCTAAGCCAAATGTAACTGAAATACTGAAAATTGTAAAGGAAATAAAAGAACTGGAGGTGGGATCATTAGAAAAGGGAATGAGCAAATTGCATACAAATAAATGGCATTTTTTGGAACAGTACATACAGATTAATGTTCAACAGGGGGAGTGAGGTTTAGGGGATGGTATTAACTGATCAATTTATATAAGTTTGGAGTGAATGATTGTTAAAAATGCATGCTGCATGATAACAATGAAAATGTCACTGTGGTTTGTTTTATTTTCTATTGATATATGTGTACCTCTATCATTTTTGCAATCACGATTTAATATACAGGTGCTGACTTTGAGGGAAAATGGGCAACATTCTTGGCTAGGCTTATAAGGGCCTCCAGGCCAATAGCCTAGTATCATCCTATGAACCTATGCACCTAGGCTCAGTCCTTAATAGCCTGACTTTGACAAAGGGAACCCATATAGTTCATATGGCAGATGCCTCATTTGAAGTATGTAATTAGCCAGTGGAATCCCCCAGGGATCTGTACTGGGATCTCTACTTTTCAGCATTTCCAAACTGAGAACCAGGACCTCTTACTAACTAAGCCTGCAGATGACTGAAAACTGAATATTATTGTAAAGATACCCTCTGACACAGGTCCCCTTCAGTAAGAAATTACCCTTGTTAATTCCGTGTGTGTTAAAAATGGGATCAAATTTAATATGAAACAGTGTAGTATCTTTTCATTTCTCAAACTCTCACTCCCCTCAACATATAGTATAGTATAGACAATACTCTGCTACTAAATGAAAAATTGAGTCAGGGACTTGAATCCTTGGCTTAGCAGATCCCTCACCTTTGATCAACATGCATCAACTACAGTCAAAAATCTTTATACTTAGTGCAAGTAGTAATGAGGGGTATATCATCCAGATCTAAAAATGTCATTGTTCCCTTTTATTCAGCACTAATCAGACCAATTGTAACATGCATTTCACAAACCACACCTAAACATAACCTTATTTTTACTAGTAATTATTGAAGGCACTTCAGTATCTTCATTTTCAAGAATCTGCTTTAAAGATCTAGCCTTCCTATAATCAAAGGTAGGACCCAAATTAACAAAACTACCAAAGTCCACATTCCATCTTAGTATTTTCTGATTATCCAAAATCACATTTCTTATACTAGTAATACCAGTAGACATCTGTAAAACAAAACTATTCTTGAACAGTGGACTAAAATGAATCAAAGCATTTATAGTATTATCAGCTATATTCAGGTGTGCTTTTGTAGTGCTTGTAATTGTGTGTTGAAAGGACCAAATATTAATTTTCCATCTGCACTATAGAAATGGAAAAGCATTTTAACTTTAACTCGACTGGTTTCATTTACTTTGCGATATGCTCCTGTTGTTAGTCATTTTTTGTAGGTATGACCACATGTAAATTGTCCAAAAAGATAAAGAGCATTTGTACTCTATTAAAAGGGAGAATGAGAATAACATCCTATTTATGTATACTAGATTTTATTTATCTTTTAAAAAGTTTTATTTTAGGGTATTGGACAGAGTTCCATTAGATTATGGTGGGGGCATTATAAAAATTCTTTAGAAAAGAAAAAAACCCTGTGGCAGATTAGGTTAAAAACTGGCAAATTTCCAGGGTTCAATAAAACTATTACCTTTACAAGTTTTGTAAGTGACAGATTTAATTAATGCATCAAGGATGATTGGTTAGTAGACCCCTTTATTTCATGACTGTTTATTATTTTTTTTTATCTTCTAACAGGATGTAAACATATTAAATAAATTAAATATATTAAACAAATAAACTTTATATATTTCTTATCAATATTTTTAAAAAAGGTTTTTGTGCGTGTAAATTTGGATATTTTTTTAACTGATGATGATAAACAATTGATAATTTTTATTGTTTGTTTCCAGGTACAAGGGACTATAACTATACTGTTATTTAATGTGTTAGTTATTCTGAAGAAGTCTATTTTGATTTGTGAACAAAAGCACTAAATTCAATACATTTTTCATTGGGACTTAATGTTGTTGGTGTTTTTTGTTTAAGTTTAAAGTTGTAATTTCTACACCTGATCTACTTTCTCTGCAATTGTTGTTGGAAGCTTTCAGTCTCACTTCTGTGGGTTTGACACAGTGTTTAACTATAATGAAAAATTGCATATAGTTACCTTTTAGTTTTTAAGGGAATGTGGGGTGCAGTTCTGACAATGAGAAGAGCAAAGAGTGCAACTCCCATGCAAAAAATGACATCTCTAAATAATGTGTTGCAATATTTTTATGAGTTCTGAGTTCTTTAGTCAACTATGATTTCTACATCTGTATCCCCCTGCCTGTTGATTATCAGTCATCGCTTGACCAATTGACCCATTTGTGTCACTTAGCCCTGACTAGTGTCAATGAGAGAAGCCATCATTAAGGCAGCAATCAGATTTTATTTCCTATCAGGTATGTAACACCTCTCCTGCATACTCAGTGAATGTTCTTCCAGAAGGACATCCAGTGGGCTTCATGTCTGGCTGTAACACATTTCTGAGAATGAAGAAAACCTGCAAATAACCTCACCCCAAGAATAAGCACTTTGTGGATTTTTCTCTAGTCTCCATCAGGAAAGTCTGTATACTTTGTGTGCCCTAGGTATGTACCTCCCCAAGAGAGGTAAGTGGGTTCAGTCCTTTCACTCCTCCCTCACCCATGCCCCCTCCAGCAGGCAACTGAGCTGCTATTCAAATTCAAGTTACCTGGGTCACACTCAGGCTTTACCCCTCTCTGCCAGTTGAGCTTTTTGTCATGTAGTTTTGATTATATTGATAAACAGGCCATAACAAAAATAACATCAGTGTGTAACCACCTTTAAAAAACATAAAAAAAAACAAAGCATCATCCCTCATAAACCAAAAACAATGTTTGGCAAGTGTACTAAAAAAGGTTTTTACCAAATAACATAAGATGCATACAGTAAACATCAACCCACAAATAACATTTGCTATTAAATATAAATGCAAATTGACTTATATATACAAGTTTAACTTTCCTGTTTATCAATACAACAACTAGAAAAACTAAATTCTGAAAATGAATAAGCAGCACAGCAATCCACAAACCCTTTCTCCTCCTGCCTAGCCATTGGCCATAAACCTTAACAATAAAAAAGGTAATACCCTCCATGACCATGACTCCGCAACACTAGCACATGCTTCTATGATTCTGCCACTCTAAAAATCATTTACCTGTCCAAATGAAAACTCCCAAGGGGAATTTGGAGAATTTTTATAAATACATCTCCTTGGTACTTGTAAAAAATTGTCTTTTTTGTATTCACTTTAGCATCAGCACCCTGTTTTTTTTAGCTGGACTAATCAGGGAATATGTCTCCCTGAAAGCCCTTTGTTTCTAATACTATATAGTGGGTGATGAAGTGGACTTCTACAGACAGGTTATACACCTCTGCCTCATGTTAATCAAAAATCTAGTCTAACATCCTCTTTCATGGTCTGAAATGTCATCAAGAAGTCCAACCCTACATAATACCACTCACCTAGTAACTACTAGTGAAAGCCTCAAAATGTTGTGTAGGCATCCCTCAACTTCCTTTCAAAATTCAGCACAGGGCATACAGCAGTGTCAGCAAAAGATTATTTTGTAGGAAACATAAAAGACAACCTATGGAGGGTTAAGAAATAAGGATACAATAGTTTCTAAAAATATAGGAATCATAAAACTAACTCAACTTAGTGTGTAAAATTCTGTGAGATCTTTCTTTAAACTTATATAGTTTCCTTTCCTACAAGATACAAAATAATACCTGTTGGAACACATGCAGAATACATGGGCCTTTCAGAATACTTGATAACAACCCATTACAAAAACTGTTACTCAGAATATAATCCACTAAACAACCTGCTATCTCAGTGAAGGGAGAACACCCACACCCTTTATATACAATTGAGTAAGAAATTTGCAAATATTTGTAGAGGACCTGCTAGGGAATCTTAAACCTATCAGCCATATGCTGGAAAGATAGTAACCGCTGCACACCAAAAAAACTGAAAGCCTTGAAAGAAGCCTATAATGGTTGGTATATAGCTACCATATATATGTGTCACAGAGTGCTTTGAATCACTGTAATAATAAAGCCCAACATGGCATGCATTACACACACACACACACACACACACACACACACACACACACACACACACACACACACACACACAAATAGCCTGTACAGGGATGTTGTAAAGCCAAAGTACTATTGTGCACAGAAAATGGTCTCCCTGTTAACTGTTTTATATTTGTTTTATAATTAGGATATATATATATATATATATATATATATATATATATATATATATATATATATATATATATAAACAGTTCTGCACTCTAGAAGTAGCCAGGCACAATACTGGTTGACCAAAAAGACTTACATAACAATTAAATAAAAAGAACCATAAAAGCTTTAACGGTTTCACTTCATTTTCATCTAAATTAAGACTTCATCAGATGCAACAGACTTAGTTACAACACTATTTAAATACCTTCTTCTCTTAAGCCTTCATCCAATCATTAAATACATCTATTATCCATAAATTAAGCAAATCATAAAACATAAAACTATACCACCTCTAACTTTTATTAACAATTATGGGAGTTCAAATAAATAGCAACCATAAAAATATACTTTACATTCAAACGTTTAAAAACTTTTAATAAATGTATAAAACGATATATATTATTTCCTATCACTGTAGCCTTTAAAAACATTTACATATTACCATCTAGTGGCTAAAAGTAATTATTACATCCAAAATTATATGTGTGTATATCAGAATATAAAAATATGAAAAATACATATGAAAATGTAAATATATATTAAAAACAGTTACATATAAAAATATAAAGATTGGGGGTACATAATAAAATATATTCCCAACCTGTAAATTTAAGTCTGTGAAAATAAATAAATAAATAAACAAACAAATAAATAAATACATAATTAATTAATATGACGCAAAGAAGGTTTTTATAATAACTTTTTATAACCTTGCTGCTCTCAGTTTTAACACACGGGGCTAATGAGATGTTTTCATTAAGTCCAGGGACCCTGTTGGCTTCCAACGCCAACTGCCAATATAATTCTTAGCATTCTATGGTGGTTTCCCATGATCCGCCTCTTACATCAATTGCAACTTCTTCCAAAATGTAGAACCAAAACCTAGCTTTTTCATATATTAAGGTGTGTTTAAACAATCAGTTCTTATTGTCCTTACTCCTAAAGTCGTAATAGTGTTCATATATCCTAGTTTTCAGTTTCCTTTCCGTTCTTCCTATGTTAAAAGCTTCATGGACTTCACATAAACCAAGATAAATAACCCCAAAAGTGTTACAATTACAAAAGCTCTTGCTCCTAAACCATTAAAGCATTTATGGTGCTTTTTATTTAATTTTTATGTTACATTAAAGTTTTTTTGGTCACCTGGTATTGTGTCTGGCTACTTCTGGAGTGCCAGGCTACTTCTTGAATACCAGTGGACTGGTTATAGGTGTTATTATTCAGCACTTTTCCTCTTTTTCTTCTTGGTTTTATATATATATATATATATATATATATATATATATATATATATATATATTTGTATGTATAATATCTAATGAAACAGTATAAATAACAAATATCTAAAACACAAAATATCAACAACGTTGAACATTTTAACAGTGAAGGGTATGTGCCCTTTTCCCCCACTATTATGCAGCCTTGTTTATGGTGTATATAATTAGCAGGGGTGTGGGGGCTGCAGACTTCCACATGGTGGGTGCAGGGTTTTGGATTAAATTAGCTTTTGTCAATAATTTGTATTTAGATATTTTGGCATTATACAGTATGATGTTTAAATGATTTTAAGTACACCCATATCTACTTAGCTTTTTATCTCTCTCTATTTGTATAATGTTGTATCTATACAATATTTTTGATGTAAAATAATACCTCTGCCTAATGTTTTAAAGTTGGTTTAAGGTATACTGTTGGTGAAAGTATTCTGCATACAAAATATAAGATGTGTAGGTATTTAATCTGTCTATCTGTCTGTCTATCTATCTATTTATTTATTCGTAAGCGCCAGGATTAGTGAGTAGAAAGAAAATGGCAGCTAGAATAAGTTTTTAGTTATGGCAATGCAGTGAACAGGTGCATTTATTTATTTTTTTACTATGCGCTGCCAGTATATTGAGTCACACCTTTGGAACACTGAGTGCCTAGTATGGTTTGCTGATTCCCTCAGCCCATTTTCTAAGTGTTACCTTGTAATGATCATGCCAGCTTTGGCTGACTTTATACCGCAGACACAACAATCACACATACATCTTAACAGATTCTCATATGCAGATTAAAATAATACATTTTACTAGCACGGCTGAACACATAGCTGCTACCCTATATGGACTTGTGTCTTGTTTAACATCTTCCACATTGAATGGCCTTCCCTTCCAGGTGGAATATCTCATGTCATACTGGCTTGCTGTTAATAGAGCAAGAAGCAGCTCTTTACATTCATCAGACCTCTGCAGGACATCACAGTGTGTGGAGTCTGATGTCATTCCCTCAGCAATGTACCTGCTGCCAGCTGCTGTCAGCCTTATCATCTGAACGCTTTGTTTCATACAGTTGTCCCACTTCATCACACAAGGAAACAGTCAAATATACCATCAGAATTACAATAACACAAACTAAGAACAGTGGGAACTATGCCCCCCTTTATCATCAACTCCAAGTTATCACTCATTAGGGATTCCAGAACCTCCGTAATACCTTTTCCACACAGTGCTACCTATAATAATTGTAGTACCAGTAGCATTCATAATTTCAAATATACACACGTGCACACACACACATACACACACACACACACACACACACACACACACACACACACACACATACATGAAATCATTGTTGTTCATTTGCTAGCAGTAAATGAATTTCACACCATCACACAGAAATACCATGCAAAACACTGAATCTACCAGTCATAATTCCCACAAAATATTTCATTCTCTGGAATTATTCAATAATCGGTTTCATTCATTTTTTTATTGATATTTTATCCCTATGCCTGCTAGTGATCAAACCTCTCATTGGGACATGGTCCATTCGTCCTCTTACCTGGGGTTTACATCCATGAACAGAGCAAGAGCTGTCCAGAGGGGGCCATTGTACAGGTCTTCATGAGAGTGCATTATGCTATCACTGGCATTCTGGCAATGAAGGCATTTGTAATGGCCTAACCCCATCACTGGGCAGGAAGGATATGTGATCTGCATCAGTGCTGAGGCTCACAATGTCTTCTCCATGTAACAGTACTCTGCACACCTGCCTTAAAGGCCACCACTAGGAGGAGGCCAGATGAGCCTTATGCCCACCCTCATACTGTGCGTGTGCATCTTTGCCCATCCTCTGAGGGGATATGGCAGTCCATGGCCAGCTCCATTCCATCCTCTCTCCAGGAGGGGCACACTCATCCTCCCTTAACAACTGTATTAGATGCCCAAGATGCTAAATGAACTTGAGTCACCTGGGCTAGAGTTAGGGCTTTATCTCACTAAGCATACAGAGCTGAATGAAGTTTACTAACATTTATCACTTGCCCCATATAAATGTACACACATCATCTACATTTCACTTCAGTTTGAGGAACTCTGACACGGAAAAATATAATTTTTAACAAGTTGGGATCCATTGCTGTCACTGTTATCCACACTTGCTTTGGTTGACTCTGAGGTAAGGAATTGTCCTGCATTCATGCATACATCAAACATCAACACTGAGAAAATGACTGATGTTTCACAATGTTCTCTGTGGCATGTGCATGTTTACTATTGCCCATAAGATTACTAGAGGTGCCCTTTTTGCACATTTTGCCACAATGAGAGCTCCCCTTTGAGGTCTGCATTAATATATCCCAGAATGTGTATATCAATTTCTATAGTTTTCATAGGATCTTCACATATCTACATGCATATGGGCCTTCAGGTTTCCTTTATTAATTTTCCTCAGTTTGCATAAACTAATCTGTTCTATTATTACAAGCATTTTCCCTCATATTTGCTCTGCCTGGTTTGCCATGTGTTCTTTAAATCTATCTTATATGTAACCATCCTTTGCATGCCGGAACCTGTGTTGTGAGTAGCACAGAGGCTTAAGACTGGATATGCTGTGAATAGGTTAATCATAATTTATCCATCCTTCTTGTTGAAGAACTATCACCATGGGACATTGCCAGGATTTTACAAGTATGCAACAAATTCCAGAATGTAGCTTCCCCTTGAAGTGTAGCCCCCAAACTGCAGACAGTGCAATTCTATCCATGCATTCTGAAAAAGAATACCATTTAACAACATATATAAACATGAGCCATGATAAATATAAAAGGGCTTTTAAATAACAAGATAAAAAAAAAAATCTAGGATAGCTTTTTTTGTAAAATATTTAAAAAAATAAACACCATGGTATAGGTATGGGTTTGATTATGGTGGAGTCAGTGGTTAAATAGTTAGACAGATACAATACTGATGAGCTGAACTGTTAAAACCGGAGAGTTTGTTAATCTGCAAAAAGATGGTACCATGTTTCCCTAGAACAAAGGTTCATTGGTTGTTACTAGGCCAACGACCACTAGGGGTGTTACAATCCTAGCCATGCACCACAAGCCATTTGGGTCCTAAGTATCATACGTGGCGGGGGGGCATGTTAGTAGGCAGGTAGCTTGTAGGGGGGGGGGTCTTCTTTTCTTATTGATGGTTTCTGTCCAAAAGGGACATGGGGACCAGACTAGGGATACATTTACGATTTTCCATCAAATTTTCAAGGTTTTTTTTTGAATAGGGTTAACTCTGTTTTATATGGATGGGGAGCCTATTACACAGTGTGGAGATCCTTTGGGACAGACATGTATCTCTCCAGCAGATTTTTTTTTATATCACAAGTGAGATTCAGAGACCTTGATCTAGTTTTTCTGGTGCTGTTTGTTTTGCACAGGAGACTAAATATAGAGACACAGCCTTTAGGCAATCAGTGTAGGACAGGGTATTCATGCCCTGAATTCTCCTGGTGAGAAACCTTTGTGGATGTTGTAATTGTTGCAACTGTCTGTTTAAATAAATGCCAAAGGGGGCACTGTATGTATTGAATGACAAGTCTGAAAAGAGCCAAGTACAGTGATACTATAACTTCCTTGGACCTGAATGCCAAACTCTTACCTATAAGATGGGCAACATAGAATGATTTTCTTACTATCTTTGCTACATGTTGGTCCAAGACCAGATTGCTGTCTATGTATGCTCCCAGATCCCTTACTAGTGGGTAGCAGGTGTAAGCACTGAGGAAGCTTCTAAGGGTTAAACTGTTCTGATGTTTGTGTAGCTGGAATTTTAAATATTAATAAAGTTAGCTAATTAATGTGATACTTGACTGAGTCTAGTGCTGGTTGCTTTGGCCACAGATCATAGGTCATAGCTACACACTAACCAACAAGGATAATGACTAAGAACCAACAATGACAACACAAACTGCAGAGTAGGCAAGGTACAAACACAACAGCCCGGTCGGTTTATTGGAATAGGCATTGAGCGCTATCTTCACGAGTATAACAAAACTTCTTCAGAATCCATTCAAAAAGAATGATTCTAAAGACGTCTCGTTATACTCATGACAAAAGAGCTCAATCCTTACTCCAATAAACTGGGCTGTTGTGTTTGTATCTTGCCTACTCTGCAGTTTACTTCTACACACTACTCTGTTTTGAAGTGTTTCCTCATCATCTATTTACATGTACATAATTTTTCTTTCTCGTATTTCATTTTAACAGGTTTTATTTGTTCTCTTGAACAAATATACTTTCTTCTGAAAGTTGCTGATCTGAGTATGCAAGGCTTAAATATGTTACATTACTTCGCAATCATTTTCAGGTACTATTTTGAAAACGTGGACACTTTTCAATAGCGCCAGACTTGCTGTTTTATTTGATTTCCATGTGACACCCTAATGGCTGCATTTCTGATTGTGTGGTTGCCCTTGTGTCATGAATCATGTACATTATCACTAGTAACTGCCCTGCAACATATACATTCATATCCTTTGCTAATATTTGTGAATAATCTCACTGTGTTGGCTATGTGCTGTCTTTACTTACACCAGCAATAGGCCATCTGTTACTATGCATTATCTACCCTCTCTAGTTGCTTTATTAACACAGTTTTATTTTTGTATACATACTAATCCATTGTTTGTGCAATCACAGCTTGATTTCTCTGCAGCACTGTGTCCTTTCCCATTGTAATTCAACAGATTTATTTCTTGCCTGTACACCAGTGAGTCCAATACTTGCAACTATAGCACTCGTTTAACTAGGACTAGTGTCTGTATTTACAGCTTTTATTTGCAAATGCTATATATATAAGCATATAGCTCTCAACCCTCCAGCTCCAGAATATAAACTACTATCTGTCATAATGCAGAAGAAATGGATAAAATGTGTAACAATTATCAACCGCTTCACCTAGGAAGCTAATTGGATGCTTCAAGGATATTACCCTATACTTAGAAATAATTATTTTGATTAATTCATATAACTTGGTATTACTTACCATGGATAGCCATTAAAAAACTCTTAGCACTGAATAGCAGTAGAGTAATATGGCAGAAAAACAAACAACAACTCAATGTATGTTCAAATTAGATGCACTGTGTAGGATCTGCACCTAAGCCAACACCATAACAGAAACCTGTGACATGAACACACAGCACTGCCGAGTGCAGTCATAAAATGATGATGTGTAAGTGCAAAGCAAAAATCAAAACTTGTACCAGCGTTCTGGTGTAGAGGGATAAAGCCCTGACCACGACCCAGGTGACTCACTTTCATTTAGCATCTCAGGTCTGTGAAATACTGGATGGGGAAAGGATGGGTGTGCCCATCCTAAGGGGTGTGTGTACATGAGTGCACCCATGGAGGAAGGATGGGTGTGGCCATCATAAGGGGTGAGTTCACATGAGCGCACCCATGGGGAAGGATGGTTGTTGCCATCCTAATGGGTGGGTATACATGAGTGCACTTGTGGTTGACGTCTGGTGGAGGTCAGGAATGTACAGGAGAGTGTGGTCTTCATCATGGCAGGGCATTGGCCATATCTCTCAACCTGAAATCATCAAAAATCTGGACAAAGGCCCATGAAAAGTAGGTACAATTGGCCAAAAAATCCAGATGCTGATTAACATAAAATTTGCGTACTAATCATGTAACCCTGCACGGTCCAGTGGAATTGTGGGTAACCAACATGAAGATTGAAGTCACTCAATAATAATAAATAATGGCAGACATTTGAATTTCAGACTTTATATACCTCAGAAAATGCATAATAATGAAAATCCTGTTATTCTAGCCACTATCTGACTTTACAGGAGCAATATTTAAAATCTGTCCTTCCCTATTTTTGGCCTTTGTCCTACCATTATATTTGGCTTTGTCCAGATTTCTTGCTCTGAGAGATTGAGATTGAGAGGTGTGACACACACACACACACACACACACACACACACACACACACACACACACACACACACACACACACACACACACGATATTACTATCCCAGAAACATTCTAATTCAGCAACAATAAATAATTTCTTTCATTAAAACCACAATATTAGTTAGATAAGCAAACAAATAACATAAAATAAAATATGGACCATATTTCAATTCTTGGTCATTACAATATACGTGGCCGCTCCAGTAAGAAATTACTATTAGATATAACTAAAGCCAATAATACCACTGGTGAATCCTTCTTCTCTAATTTTATCCCTAAAATCTGGAACAGCCTATCAATATCTGTACACTCCATATAAATACACTGGACTAAAGTATAAATTACCTGACTCGAGCAAGTTCTACCCAAGTTACCCAACAGTAGACTGGCAATGTATGTGCTTTCACATCATACCAACTCATTGTAACAAGTGTCATATAAAACAACCATTCCACACCACGTTACTTATACTAGTGATGGTACACTATAATTTTTATCAGAAGCCGCAAGTTGTACAACACAATTAGTACAAACGCTCCACTTCTGGTTCACCATCTGAAGGAATCAAACAGATATTTAATCTCAAACAAAAGTCTACCAGACTTAAAGAAGTGTAAATCTTCACCAAACTGTACAAACTATGCTTACACTCACCGGTCCGGAGTAATGCAGCTTAACAGAACTAACAGCTTTATGCATGACGAGAAAACACACTTTGTGAGCTGTTTACTTTAAAATTGCATTTGTAGATTACAGGTTGCACTGTGCATTTACAGCCTAATTAGGGCAGTAAATATTTTAGGAAGAATTTGGTCGCTAACAGCTTGTAATTTTCATGCTTGTGTTGCGCTTGTCTAATATTCATATTGGCATGAGGAAGTTGAAAAGAGGAAGTCGAGCTGAGAGGGACTTTCTTTTCTACTATGTTAGCACTGCACTTGTTGTGCGGGACATCATTTTACTTTTGAAATGAGATGTTCCAGACTTCCGGAACAACTTGGGTTGAGTCCTCAGTGTTTTTATTGAAGCCTCTTTTGCACACTTGGTGGTCTAGTTAACTTAATCCTGTGCTTTCCTTGTCCTATAAATATAAAGTTCAGATCCCACAATCATCTTATACTTGGTATGCTGTAATTGCTGATCTAGCTTTGGAAATTGGTGTAGGCTTATTTTATATGCTACACGAGATGCATTAGGAAAGAACAGAGCATGTAAATTTGATAAAGAGAAGGCCAAAAATTTGTTTATGTAATTTTTGCACATAATAGAGCCTTTCATGTTGTTTTTAGGTTAGTGAGATACCTCCCCCCATCATTACAATTGCTTAAATATGACAGAAACCTACTTCAAATACACCAACACCCTCAGCTGTTGTTTCCAAACTTTCCCAGCAGGTGTTGGTTATTTCTAAATCGCAGAACAGACATTACCTAATATTTAACATGGTAAGAGAGGCATTTTTGGCATAGACTGCAGCAAAGATCACTTGTCTTGGATGATGCTAAAATTATGTAACCTGACTCACTACCGTAACTATTATTTTAAGTCAAAATAATACATTAAGCAATTTCAGAAGCAAGACCATTTCAGCTGGTGGTAAATACAGTTTCAGTTGGTGAATACTTGTCTAACAGTCCCAAGAATACAAGCACAGGCTACCTGTCAAGAATGGGATATTATCTTCCCTACCTGTTCTCTTCAGAAAGTCTACAAAAAATGATAAGGTGTTGGAATGGGGACAGTGAATTGGCACTTAAACATGCACGCGTTTGATGAACTCTTCCTTGGCCAAGGCAACAGCTGTTCGCTGTTGAAAAAAAGTACCTTTCCGCTATGCTTGTTAAATATTGAGCAAGAAATAGCCAGCTACACACTGACATTGTCACTACTACTGCTGCTCTCATACGTCTACCAGACCATCTCCCAGTCTCCCAGCAACCGAAAGGCAGTCAGGCACTGCCTCACGAAGCTGATGTCATCACGCATGCCTCTGAATGTTGATGGCGATATGTGATGTCATCAGGCAGAGCTTAAAATTGTAAATAAAACAAAAAACAAAAAAATTGGGAATTGAAGGGGTCACTCAGAAATTCATGGCAGACAATTATTTTGATCTCAAAACTGGTTAATATGGGGGAATTCGATACAGTTGAGAGGTATGGTACTAGCTGAGTTGTCAAGGAGTTGGCCCATTGCATATCTATCCTGAGACAGTGCGAGGGAGCAGAGAAGTTAGGGCATAATATAAACTCCTCTTCAGTATCAAATATGACACTGATCTGAGGTGCCTCACTCTTCTTACTGGTCCTGAACACGAGTTGGTGAAAGCCAAAGGGAGGGTTGTCAGATTTGGTACTCCAATGAATAAGGAGATGTTCTCAGGGACAGCTAATGGTCAGCTGCGAGGAGAAGGCAAAAAAAAAAAAAAAATGAAATCAAAGTTTACTGTAATATTTAAAAAAAATACCTTCAGCATATGGGGCTGTATCTCAACATCTCTACCAACTATAAAATTACTTTACTTTGGATTAAGGGGGATGCTTTGAGATATCAAAACTAGATCTTAAAATATGTATCATAGGCATCATTGATTTGTGACTACCCTTAGTGCCCCACAGTTCTGCCTGACACCCCTTGAAGTTACAGAATGAGAGCATTTCTGTAGGGGTGCCCCCCCTCATGTCACACCCCACAGCACATTTATTGTAATTCTAATGTCATTGTATCTTAGAGAAATACAAAAGTTGCAAAATTATTTCCATAATGTAATTTGCTCTAACTCTGAAACAGTGTGACTTTAGAGGTAGAATAATTAAGCATGAGACACTGGGGTGCAGATGGATTGTCCCCTTCTATAAATATAAGTTGTTAAATGATTGTATCTCTTACTTTGGCTGTGATTCAGAAAGTGATGGTGCCTTACTTTTTACAGAAGTAACATTAAATTTGACTATCACTACACATATCTGACTACTTAATATTAATTAGTAATTTGATATTCAAGTATGAACATTTTAGTTTAAAGACAAACTACTTTATGAAGATGTACGGCATAACTTATGAGCTAATTCGAACAGTTACAAAAATGTCTTTTGAATTATGACATACAGACAATTAGTACTGCTGAAGTATAAAATTAGAGTAAGACTTAATTCTCTAAGCTCCAACTTTAAATGATACATTTACACAGTCTTTTCAGAACAGTTTAAAGCTATACAGGATACTGTTTGTATGTGCCAACAACATAATATAGAATTATGTAACAGTGATAGTGTAGAAACTATGAACGCTTGATTATTTAGCATTAAACATAGATTAATAAATAAGTAAATTAATGAATAAATAAATAAATAAATAAATAAATGGAGACTCTCTTTCAAACTAATGGAATTAGTGATGCAGTTGCTGAAAAGTGGCTTGATAAATAGTAGGGACTCATCTGCAATTATATCTCCTCCGAGTGTTTAGTTTTTCTTTTTTTTTTTTTATATATTTTTATATTTGTATATTTTGTTTTAAACTAGGTTGTCCATCTGGGATGAGGTCCATTTTCAGTGGAGGTCTTAGAACACTGTCTGTTTTATTTATTTGTTCATTTTTTGTTGAATGCAGTAATGCACTGCTCTGAAAGGACCTGTTTCGGTTGATGCTTGGAATCAAAGAGTAAAAATATTACAAAAATAAGACGCATGAATGCAGGAAGTCTGAGAGTATATGATACACAGACAGTATGGTTATACAGAAATATGCAGAGGGCATGCATTCAATATAAGGAAATAGGACACAGGTAAATAGTATAAGGCTTGCAAAGATTTTGAAATTTTACATGCTTAGGCAAGTATATATGTGTTTATATAGTACCACAAATGCAGCAAACAATATTATAGTTAGTTCTATTTAGAACAACAATTGGTCATAAACACAATTAAAATTGTTCATAATGCTACAATTAGCAGTATAATGTTTTAGATTCATACAGAGTGATTTAAAATACCCTAAAAGTGAAATGTATATGTTCAGGTGATGGGAAGAGGTACAAGAAGGCATAATGTATTTAGACAATATTGTACTTAAAGGTGAGTACAGGTTGGAATGGGCTAGAAAAAAAAATACCAATAGAATTAGATTAAAGTGAAGATGAAGTAGAAAGGAAGGACAGGGTTGGTGAAGCAGAAAGAGATCTCAGCTTGTTAAGTATTGTATAAAACTGGATCGTGAAGACCTGTCTTTTACTAAAGATTTTAGTTTGGAATGCTATCTCATCTGTGGTTTCATCAATCATGACTTTATTGGAGGTTCACCCCAGAGTATAAAGGATGTGTGTCAGGCAGTGATACTGCATTTATGTTTCACTGGAGTAACATAACATATTTAGGTAGTGTCAATATGCACATTGGGGCAACATTCCCAATTGCCCTAGAGCATTATCTGGTTAAGTGGCATCTTCAAAGTCGCACACCAGGTAAATGGATAATAAATTCTGGGACTGCAAGATAAGGTTTGTTTGCAGCTCTTAGCACTATTCCTTTATGCTAGACTGCCAGTTTAGACTACATATTTGCAGAATATAGCATGTTTCATTACCTTATACCCACAGAATGATGGGGATAGCTTTTTTATTCCACAGTGATGCCAAACCAAGTCATGTGGACAACTAGAAAATTAATGAATGAACAATATGAAGAGATAGTGAAGGCTGGTCCAGTTGCTTAGACAAAACAAAGTCCTGATTGTAACCACAAAGACTTGGGACGAGTTAATATCCTAGGCACTGGGGCAGCTAGCAGTGTAGCATAGGAATGAAGGGTTGATGCCTGTTTGCCCATCCCAGGGTGACAAATAGCAGCTTAGTATACTGTAAGACTAATACCTATCCTAACAAGGGAATTTTAAGGGCTGTAAGCAAGTGCCCACCAAGCAGTATGTTTACTGTGTTGCAGATATCAGTAAGTGTAGATAAGTGCATGCTACAGGGGCCTTAACTTACTACAATTTGCTTCTAGCATATCAGTATAAATATTGTAGGCCTCATGAAATCTCCTGTTGGTGCCAAACAGTCTTGGTTTCACACTATTATTTAAAATGTTGTAGGCAGAGCCCTGTTGCCTTAGCTTTATGGATTTTGATTTTCACTTTATTATTATTATTATTATTTTGTTAAAAGAATTTATTAGATATTGCAATACATAAACATTAAAATAATTCAAAACTAAACCACAACTTAGAAACTTAGAAATATCCTTAACTGATAAGATGTCACAATTAATGGGAAAGGAGTAAGGAATAAAGCCCTTATAAAAGCAAAAACTATTTCTAGTAACTGAAAATTTTCTGTAATATCCTTTTTGATGTTTTGCCTTGTAGCTTTGGACTTCTCCTGGCTGGTCTTTGAAAGGTAATTCTATGACCATCTAATACATTTTGTACTTCAACCCGTTAGTTTTCTTATAAAGTTACAAAATGCATTAAACAAATGCCAGCAGCATGAATTCAAAGTCTGGAAGTGCAGAGGATTAAAGCTATGAGCTGTTAACAATCTGCACCCTGTAGTCCAGGGTCTGAGTCCCTCATATGCATCTGCCTGCTTTGTGACTGTAACCATGCCATTCGACCAGACAGTAGTCCAGGGAAGTGGGAAAATTGGCTTCAACCCCTTAGTGGTCTCCTGGACCACATGTCTAGTAGTCATGTCAAGTTCATTATACATTATATTGGTCAATATTTGTTGCGTCAGTCCTCATAAAACTTTAAACATTCAATACAAACATTAATAATTCTTTACAATATACATAATCAATGGTACTACTTATTTGTTGCCTGTAAAGGTTTTTCTTCTAGTTGTTAACAATGCACTGAGGGTGTTGTTGATTTTATGGAGCAATAATTCTACTTTTACAGAGAAAAAAGTGCAGCCATTTCTTTATTATCTTGCAATGTTACTCTTTCAAAATTCACTCCAGACAAAAAAAAAAAAAAACAAAAGAAACTGTTCCTTAGCTTATTGCATATTGGATACCAAGCCACCACTAGAAATACTGTATATCTTCTGATTTATTTCTATCACAGATGTATTTTTGAACATTTTACTTTTCTGTACCTTATTCAGGCATTGATTTTTGAAATGTACCTCAAATTCATATTGCATATAAACCGTGTAAAAGTCTTTTGATGGTAAAGCATATGAATATGTCATATTATTGTTTGCTAGTATTTGGCCGTATCTAGAAGAACATGTACTTTATTGAATTTGATGGCAATTGTTTGTATCCAAAAGGATTGTGTTATTCTCTTAACATTGCTTTAAATAACTGGTACTTTAAAGTTATATTCTTTGACAAATATGTCTTCAAATAAGGGTAACCATATATTTGAAATATTTCTGCTGTCTTAAGAATGCACTCTTCCCAATATCTTCATTCCACCAAATTATTTTCTCTTCCCACATTTTGACGTCTGAGAAATCGATTTATTTTAATCCAGGTGGTGAGGAATTATACACGTGCCAGTACCCATTTTAAGGTTAAGCTGAAGTTATTCTCTGAGAAAAAACAGAAGGAAAGGATGGAGGAAATCTTAGAATTCTTTTAAGGATTTCATATTGAATGAAAAGGAATGCTTTCATGCCTAGTAACGCCCTGTGAAGTATGAAGTATCAAAACAAATTCATGCAATAAATATATTGACTTCCAGTACTGTAGCATGGTTTTATTAGAGCAGGCTCTAGAATTTTGGGACTTAACCCTCCAGCTGAAAAAAGGACATATTATCCAAGCTAGCTAGCTTGAGTAAGGTGGTAGGAAGAACCAGAAAACAATGGTTCCCAGACACTATACTCTCCAAGGTGAAGAGTGACAGTTTTAAAATGGGGTGATGGAAAGGGTGGCCACAGGAAACCTAGTGCTTTTGGTCTACCCTGAATTTAGCAAACGTTTTCAGTCTTTCATTAAGCAATGTCTAATGGGTAAATTAGGAACTCTGGAGCAAGGGAAAAAGATAAATGAGTGGCCAAATAAATGGCTAAACTGAAGGTGACAATGAGGAGACCATCAGTAGATTGAAATGTGGCTAGTTGATTCCCACTAGTGTTGGTGCTGGGACTGATACTCTTTGGATATTCAATAAAATACTGTCTGACAAGGGCAACCTATTTGCTTATGACTAAAATACTGCAGAATGATGTTAGACATGCAGAAAAGTTTATAGAGGAGAGAGTGGTAGAGCAGTTGTGAAGTGGCAGTTGAAGTTAAATGATGCAAATTGCATGGTCTTACACTGAGGGAGCAAGAACTCAAGAACTGAGTACCAGGTGAGGAGAGGAGTGATGAAATATCACCAGTAGGGTGAGAAAATGTAGGCATCCTACTCATCGCTGGAATGAGCAAGCACGCCCAAGCAGAGAGATTACAATGAAAGAAAAAATATATTAGAATGCATTCAGGAAAGAACTGATCCAAGAAGCACACTGGTAATGTTACCATCCTACTGGACAAAATCACACCACTGCTGAAAAACTATACATAATTCTGATGTCTTTATGGGAAAATGGAATAAAAACAATTAAAAGTGTGCAAAAGAAAGTGACATGAGTGTGACTCTATATCATAGACAGCCTAGGCTCTGACTGTACTCCAGGCATCTCATGTCCATCCCATGTCCAAGTAGTGGCACATAATGCTAAAAGAAATGGATGGGGAGAGTACGAGAGTGACCAATGTCAGCTCATGCATCCAAGGGGAGAAGGCATTGCTGATGCTTACAGGAACATAAGTAGTGTGGCATGTAACACTAAGTGCTGGGCTAATTACTACATGAAGTCAGGCAGGTTGGCATGTGTGGATGCATGCATGGATGTGTCTCCATAGATAGAAGTCACAGTTGCAGTCGCAGCCATGATAGAGATGCATTAGGTCGGGGAGGGTTTGGGTGACACATTATGTATAATGGTACACTCCCAGCCCCTGAGGGAAATGGATGGGCCATTATGTTCAAACCCCAGCAGGGAATAAATATGCTATAGGGTTCTTGCCTTAGTCAAAGAAGGACTGGGCCTGGTTGTCACCCCAAGGAGGACTAAATGGTTTAGTAGATTGATTGAAAGTGTTGTGAGGGTTGGAAAAGAAGGTGTATAAAGAGAATGATGGGTAATTTGACATTTAGTTTTCCTGGAGAATAGGAGGAGTAGAACACTTTTATGGTTGCAAAAACGTGAAAACTGTTATACATACTTTGCGTATTTAAGACATACTTCTTAATGCACATTATTGGAGGATAACCACACTTAATTATCTTTGAACTCTTTACTATTTTGAACCATATTCAGATGGCTTTATGTGAATCTATACTGTTAGACACCACATTCTTTTATGTTCCCAACAGTCTTACATTTTTCATGTAAAATGTGTTCACAGGGCTATGTAGTGTTATTTATGCTATACACACACACACACACACACACACACACACACACACATATATATATATATATATATATATATATATATGTATATGCTATGTGAATGAATATGTTCTTTGTAAGTAATTTTGTGAACTTTTCCATGAAGTGTATTAATATTTGCCTTTGTATGTAATTTTGTGGAGCTTTTCTCCCTGGGTCTCCACTGAAAATGGGCTCATTCCAGGCCCAGTAGACTTTCCTAGTTAACAGATGCAATAAATAAACAAATAAATAAATAACTATTTTACATGCATTTGCACAACTAAAACTGAGTATTTGTTTTATTTGTTGAGACCATGCAAAATACTGCACAAGATTATATAAAGTATGTGTTACGAGGAGACAATTATTTGTCAGTGATTTATGAACATTACCTGCTCTTTGTCCAGTTGGGCAACATCTCTGAAGTTTTATCCATGTTTTACATTACTCATGCCCAGAATGTGGGTTTGCAGGTACTCAGCTGAAGTGAGAAAGAGACCTTCATTTCATCCAGCTGTCTGTGACACATTATGGGCAATATTTTGGTAATGGAGAAGGAGGTGCAGATGTTCTACAGTATTTAGGTTGCTTCTATGTATGGCAGAATATTGGCAAACAATTTTCAGCACTGATGGACATTTTGTGGTGTGGAGCAGTATCTATAGGTCAGATGATGTGACATACTTAATCAGTATTAATTACACTTATTTGTAGATCATGGCAGTGCTGGACAGTTTAGCAATGCCAGAGAGTTACAAGTATCATATTAGGTATTAAAACATGCATTTATTAATAGCAGCGATATAAGTGTTTCAAAGCACTCATTCAAATCTGTAATTTAGGAATACTTTAGATCAGTCAGATGAGAACAGGAATTGCTGAGGCACTGTGATATTCTATTGTGTAAATGCAGGAAGGGTTATCTTTACTAAGTAGCTGTATCACTCTTGTCCTGATCATAACATATAGCATGACTTTGCTCAACTTTCTTTCTCCTTCTCTTTTCCTCATAAGTCACAGCTGACTCCCAGAGCAGCCCGGTTTAGCACTATATGTGGAATTTAAAGGGCAAAGGGGGAAATGGAAGCAGGTTGTCAGGTCCTTCTTCCATATCACACGTCACATCTACTGGCAATGTAGAGTCTCCAGTCTGCCTACTGTATGTCTTTGGAACACAGAAGGAAACCAGAGCACCTTGAGAAAATCCACACAAGCAGAGGGAGGACATGCGGACTTGTACAGAAGGCACCCTAGATGAGAATAGAACTGGAGAACCACTTGCTGTGAGCAGCAGATAATTTATATGTCGTGACAGCATGTTCAAACTTTTGGAACAGGTAGGAATGTTCAAACAAGTATGTATCTCTATATTGTTGGATGGTTTATGTTTTCCTAACATATCAGTAAGATTACTAGATGTCATTGTTGGATGCCCATCTACACTACTTTGAACAAGCCTCAGTGACTGATGTGCTTCATGCAGGGCTATGTATGCACTCTTCAGAAACTTCCAGAAATATTTAGTTGGTGAGGATTTGGGGGGGGCAACTAATGGATATGTGGTTTAAAGGTGAAACATTTTCTTTCTGTTGAAGTTTCTGGAAATCTGTGCAACTAGTGAAAGGGGGTGGGTGAACTCAGCAGCTACTGGGTGTGGTGCAGAAGGGAATTATCTTGCTTCCACTGAACTTTCTAGAAGCATATATTTATGGTTGAAGTGATCCCTTGTGTAAAAATGGGAAAAGGGGTTGTAGATGGATGGATGGATATTCAAAAACAGGAGGGGGTGGGACAACTATTCGCTTTGGTGAAACAGCACGTCAATTTTTTTCTGCTGAGTTTTTCAGAATCAAATTGTATGTGTAAGTGAAAGAATGATTTAGCTACTAGGTGGAGTGGAGGAAGAAGGGAAAGTGTAGGTACTTTTTCATGTAAAGGAAGGGGCCATTAGATACACAGCAGCAGTAAAGTTTTATTTGCAGAACTGAACAGACATGTCTTCGAAAAGTGGAGAGGAATCAGCTGTTGACTGAGTCAGAGGCATAGCTTGGGTGGGGGTGAAAGGGACCACTGCTCCTGGTGCAAGATGTCGGGGGCGCGATCTTCATTATTGTTTTAGAATGATGATAATGGATTTACCGAAGTGCTTTAGAGCTCCTTATTTGGTTTAGGGCATTACTGGCATTTAGACATTAATGCTGGTAATAACATTTTTGATTTTCAGTCAGAAGTGAAGTACTCAGAACTTTCTGTTAGCTGTAGCAACACACTTGTTCCATAAAGTTTAAAGAAGAGAAAGAACTATTTTCTTTTCTTTGTTCCTTAGTTATGGGAGGACTTTTTTTGGGTTAGTACAAAACTTAAAGGACCACTACAGGAAAACAATTAAAAAACGTGTTTTTTTTTAATCTTTTCTTGAATTTCTACACATTGCTAACCTGTATTCATCAGAAAGTAGCAGTCACTAATAATTTTCTTGTGTTTGTAACCCTCAGTGTCCTTCTGGGTGCAGAAATCCTGATCAGGGCTTGCTTTCTTCTAAATCCAAATCTTCCCCATAGTACACTGTGATGGCACAGTTGTTGAGATTATAATACCCATGGCTGCACCATCACATCTCAGCTCCTTTCACTTAGAATGGAAGAACAGAGAAGCAGTGCTAATTTTGAGAGGCCTCGCTACTAGTATCACTTACTGTTCTGCAGTGCCTCTTAAAAAGTTTTTCCTACTGACGTGTTACACATTCTATGAAAAAAAATAATTCAAGAATATCAACCCATTGCTGAGATAACGGACATTTTTGGGAGATCCTGCATTTGTATACTTCAGTTCCTTCTCAAGTTGCTCCTTGCATTTTCCTTCTCTCAGTAGGCCACAATATCACATTTCCTGCCCTGCAAGGCTTAGTTAATTAGTCACCTATGCATTGCAATAGACGTCAGACAAAACTGTTCCCTCATCTCTGTTCTTATTCATTTCATCTGAAGAGCACTTTCACAGTAAATAATGTTAAAAAATGCTTGTATCAATCTCTAATATGCAGGAGTCTAAATATTCCAGAAGCTGTGCTCTGCTCTGTTTATTAGAATTCATACTGGCTACTCACAGCTGTTTATATGTCTACAAGTAAATGCTCTTATCATCTACCAAATAATAGTATTATTTCAGACAGATCATTATATAATAATGCAGTTGTCAATCTTGTTACGTCTCAGACCGGGCCCTGATGTTAACTTCTACTTATCCTTACTGTTGCTTTAGTATGCACAGTCAGTGAAATTTCCACTGCACATTTTCTGATGTTACTCAATGTATTTCACACTGTGTACTATAATGCACACTATCACTGCCCCAGCAACGTGAACACTTTTCTGAATTAATGTCAATACTACCAGTCTGCACTGCTTTTTCTTTACTTCTACCCCAGAATTTTGACATTTCTTGAGAAATAAAAAAATAGGTGACTGTCATAAGCTTTGTGTTTTATACCATAGTTATTTTAAACAATCTGCAAATGACCTGCAACAGTTTCATTGGATCTTGCTGAAAATTCTATTAAGTTTTTTTCCACAGTGAATATTATGATTATTCCAAAGTGCTCCCACTAAGATCTGTGCTCATTTACAATTTTTTTTTTACTATTTATAAGTCAGACACAGTGGCCAATTCAGTTGTCCAGTTCTAACCACACACACCTGTAGCAGTAAAAACATACTGCTGACATCAGCTGGCATACACATAAGCATCAGATAAGTGTCCCTGTGTCTGTGTTCCACATTTCTCCATTCTTTTCTGTTACAACAATTACTGCATGAGTGCAAACACACACACATGCGCACACACACACACACACACACACACACACACACACACACACACACACACACACACACACACACACACACACACACACACACACACACACACACACACACACACACACACACACACACACACACACACACACACACACGCACATTCACTATAAAGTACCACCCAAAATTAGCCATTATGCATCTCTGTACAATCACAATTGCAATGTCCATGGTCTAAACCAAATACCTTAAGTCATGGCAATACACCAGCACCATCAGCCATGCCAATTAAGTATGACACCCACACATGTATAAGACATAGGTACACACACATACACCACATGCTGTATATAACTTTGATACATTACACTCATGAATAAATATAGAAATGAACATTCTGCAGCATACACAGCATTCCCACAGCCCTTCCCCACATACGCCACCACAATCCCCATTTCATAAAGCTGAACAGATATGCCATCTAGAGAGTGAAATATTATTTGTATGATATGGGCATTTTACAGCATACCAACATGACATTATCAAACAAGTGATAACTTACCTTCATTATGTCTAGTCTAACAAAACACATTTCTCCACTACACCTGTTATCTCTCCAATAAACCCACAGGGAGTCAGATATACACACACTGTGCCAGGTAACCATGGGCCTTTGCCCATCTCTACACAAAATAAATACTTCAATTGCTAAAGGGGACCACAGTTGTGTCAAGCCTGCTGCACAGATATCAGAAGCTCCTCTACCATGGTAGGTGTCATTCAGTCTCTGCTCCATCACTGTCTGTTACACCATCCAATGTAAAAACACACAGACACACATATATACATATACTTTGTACTGGTGAACCATGGAAATTCCTCTGTATCTCCAAAACACAATGATGCAACAGATATGAGGGACTACAACTGCTGAGTTTCTCGGCTTACAGCATCCAACAGTTGCTGCAGCAAGCCTACTGCACTGATGCCAGAAGCTTCCATAACAAGTCATGGGTTATTCATGCTCTTCTCCATCAGTCTCTGTCTTACCACACACACACACACACACACACACACACACACACACACACACACACACACACACACACACACACACACACACGTGCATACACGCGTGCGTGCACACACACACACACACGCACACACACACAAATACACACATGATGTATGTACTGGTGAGTCATGGTGCTTTGCCTACCTGCCAAAATTAGCACGGCTTCTCTGTTCTTCCATTCTAAGTGAATGGAACTGAGATGTGACAATCCAGCCATGGGTGTTATAATCTCAACAACTGTGCCATCACAATGCACTATGGGGAAGATTTAGCTTTAGAAGAAACCAAGCCCTGATCAGGATGTCTGCCCCCAGATGGACATTGAGGGTTACAAACACAAGAAAATTAGTAATGACTGTTACTTTCTGATGAATACTAGTTAGCAATGTGTAGAAATTCAAGAAAAGATAAAAAAAAAAGAAAAAATTTTTTTTTTTTTCTCATAGTGGTCCTTTAAAGTTGAGGGCGCACCAGACTGGGGAAATGCCCAGGACACCCGAAGATTTAGCTACACATCTGGACTTAGTTGCTGAGTTTCACAAAGAACATAGGTTTTCTCTGCGGTCTTTCAAAGCTATACAGCTGTATGGTGGTATTCCACATGGGGGAAGAATGCTAAGTATCTTCTCTACACAGCTCCTACTCACAAATGTGAATATTTCTCACCTAACCTATTCTTTACCAAAGCGAATATTTCTCACCTATCCTGTTCTTTACCAAACATTTTTGCACAAAAACACGGCTGAAGTCTTGCATAATCAATTTGCTTGTTTGTGAATTGGAAGGCTTTTGGGAATAAAAAGGAACTTTAGTAAATTAAAACAGCAAAGATTGTAACTTTCCAGTATAAGGTGTGTACAGCTAAATCTATATTAATCAGTAAGTTTAACTCTACTCTTTTTCTGCTGACACCTTTGTATTAAAGTGATGTTGGCGATGTAAATATAAATTGGCTAACTCTAAACACCCCTAACCCTACCTCTTGCATTAACCTATGTGGCTTTACTCAATTAATATCTGAACCTACCCACTACAACACCTCACATACCCCTACAACTTTAATAGACTGGATACTCATAAAATACCCCTTTCCCTTAGCGATCACTCACCAATAAAAGTTATTAGATATTCTCCCCATTTCATTAGACCACAGAGATACATTACATGTCGTAACCTACCTAATTTCTCCTCTGACACATTTAATACCCTTCTTTCAAGAATAAACTGGAGTCACCTTAAAGACCTTACCCTTGATGAAGCAGTCCTATCATTTAACTCTTATCTTTCTTAATATACTCAACTCTCTTGCACCTCTCCATACAATAAGAATAAAGTATAAAATATCTCCATGGCTCTCCAAAGCTACCTGCACCCTAATGAGAAATAGAGATAGGATATGGAAAATCTGGCTGAAGAACAAACTTCCTTCCAACTTGCAAAAGTACAAAGAACGTAGAAACCTGACAAAAAACACATTTCTAAGGATAAAAAGGGATTTTACTTCAACCCTCCTACTCCACTAAAATCTAATCCCCAAAAATTCTGGAACTCAGTTAACCAAATACTTCATCCCGGCAACCCCTCCTCCCCTAATCCCTACCCAAATAGGGCACCTAAAGAAACTGCCTCTATCTTTAACATCTTCTATATTGAAACTGTATCAAAGATGGTTAACTCAAATTCCCCTCCAGTTTATGATTCTAACCCCTCTGTCTCATCCCCCATCTCCGACTAGTCTAATTTCTTTGACCTTAGACCTGTATCTATTACTTTTATCAAATCTCCACTCTCCAAATTAAAACCTTGCTCTACTTCTGCAGACAACATTCCACCATACATCCTCCAGCTAGCAGCTGATGCTCTTGCTTAACCAGTATCCATCTTGATTAACCACTCTATCTCTGAGTCAAGAGTTCCATCTGTCTGGATAGAATTTTGCACTCTATCTATTCATAAGGGAGGAAACTCCAAAGAAATCTCTAACTTTAGACCTATAGCCATCCTGTCACCTCTCTAAACTACTTGAAAAATGCATACATAAGCAAACTCTGCAATACCCATCATAGGAAAACCTACTTACCCCAACTCAACATGGTTTTCACCCTAAACATAGTACAAGCACAGCTCTTATCTCCTTTACCAACACTATTCCCCCAGACTCATGATAACAACAAACTTGTCTCCTGCCTATTTCTAGACCTCTCAAAAGCCTTCAACACAGTTTCACATCCACTAATCCTGACTAAACTGACTAATCTAAATTTTTCTCCTACTACTATCTCTTGGTTTTCCAGCTATCTCACTGATCGACTTCAATCAGTGAAATGGCTCTCTGGACTCTCCCCTTCCCTCCCTGTAAAAATGGATGTTCCCCAAGGATCTATACTGGGTCCACTACTGTTTAATATCTTTACCAAACTACTCTTTACTTCTTGCCCTCAGTCATCAGTTGTTCAAAACACAGATGACACTACAGTGATCTCTATCTTGGACTCTCCCTCCAGTCTCCTCCCAGCTACCCAGGCTGCCTTCACATCAGTGGAAACATGGCTCTCCAATAACCACTTTACTTTGAACCCTAATAAAGCCAAACTCTTGCTCTTTCTCCCAAAAATCGATGCCATCTTAAAACTACCTTCTCTATACTATCTCTAAATAAGACTCCAATAGAAGCTGAACCCAGCACTAAACTCTTAGATGTCACTATACATGACCAACTTAAATTCGATATACACATCAACAACTGCATCAGGAAAACTCATCAGAAACTTGGCCTTCTATACAAAAAGTACCTCACCTCTAAAGCAAAAGTAACTCTATCTCACACCTATCTTCTACCCACTCTACTATATGGATCCCAAACATTTACAAACTTTAATACCCACTCCTAGTGAAACTAGACTCAACCTATAACAAGGTAGCCAGATTTTCTGCACAACATACTTACAAAACTCATCACTGCATCTCACTTAAACTATTAAACTGGCTGGAGCTTCCAAACCTCCTTCTCTTCTCACATCTTCAGATTATACACTCTATCCTTTACAAACCACTCTATTGCCCAAACATATCCTCCTATATAACCCACTACTCTCCAACTAGGTCACTCCATAGCACAGACCAAGATTTACTACTTGTCTATAAATGTAAAACTAACATTGGATGTAACCTGTATAGCTATCATCCAACCATAGCATGGAACAAACTTCCCCAATTCAAAGTAGCTGCTAAAAAACACAAGAAATCTCTCTGGTTTTGCCCCAGCACTCACCCTCCATAAATTGCCTCCCAATCACCAAACTGCCCATTATCAAACCATACACTTTTTTCTCATCTTCTACTCTTTTAATATTAACATCTTCTATCCGTCCTCATCTCTCCATCTTCAAACATACTTTAAAGTTATGCTTCTAACCCAACTGATTTTCTCTGAATTATCTTCTGTTGTTTACACCTGACAGTAACATAGGCCAAAAATGAATTATCACTACAAAATAGTAAGAACAGGTCCATATTCTCATTATCATCATTGAAATCATGACTTGTAAGTATTTTGTTTAAGTGTGTAAAAAATATTTTGATTATCTTATTGAAATATTGCTTCTGCAACATATATTTAATTTTGCTTTGGTAAACTCTACTGTATTTTAATGTGCTGGAGCTTTTCTTCCTGGGCCTCTGCTGAAAAAGGGCTACTTCAGCTCAGATGGACTAACTCGGTTAACAAATATAAAATAAAAATAAATAAAATTAAAGAGTACATAGTATTTGGATGGTATGTCACAACAGTATAGTCATAGTTATTGTCATTACTGCTGGTATGAAAACAGAGACACGACTAATTGCTACTGCAGCTCAGTTATTTTGTTATAAGTAGGTTCAGTATCCTATGCAGTTGTTGTTCTTCTTTCAGCTTTTCCCGGTTAGGGTTCGCCACAGCGGAACTCCGGTCTGCTAATGATTGGCAGTAGATTTTTATGGTGCCGAGGTGCCAGCCCGATGCCCAACCTTCAGGCATGTCTTTCGAACGCCACTCGTCCGTGGGGAGGACATGCAGTGTCTTCATTTATTTTATCTGCTAATCATTATAGCAGTATATAACTCTGATATGGGAAGAGCAAAGCAGAAATCATTCTTCATTCTACTTGTTGTAAATACTATACCAATGTAATCTGTTTATTAGTGGCATATCTCAGTTGTATGGTGTTAGCTCTACCTACCATACCATTGCAGTCCTGTCTGGTGATACCTGGGTCTTACTAGCATATCATAATGTTCTGCAGATACTACGTTACTATTTTGTTTCTTTATTCAAAATATGAGCTCCCATGCGTAAACATACAGATGTATTACTTAGCAGATTGATAGGTAATCTAAAAGCTTGCCAGTGGCAGTCCACAATACTGAATCAGACTAATGTTTTGCTTTACTGAGGACTGACATCACACATCTCATCCAGATTGCTATGATTAGTCTTACATTGTTTCTTTTAATAAATAGAAGAAGTAATAAGTTAGAATTTGTTTAGGAAACATTGAGGTATTACATTATATAAATGTATGTTTTTGCCCTACAGGGCAGTCCTTCAGGCCTTGTTAATTCTGAAATATCTCCATAAGAAAGTACAAAGTCCAAGAACTTCCTATTACTGCAGCCATGTGTATTAACAGTGGGATGCAGCTAGCCATCCAGCCATCCACAACCTCTTTTTCCCATTTTTATGTGAGAGGTTGGAGTGTCACTTGAACAATGCCAATCATCTTGAGCCAAGGGTCACACCACTGGGCAGCTAGCCATACTGTGGATGTTCTTCCATACAACACACACTTATGACCAATTTAGAATGTTTAGTCTACCTACTGCATGTCTTTGGAATGTGGGAGAAAACCAAAGCACCCAGAGGAAACCCATGCAAACACAGTGGAGACATGCAGACTCCACACAGCAGATACCCCAGCTGAGAATCAAACCGGAAAAACCTCTTGATGTGAGGTGACAATGCTATCCACTGTAACACTGTGCTACCCAACAATGAGATTTGTAACAGTAAATAAAATTAAGATGATAACTGTTCTATTTTTATTTCAAAAGAGCATGAATTACAGGGCAAAGTAGTTTAAATGTATATATTTTGCAGTGAAGATTACAGGGTCTAAATTCTTTTTTTTTGTATTTATTTATTTATGGTGTTGGCAATTTGTAATGCCTTCTGCAGTTATTGTAGCATATCACAGTCATAGGTATGAGAACCCGTCCGTGGTCCTCTCCATTAATATGAGATGTGAGCAGGCATTTTTTTTTTTAGAAACAATAACACAATGATGTTATAAAGCAGCTATACTTTCTCCTTAACAGTCTTTATTACTTTACTCTACTTCCAATGAGGGGTACATTATTGCTACTTTGTTCCGTCATAAATCAGAGGTACTTTGTTCCTTCATAAATTAGTGCCTTGAGCTTTGTATTTCAGGATCCTGAGAGTGGCATATTATAGGGAAGATTTATCTGAGTGTGACATTCTCTCCTCTTCTTTTATCGTCTCTTTTCTTGAAGTAGTATAAGTCTTTATGACAGTCATTCTTGCACAAACAGTTCCACAACACTAGGTGCATCATGGCTAAGTACACGTTTTTACTCATCTATCGTAGGATATCTCACAATATTTGTGCAGCACACCTGTGCTGGAAGGCATACTTGTTTTCTGATTGCAGGACGTCTTTTGAGCTATACTTAAACTGTCATTGTAGATTTTTTCATTTCAGTTAATTTATTTGTAAATATATCTGCTAAGCGATTTCAGAGCTGATTGCATCTTGTCTCTTATGATACCATTTTCTTCTCGTAGGCCGTACCACATCTAGGTACAGAAATGCATGCCAAAAGTTAAATTGCATGCAGAATAACTTTGTTATAGTAATTATTTACAGAAACAGCTCACACCATGTTATTATTAACAACTGATGGTGGAATCGAGATTCATGTTCAGTCGCAAAAGAAATTTCAGTGAGTGACAATGCCACAAAATTAAATAGCTAAAATCCATTTTCAGCTACGCTCAAAGTATGTTTTTTCCACATTGTGGGGTACATCCCATATCACAAAACCGTATATATATATATCAACTCTACAGATACAACAGAGAGGAAAGTGCAAACTTCACTACTAATGAAAGCAGGTTTCAGCAAAATTATTTCACTATATTGGCTGCCATCTGAAACCATTTTTATACACCTGTCTGACTCATGTGGGGGTTAGATGGGGTGGGAGTGAGAGCAGTCTGGGAATGTGTTTTGACTACTCTTCATAGTTAGTTTTGGATGGTAAAACTGTGCTGCAAGCACTACACTGTAGGACTCAGTAACGCCATTAGTTTATTATTTCTCACCGTTGATCAGTTTCAAATTTTAGGACGGCCGTGATGGTGCAGCGGTTAGCATTGTCACTTCACAGCAACAGGCTTTCCTGTTTGATCTTTGGCTGGCGTGTCTTCTGTGCAGAGTCTGCATGTCCTTCGTGTGGGTTTTCTCCTGTTTCCTCCCAAATTCATGCTGCAAGTGGATTGGACACGCTAAAATTGGCCCTAGGCGTGAGTGCGTGTGTGTGCCTTCTGTGGAAGGTTGGGCATTGGGCTGGCAACTTGACACCATAAAAACTCCACTGCCAATCATGAGCAGACAAGGTGATTCACTGTGGCGACCCTTAACCAGGAAAAGCAGAGAGAGAGAGTTTATCAGTTTCAAATTTTACTTTAGCATTTGTATATCAGCGTTCAGTATGCATATTACATTATTTAGTGCTTTCACATGATTGTCTGATATCACTGACTGACAGTCAGAAATGTAGTCAGGAATTTTTCTACAGCTATGTAGTTGCTTAGATTATCTGAAGCCATCCTCGTGCAATGCTTTCGTTGTTCATGCATTTAGAATGTTACGGTTTATAAGACTCAGATGCAGATCAAGAAATCCTGGTGAATTAGATTATGCAGCAAATTTCTAAACATTGATTATCCTTGTCAAGTAGATTATGCAATAACTTTCTAAGCTTGGATCTTTCTGAATACTGCCTTTATTCCTTCATTATATTCATTCATAATAAACATTTTAATCTCAGTGTATTCATTACTACAGTGGTGGTGCTGCGGTAGCATTGTCGCCTCACAGTTAGACGTTCCCCTTTCGATCCTCAGTTAGAGCGTCTTCTGTGTGGTGACATGCGTGAATGGGCATTCCTTCGTTGAAGGTTGTGCATTAGGCCTGGCAAGCCAGCACGTAAAACTCTACTGCCAATCATTAGCGGACCAGAGTTCCGCTGTGGCGACCCCTAACCGGGAAAAAGCCGAAAGACACCAACAAATCTCAGTGTATTCATGTTAGATATTTCTGGAGGGAGTTCATATCTACTATTGGAAGTATATAGTGCATTCATGCAACAAATATGACAACGTGCAACTAGGTAGCAAGTAATAGGACCACATAAAGCTATAAGCAAAACAAGGGAAATGCTCTGTTGAAACATGGTTATCTGATGCCCAATTAATACTCAACCCAAACAAAACTAAACTACTCATCTTCCAACCCACCAAATATACTCAAAACAACTCTCACTTTAACATCACAGCAAAAGACAACACCACTATATACCCAACTGAACACACCAAATTGCTAGGAGTGGAAATAGACAATAAACTAAAATGTATTTATTTATAGAGCAAGGGAAATGCTCTGTTGAAACATGGTTATCGATGCCCAATTAATACTCAACCCAAACAAAACTAAACTACTCATCTTCCAACCCACCAAACATACTCAAAACAACTCTCACTTTAACATCACAGCAAAAGACAACACCACTATATACCCAACTGAACACACCAAATTGCTAGGAGTGGAAATAGACAATAAACTAAAATTTGACATTCACATATTCATGACCATAAAAAAGTCCACAAAAAAGTAGGAGCGTTATACAGAAATAAGCAATTTCTCACCAAAGCAGCAAAGATTTCAATAGCAAATTCCCACCTTATCTCCACCCTACTTTATCTCTCTCCAATATATACCAACCTAAGGCAATGTGATCTAAACAAGCTAGAGACCTGCTACAACAAAATCGCCAAATTCGCCACAGGGGCATCCTACCATAGTCACCACTGTCTCTCACTTGCTGAACTGGGCTGGCTTGAACTCCCTCACCTCCTTCAGTGGTATCAACTCTCACTCGCCCACAAACTAGTAAACCATCCACTAAATGTCCCATCCCTCCAGAATCTACTCCAACCCTATCGCACTACCAGACCACTAGGATCCAGCAACAAATATCGCTTGCATATCACTAAAGCCAATAACTCTGCAGGTGAAGCACTATTCTCTTGCATCATAGCCAAATTATGGAACTCCCTCCCACCCACAATTACCTCCATACCATCATGCACCCACTTCAAAACTTTACTAAAAGCGCACCTAAAAACATGCTGGCTATGCCCTTGCAACTCCCATTCTAATATCATCCACCCCATCCAACCACTACCTTTCTTTCCACTCCACTAACTAACTTGATTATAGTAAGCTCAGATGCTCATAAGCCTAGTACTTATTATACAGCAGGAACTTCTCATTGTAACATTTGTTAATGTCGGTTATGTACTTCACAGATAAAGATTCTAGTTGTCTACTGATGTACTATGTTCTTCATCTGTAAATGCGTTGTAAGTAATTGCTATGTTAAATTGTTAATCGCTATGCAATCCAATGTAACTACTGTCTGTTTATTTTACTGTGGAGCTTTTCTCCCCGGGCCTCCGCTGAAAATGGACCTACGTCCAGTCGGACACTCTCGGTCAACAAATTTAAATAAATAAATAAATAAATTACAGTATAATGAGATGCAAATGAAGTGCAGTAAATGACATATAAATGAGGATAAGGAAAGCGAGTCATGATTCATAGTCATCAAGTATGAAAATCAAGCACTTGTGTTTGAGTAGGAATGCAAAAGGATACCAAAAAATAGTGGTGCTACAAAGAAAATAATACCAGCAGTTACATATGTAACTCAGTGTTTGCTTACTGCAAGTTGAGTTTTTCAGCTGTATAGCAAGGCTAAATGTACACTCAAAAAATTACAGACAGAAGATAACCTCACACAGACAGAATCTAGGAAAATTGTATTAATGTTACAATTTTTCCAGCACTGCCAAGATTTGGAGGCAACTGCATACTGAAGAGTGCCACAAAAATAACATACTGCTGGGTATAAGAATCACTGCGAAAATGGCTGGGGGCATTATATTCATGGGAGGCGTTTGATGACAGATAATATCCATACTCCAAATACTTATATACATATATACATATACATATTCTGGACTTTGGGATAGTTCTTGTGTTGCCCACTACCTTACTTGGATAGAAGGAAGTTTCTTTGCTCACCAGTGGGAGTGGAGAGCCTTGAGCAGCCTATCTGTCCCTGAAGGAGTGACCTCAGCACAAGAATCTTGTAGTAATTGGTCATTTTGGGCCATTTCTAGCTCTTTGAAGTTCCCTGCTTAAAAATCCGCATTAGCTTTTGTGCGATTTAGCGCGAAGTTGCCCATAGCACAGCATCGGGCAGCGCTGGTTAATGTAGTTTAAACTACTTCTGGCTCCGCAAAGTCTGCTCTTCAGTTTTTCCCTTAGAACTGCTCTACTTTCAATCTAAACAGTCTATTCTCTATCTAAAAAGCCCAGCACTTGCTCCTAAAGCATTTATACACAGGTAAAGCACTCTTAAACAAAAAGAAAGCACTACATCCACCTACAATCCCCTTGAATACCCATTACCCTATAGGTCCTTTCTGACTCAGTTACACAGCAATCCCTTACACTATTCTAGCATGTCGAAGGATCAGTTACTGGCGTCCTCTCCAGTTCAGCTGGTGAATCTGGGAATCTTGAGGAAATGTTACAACTGCCTCATGTACACAGACAACCCTCTCCTCCTCCCAACAAATACAAATATATGTGAGAGATGTGACTATATAGCCAAACTGGAGGCTGAGCTCTCTTGACTCAGTACTGGCAAAACCAGCAAGGAGGAGAAGGTAACCACACTCACCACAAACCCAGTCTCACATAGACCTATCACAACTGCAAATCAAACACATAAACACACAAAAACATACTCGGAGGCTCTAATTAAAAATCTACCAAAGCAACAGAGGCCTCCAAAGCAGACATCCAAGCAACCACTACCTCAAAACACAGCACATGCAACACATAGTTCACAAAGTCAGTGTGCCAAACAGTCACAGCCCTTAAGGCCAAACAACATGTCTGATACACTTGTAATAGGTGACTCCATAGTCAGACACACTGACATCCCGCTCACCAGACTGAGCAAGGAAAGGGTTACAGTAAGCTGCCTGTCAGGCGCTAGAATCCGCCACATAACACAAGCACTCAGGTCACTCCAAAGCAAGTACAAATATGACTCAGTCATTGTCCATGCCGGTGTGAATGACCTGAGACGTACTTCCCTGGACTACATGAAAAGAGACATAGAGGAGCTCTCTGATTATGTAGCCCAGGCCGGTATGACCCTGACCCTGAGCAGCATCTTACCCTCACCAAGAATGATGCCACAGTACAAAGACAAAATGATCAGCTTTAACAATTGGCTCAATTACTGGTGTCATTCTAAGGGGATCCAATGTCTGTCTGCTTGGGATGACATGCTTGACAAGCCACGCTGCTTCGCAAGGGGCGGCTTGCACCTGTCACTCCTGGGCTTCCGGATATTGGCCAAGGCTCTTGCCACCCCCATAGTGCCTTTTTTAGGCAAGGCTCAAAAGACAAACCTACCTCCCTAGAAAACACAAGTGGAAAAAAACTAAGGGTAATACTGCTCAACGCCAGAAGTCTAAACCTCAAGATGCACACTCTCGAAGCCCTCCTCAGTATGGAGAACATCGATGTCTGTGCAGTGACTGAAACCTGGTTCAAGGCTCCTGAGAGCACCCCAGCACTACCAGGTTATACCTCATATCATGTTTTCGGCCTCAAAACTTGGACCAAACCACAAAAGGAGGGGGAGTATCCATATTCATCAAAGATATCCACACCTCCAGGTTATTGGCAACGCACGAAGCATTGGAGACCATCCAGGTGTAACTAACCATAGGCAAAACTGTCCTACAGTTTGTAGCATGCTACAGACCACCCTCTCAAACTCAGGAACCCCACTCAGCCTTTCTGAAGACACTGGAGAGTATGAATGTCTCTCCAAATACCATCATATTGGGGGACTTCAACTACCCAAACATAGACTGGGAGCATTACTCAAGCCCCAACACCCTAGCCCAAAGGTTCCTAGAATTCATAAACTCAAATGCGATGGAACAACTAGTCACCACTCCCACAAGAGGAGATAATATACTAGACCTGATCATCACAAACATGGGGACACAATGCTCCACACCGGAAGTATACCCTCAGTGGTGAGATCAGACCATAAATTAATCTCACTGGAAATCCACATCCCGCCCCCACCCCCAGCACAAAAGACCACAGTGAAGAATCTCTCAAAAGCTAACTTCACACTTCATAAGACTGAAGTGGTATCCTTCAAGGCCCCTGGGCCAGTGAAAACCACAGCCCACACCTCTGAATCCTTTATAAAAGCTTTCTACGGACACCTTCAAGAATGCATGGATCATGCAATCCCAAATAAAACCAAGACCCATTCCCCCAAAGGCAGGCATCCTGTCTGGTGGACCCCAGCCATAAACAAGCTTTACAACAGGAGGAGGAAGGTACTACATGACAGAGCAAAATCCCCAAAAGGGAAGGCATCTCTGATCAGTACTAGCAAAAAACTATGATCACTCATAAAATCATCCAAGGCCAACTTTGAGAGAAAAATCGCAAAAGACACTAAAGACAATCACAAGGCCTTCTTTAGTTATGTTAAAAACCTGGGTGAAAACTCCCAGATATGCTCAGAGTTAGTCCAAAATGACAAAAAATACACTGAACCCACAGACATTGCCAACATACTGGCAGACAGGTTCAGTGCAAATTTCTCTCCCCCCTCCCCCTCAAAAGGAGAAATATCTATCCCAGCAGAGTGTAGTCTCTCTGACATCTCAGATGCCCAGGTGAGAGCTGCCCTCTCCAAAGCTAAAAACACAGCATCAATGGGACCAGACGGTATCCCAGGTTGCGTGCTACATGAACTCCAAGAGGAACTAAACCCGCACATAAGGCTGCTGTTTAATCTTAGCCTTACTACAGGATACGTACCCAAAGAATGGCGTACAGCAACAATGGTCCCACTCCACAAAGGAGGTGCTTCTACGGACCCTGGAAATTGCCGCCCCATAAGCTTGACGAGCCTGGTCTGCAAAGCTATGGAGAGGATCATTATGGAACTCATAAACAAAGACATTGGGGACCTACAGACACTGGATCCTACCCAATTCGGCTTTGTCAAGGGCAGATCCTGCCTTTTGAACCTGGTCGACTTTTTTGAAAGAGTCACTAAGGCCATTGATGAGGGTAAGGCAGTTCACACAGCCTACCTTGATCTTGCAAAAGCCTTCAACACAATACCCCACTCGGGCATCATAGACAAGCTCACCAGCTTAAACGTAAACCCATATGTCATAAGATGGGTTGCAAACTGGCAAAAGGACAGAACCCACAAGGTCAGAATTGCTGGAGCCATGTCAGACTCAAAGCCAGTCACAAGCGGTGTCCCACAGGGCTCGGTCCTGGGACCCCTCTTGTTTGGCATTTATTTTTCCGAGATACAAGCAAACATAGGAGGATTGTGGCTAACAAAGTTCGCAGATGACTGCAAACTGGGCGCCATAATTGATACTCCAGTGGACACAAGCATCCTTCAGAAAGGCCTCATAGAAACGGATAACTGATGCCAGAGCCATGGCCTTAAGCTGAACACCAAAAAATGTATAGTCATACCCTTTGGGAAAAACAAAGTACCCACAAATTACCACATAGGTGGTAATCCATTAAGTACGGAAGAAGTAATCAGGGACCTAGGGACCCAAGTTGACAGTAACCTCTCATTTGACACTCACGTTGCCAAGGTGGTTAGGAAGACTTTCTATATTACCCACCTTATCATGAAAGGATTCACATCTAGATCAAGAGAGGTCATTGTGCCCCTGTACTCTTCCCTTATCAGGCCCATAATTGAGTACAATGCCCCATTTGGGATGTACCTTACCTGACACCTGCAGCAGTTAGAAAGACCCCAAAAGTACCTCAACAAGAGGATCAAGGGTCTCAAACATATGTCATATGCTGCCCGGCTGAAGAAACTCCAGCTCTGTTCAGTCGCATACCGCCTACTCAGAGGCGATCTATGTCTGATGTACAAGGCCATATCCAATCGTGAATTAATGGACATGCTCCACCTCAGAAAATCCAAATCCACCAGAGCCACGAGAGCGAGAGTTGAACCTCAACACAGAAATAAATAGGACGTGCTGGAGGGACAGATTCATAACCCAGAAGCTCCCTACACTCTGGAACAGAATCCCAGTCCATGTTAGGCAGAGCCCCTCACTGACTCTCGTCAAGAGAAATCTTGACGAGTGGATGGGAGATCGTAGGTTTACCCCGGGGGTCACTTCTGTGTCACTACTAGACAGAGGCACAGTAAACTAAACCCTAAATGGGCATAGTATTCTCATTCCAAGGGGTGGCGAAAGCCACACACACTCGGGCTAGGCTTATAAATGCCCTATGGCAGATAGCCTAGTATGAACCTATGAACCTATATATATATATATATATATATATATATATATATATATATATATATATATATATATATATACATATACATATACATATGCATATATATATATATATATATATATATGTATATATACAGTTAGGTGGGCAAAATAGGATGGTAGAAATGTTAAATGATGTGTGGTTTATTTATTTATTTTTTATAATGAAGTACATTGAAGGGAGATAAGAAATGAAGGAAACTTCTTTATTTATCACACTAAAGTTAGAAGCATTGTGATAAAAAAAATTTAAGCTAGCACTTTTTATGTTCTTCGTGCTGTGGCCCTCATCTTGATAATCAAGCCTGCACTCCACAATGTTCAGCTGACCATTTGTTCGACCTGGGTGAAGCTCAATTGCTCATTCATTCCATGGGGATGAAGGTGAGAGTCAGGCTATCTATCAGGAGCATACCTCTCAACCTCTTAGTGCAGGAAATATGAAAAAATCCAAAAATAATTGGGGGGGGGTGGGGCAAAGGCCCAAAAGTAGGGACAGATTTTAAATATGGCTCTTTATAAATGTAGAAGGTTACTAGAATAACAGGTTTTGTGTTAGCATGCATTTTTCTGAAGGATATGAAGTCTGAAATTCAAACGGTCATTATTAAATGACAGTTATTTGTCTTTCGGCTTTTCTTGGTTAGGGGTCGCCACAGTGGAACTCCGGTTCGCTAATGACTGGCAGTAGATTTTCACAAATGCCGAGGTGCCAGCTCGACGTCCAACCTTCAACGAAGGCACACCCATTTACGCATGTCTTTCGAACGCCACCCAACCACGGAGAGGACATGCAGACTCCACACAGAACGCACATCCCGCACTCCAGCAGAGAATCGAACGGGAGAACCTCTTGCTTTGAGGCAACAATGCTACAGCTGCACCACCGCAGTTTTTTTGGTCATGATTTGCTCGAAAACCATACATATTATGAAGAACATACCAAAAAATGTGAAACAAAAACCTGGACATTCTGCAAGAATCTGGACAGTTGAGAGATATAGTCAGGTGTATTGCCACCAACTGCAAGGAGCAGAGTTTTTTTACTTAAGTTCTAACCCCTGTGGTACATGACCAGTAAATTGTTCCAGGACTTAGTTTGCAATGAGTGTCAGAGAAGGTGTATCATTCATTTTTGCAAGTGATGTAACCCCTACAGACAGCTCTGTCCCACTTTGATGCCAATGAAGCCATGTGGTCTCTGTCTTCAATAGTGTTCCCACCATGGGAATCTGCACCAGGCATGTGCCCCCACACTATTACCCCAAAGACAGGTAAATCAAATGAGTCATGTCATTCCTCCCTTTCCCTATGCCAACTCTAACAAGTGGTCTGCTGGTAATTAAACTTGGGTTTCTTGGGTTATAGTGAGGACTTTATCCCTCTGTGCCAACTGAGCTGCCTGGAAGAAAGAGCTTTTAGTGCAAAAGAAGAAATGTGGCATAACGGCAACTACTGAAACCTGGCATTGAAATTAAAGGTTAATTTACTTTTCAAATGAGGCAGGAGGTAATATTACTTGTAATATTATGGAGAATATAGGTTCATAGGAGATTACTAGGCTATTGGCCCTAGAGCCTTTATAAGCCTAGCCATGTTATACCCTTGTTCCCTTACTGACCAAGCTGTGTGGTTTATATTTGCAATGCAAGTCTATGATCAGCACCAACTGCCCTTTTCCAAGAGGGACATAGGTGACACCCCTGGGGTAAATTTATGGTTTCCCATCCAGTTGTCTGTTATGCTTAAATAGGGACTTTGAGGAGCTCTGTTTTTCGTGACTTGGGAGTTTGAGCGAGAGGAGTGGCAATCTCTGGGAGACGTATCTGTATTTCGAGCATGTCTTGTTAATGTCGCAGGCTAGGTTAAAATCCCTAGAGTGACTGAATATTGTCTCATTTGACTTGTGGGTGTAGAGCATTTCCATTAGGGTGGGGTCTGAGACTGCTCTGCAGGTCAGGCCAAGTCACCTCTCAGCAGTCTATAAGATACAGAGTACAGTGACATGGCCTTCAGTCTGTCCATGTAGGTCATGTGTTGAAGACCCTGATTTTTCTCCTGGTGAGAAACCTCTGAGGTCTTTCCAGCTGCTGCAGGTGTCTGGTGAGGTACATACAGAAGGGAAAATTGTACTCTATTAGTGGTCTGATAAGGGATGACTGCAGGGTAGTTATAACATCCTTAGCTCTGGATGCGATGCCCTTATTTATGAGATGTGCAGCATAGAAAGCCTTCCTTACCACTGTGGACACATGGTGATCAAAGTTAAGGTTGCTGTCAACCTGTGTTGCCAAATCTCTCACCACAGGGTTTGAGTTAAGGGGGGGGGTACTGCTAATATTGTAATTTGCAGGGACTTCCACTTTGCCGAAAAGGATGATATCACAATTTTTAGCATTTAGTTTAAGTCTGTGGCTTTGGCACAAACCATTTGTTTGTGTAAGCCCTTTTTGTAAGTATATCAGCATCGTTGGGGGACTCAATGACTGTACCCAGTTTGCAGACATCAGCAAACTTGGTAAGCCACAAGCCATCAATTTTCACCTGGACTTCTAAGAAATAGATTCCAAACAGTAGGGGCCCCAGCACAGATCCTTGTGGTACACCGCTGGTAACTGGTCTGCAGGTAGAAGTGGAATCCCCAACTTGATGTCCACCCGGGTGGCTTATTTTTTTGTGAGGACGTTATTTTGATCTGTTCAGGTACATATGAGTCTATACATTCATGTAGGTGTTTATACAGGGCATTTGTGTACACCTCTGTATATGAGTCATTGATGACAGTGGTAGCAGTGGGTTTGAAACTATTTATGACATCACTTAGGAGGCTATAGTTTGCTTTGGCGAACATTTTCATCCTTTTTGCTGTTGAGGGGGGCTCGGGTTTTATTGTTACTTTGAATGGGTCTGATTTATGATCAGAACTTACCAGTGAGAGCACTAAGTCTAGGACATTTGAGGCCCTTGTGGGAGTGCACAGCATTTGTAGTAACAAAGTACAGGAACCTTAAGGTGAGCATGCTTGTGCTCATATGACTCCCAGCTGATGGAAGGATAGTTGAAATCATCCATGACCAAAGTGTTTGGCTGTATAGTGAGTGACTCAAGTAGTTCCAGGTAGGCAGAGTGGTTCTTGTGGTTCTCGTGGTTCATGGTGGGGGACCTATAGCTAACAATGATATTGAAGGGGGTTTTACCTACAGTTAGTTGGACTTGGAATAGCTCTAGGGAGTCATACTGTTTGACCAGTCTTGAGGTGTAATTGTCTTTAATGAAGATGGATGCACCTCTTCATTTGGTTCTTTCATGCCCATTTTGAGGTTTGCACATATGGAAGGCATTGAAGCCTTGCATGGCTGGGGTGTTCTCTGCGGCCTTGAACCATGTCTTAGGGACTGCACAGACCGGCATCTTCCAAGGGAAGGAGTGCTTCCAGTGAGACAAACAGTAGATTATTATACCTAGAAGATGTAAAATATGGGATATTTAGGTAGAAACAATACAGGATGATGCCAGAATGGAAGCCATAGTTATAGCAGACCACAAAAAAAAAAAAAGAAAGCGAGCTAGAGAAAGAGACAATATTATTTTTTAGATGAATGAAGAAGAACTTTAAGGGAAGATAAGACCATAACAATTAGACAATATAATCTACCTAAACTTGCTTGGGACATGCTGATGCAATACTAAATTTCCTGACAGAGTTTAAATTTCTATAATTTTTTTATTCATTTGTTAACCAGAGAAACCCAATAAGTACAAACATCTTTTCAGGTGTGACCTGCGAGCATTCTCTGGTTAAGTTACTTTCTCAGAGACACGCAGTAAGCAAATGGAGGCCAATGGAATAAATCATTGGATGATAGAAAGAATCTCATTTGCAGCTTTTATCTTTAGTCCCTTAATCTCCTTTGCTAAATTGTCTGACAAAAAGGACAGCACAAGGAGAAATAACATAGATGCTATCATTTTAATGTACTGAATTAAAGCTCTTACCCTGAGGTGCGCAAACCTTTAATAGGTTTTCATCATACAAAGTTTGTATTAATGGTAGCTAACAGTAAAGGAGCATGTAAAATAAAGAATAAAGAAGAGATGGCAATACAAATTTGCATGAAGTTGCAAATACAGTAGGCGTGAGTGAACTGATAATTAACCAGGGCTAGAGGGTAGCTCCAGATAGAGTTCAAGTGTTGAAAATCTGCAAAGAACACTTGATTTGATCTGTGAACAAAGCACGTTTTAATCACAAGACAGAAAAACAAGAAGTCATATAAGCCCCTCGTGATATCTTTTGAAAATATGAGAACTGTGATCTGCAAAAGTGTAGAAAAGCATGCATGAATGATTGGGATGTTTAGTAAGTCCAAGGATGGTGGATCTCAGAATAATCATTATACTCTGAAGATTAGTGGTCTTAGAGTTAGTATACATAAATAGCAAGTTGGTGGAGCACAGCCACTTATTTTGTGGGTCCAAAAATGCTTGAAAGTTGTAGCAGCAAGTTTTGCTGTTTGCTGTTTTTTGGTTTGAATTATAGTTTGTTTATTTTGTGCATTGTTAGGCCTTACATGGTTGCATCTCCTTCCTCTTATGGAATGTTCCTGACAGAGGAAGTCTTTCAATACACCATGAAAAGACTATGGCGCATGTTTGAGATTGTATCTGAAGCTCAATTGTGAGGAAGAAAAACAGTGAGGTAGCAAGCTCTAAACAGCTGTGCTGCTTAAGAGCAAGGTGATAAGTGAGATTTGTATGTCATATTGGCTGCAACGTTTGCAGCTTTGTTATAACACTGCTGAATTATATTGATTTGGGAGGCCTGTAAACTGATCACTATTCGGGAAGCATAGAGAAGTGTAGGGAGAAGGAAAGCAGCGGCCAGATTTTTCCTTGTATAGTCTGTTAGGTAAGGTTTGATTCTATAAGTTCTAAGTTTGTGATGATTTTTTTTCCTTGAAGTTCATGTTCTCAGTAAACTGGTATTACACAAAACAGTTGTGGACTTAGTTAACAAAACGCAAATACACTAATAATCAAAGGAATCAAAATACATTGCACACATACTTATTTCAAATGATATAACTGTTGACCTTATGATCATTATATCGTGTCTAAAAACATTTAATCATTCTATGAATGGTATGCTTGAAATAAAAGATCCCATCACATCCAACTTAGCTACAAATTGTATATGCTATTTATTAACGTGTTGCTTGCATATAAGCAATATTTTTGGTACTTCACACATTCCCCTGTGTGTCAGAACTATGAACTTACTGGCCATAAACCATATTCACTAACACAGATTGTATAGTAATAATATTATTAACTTGAAAGATATGAACAGGTAATGGATTTTAGGCACAGCTGAGCCACCTTATTTGATCTGGATGAATGTTTTCAACTTGACCGTGATTCAGCTAGATATTAGTCTTTTTATTTCCATTTCCCTTTAATTCTCTTTAATTGTGGGTTAGTCACTCAACAATGTAGGTGATTTAGTCCCACTGACTAACGTTGATGTAACTCCCCAACCCCATGTGAAGACAGGGGGGAGGGGATGATAACAACAATGATAATGACTGTCTTTAATCTGATTCAAATCATTTAATTATGTTTTTATAACCTGAGTTTTTTATTGTTACATATTAATTAAGTATTAATCAAACATTATATATATTTCTTTAATGTAACTAAATGGGCATAGTAAACATAAGAAAGATGAATTAACAAATGTTCGCTGATTTGAATAATTAAATGGCATTTTGCAAAGACATTTAACTTAAAATACTTTTTCATTTATTTATGACTTTACAAGCAGCTCAGTAATGGACTAAATATTTCAGTCTGTCACGGACTTCTGGTATGGCATGAACACTGTGTGCAGAATTGCTCAGCTGCCCCTCTCTGTCAGCTAAGAAACTATTAGAAAAGATTAGACTTGTGAGAAACAAGTATGTCTAAAGTGCCGAATGTATAACAATCGCAGTTCTGCGAGGACAGACTTCATAGACTGGTATATGTCCAGGAGAAATAAAAAGGAAAGACCCCACAAGGTGCAGTTTATCATGATGACTGCCCAGGTGGTGGGCAAAAAAGGAAGCCACACTGAAATGCATTTTGTAGAAGTCCATAAAGTTAATACCAAAGTGGAGGATTATATCAAAGAGACTGGAAAAACAATTAACAAAGCAACAGATGCGATAAATCAAATATCTCGAGGTACCTAAGAACATGATAAAAGAAAATGAACTGCTGAAAGTAAAGCTGTCAGCTATGGATACTATACTAGAGTTGATGGAGGTGACAATGACTGACCAAGTGGACAGCTCGAGGAGAAAGAATTTGAGAGTTTGTTGCCAACATGAAAATGTGGAAGGAAGACGTTGCACAGGGTTAAGTCTGCAAAAAATAGCATAATGGTCCCATATCTGAAGAGGACCTTATTGAGAGAGCAGAAAAGACAGTAAGGATTTCAGCAAGACAGACAAGAACTACAGTGAGACCAATAATCGTCCATTTCTCCCCTTACATTTTAAAAGAAGGAGTCCTTACACAACTATGGACGTTTGGATAGCATTTAATTTATAGCAACAACAGAATTTTTTGAGTAGGATTTTTCACTTTTACGCAGAGGAGGGGAATGTCTCTTATACTGGTTTAGGGAATGTGATATAAAATCATTTACCCAGCAACTATAATGATATGTTTTCCAGAAGGAGTAAAATCATATTCTTCACTGCAAAAATGACTTAATGCTGTGGTTCAGACAAGGAAAGCAGATTGTTGAAAGAGTGTTGGTTCAGTAGCAGCATTCTCATAAAGATGAACAGCAAGAGCCCTGAGTGGAAGAGGTCAGTAGTGGAAATGTCTTCCCATTATTTAAACAAACACAGAATGATGAATGAAAATGATAGTATCTGGACGTTAGGTCACTGTCCACATAACAACTGGATCAGTTCTTAGGGGTGCATTGTCCTTGCGGTAGTTCCCCAGGGTAGATGACATCCCAAAGGCTACAGCAATGCATTGTTTGGAATTTAGTTTCAGACGATGATTTTGACACCAGTTATTTATTTCAGACATACCTTCCTGCAGGATGCCTAAGTCATTTGGTGATTCAATGACTGCTCCTAGCTTGCAGTCATCTGCAAACGTAGTCAGCCAGAGGACTTTGGTATTGTCAAAACAGCTGTTCAGGTAGGTGAACTGATCTTATTATTGTTCATACTCATAATAAGCAGGGATGTTCTTATTCTGTTTTCTAAGTGGAAATGGAAAAACTGCAAAACTTCAAGGAAGTCAGACGTTACACCGATTAAAGGAGAGCTCATGCACAATGGTAACTGTGTGTGTGTGTGTGTGTGTGTGTGTGTGTGTGTGTGTGTGTGTGTGTGTGTGTGTGTGTGTTTTAATTGACTTAAGGTTATACATTAATAGATACAATGGAACAAGCTATTGGGGCAATACCTAAAAATATTTTGAGTGGACAAAAATGGATATCACTATTTCAGTGGGGATAAATTGTTTGAGTTGGCAAGGGTGATAGGAGAATAGAGAGGTGCAATGAAGTAAGCAAACAAATATAAACAGTAGAAATGTACAAATATTTGTTTCACCATGTGATGATATAAATGTTTAAGGCAAACTGGTTTCCCAAAAAATACAACAGTGATAATATCTATTAGGTAGAACGTTCTCCATACTATGCCCCTCCTTAACATCAGGATTACTTTTTTTATATGTATTTGTAATAAAGTGAGGATTAGCTAAAATGGAATGAACCATTAAAGGAGAAGTAGGGTTAGCTGGACGCAGTCATGTTCCTTTGATTGCATGTTGACATATACAATACAATGACGTAGCATACAGGTGCGGATGTGACAGTTAGTGGCAGTAGTCGGGTAAAAAAAACGTTTGCATTACTATGGTGGACCTATGGCTGTGAAGGAGGCGTGCCAATTTTTGCTGAGGGAAAGAATATAGGAAAGGGGTATGAGTCGACATCTGTTTAACTTGATTATGCAGTTGATTATACAGAAGGCAGGCAGCTGAACTGAAATGAACACTCTTTACCACTCTAGCCTATACAAGCTATGGGAACCTCAGAAAAGCGACAAGAGCTGAGATGAATTAAATAACCTCAGAAAAGCTACAAGGACTGTGATGAATTAAATATTTAAATGAGGAAGTGCAGGCAGTATGAGACGGATTCATGTTTGGAGGGAATAATAAGTGATACAGCTCAAGAGAAGACAGGAAATATAGAAAAGTACATTCACAGGACAGGAGACTGAGCAGTAAATTTACCATGTCACTGGATGGAGACATCTGTGAAAGAGCAAAGGCACTCAGCAATCACTGGATTATGGGACAAGAGAAGTTAGGGTTATTAGGATTATAGGCTCATAAGTTCATCAGTACTTACTAGGCTATTGCATGAGGATCTCAAGGAGCCTAGCCTTACATTTCCATGGTAGCTTTTAGTCTTTATATTTTGTGTACAATTAACTCAGAGTTGGGCTGGACAAGGATATGCTGGGACAGTTTTATATTGTCCCTTTCCATGAGGAACAAGGGTGCTAAGCCAGAGGTGTATTTGTGGCTATCCAGTCATTCATCTGAAGTACATTTGAATAGATTAAAAGAAGTACTTTGCTCTATGTGGAGTAGAAGATGGTTCTATAGAGCAGACTTCTCTGTAATACCCATCTGTCCCTTCAAAATGTTTTATTTAAGTTGCAGAAGAGGCTGAGATCTGTAGAGTGTGTGTTTATGCCACCATTGGACTTGCAAATGTGTAACAGGCTTGACAGGATAGGATCTGTTGAGGTTCTATGTCAGAGTTCATATCTTAGCAGTCTGTATGATACCAAGAAGAGTGACAAGGCTTTGAGACAGTTTGTATAGCTTTTATGAATTAGGTCCTTGATTTCTTAGTGTGGAAACACTGTAGTCATTCTGGCTGTAACAGGTGTTAGGACAAATACATATCATAAGGGGGATTAAACTCAATGATCAGCTTAATTAGTGTCGAGTACAGTGGAATGATTAGATCCCTAGACCTGGACACCATGCCTTTAGATAGAAGTTTTATGATAAAACAGGACTTCCTTACAACAGCTGACATGTAGTAAACAAAGGACAGTTTGTAGTCGACATAGGTTCCCAGCTCCATGACTACGGGTGCAATTTTCAGGATTATGCCAATTATAATGGACTAAAGTTTAGCAGTTTGATCCAAGTGGCAAATCAGATGATGAAGAGAGGAGTAATGAAGACTCACTTGTCTTGGCAAACACTGATATTGAAATCGCTCCTACGAATAGTAGGGTTTAGGGGATGTTCAGTTTAGCAGCCAGTGAGAACATTTGCCCTCTCCTTGGAATTAGCTGATCTTGCATATATTTACTGTGGATAAGGTTTAGTGTTTTTTTTTTTGTAGTCTGTAATATAATTCAATGAGTTTTTGCTAATACTGTAGGTGCACCAAGGCTAAGGCTGAGGATGTGCAGGACAAAAGTGCCAAAGTGGACAGTGAATGAAGGCTCCAAAGTATGGCAGGATGGAGGTGCCAAAAATACAGAAAGGCACTTGAAAGTAGACCAAGGAGTGGTGTTGAGAATTAGTGATAAGTTGAATTTGAAGTGCATGCAGGCAACATTAAAATGACTCTCTTGGAATGTTAATGGATTGACAAATCCAGTGAAGCGGGACAGAGTATTAAATATATTAAGGAAGGAAGGATGGATTGACAAATCCAGTGAAGTGAGACAGAGTATTAAATATATTAAGGAAGGAAAGGGGACAATAGCAATGTTACAGGAACCTATTTAGATCAAAAGGAACACCTCAAATTAAATGGAGACGTTTATAAATTATTGACTGAAGTATTTACTGATCAACAAGTAAATCTGTTTGAAACAATATGGGAGAAATATAACTGGGGGTATAAGAACTCCTTTATTAGTAGATGTAACCAAAGTAGTAAGTAAGGTGTTTCAATGAACAGAAGTAAGGGAATGGGGGCAAGCTTTACTTCAAAAGGGGACAAAACAGATGATCCCAGGAAGAAGAGGGCAGCACAGAGATGGTGGCAATAACATACACAAATTAAGTACTGGGAGTAATTGGTACAGGGAGAAGAGGGAAAACCAACACTATCATTTACAGTCTTGGTTGTTTATGGGATATTATGTCCTGCAGGAGGTATTGAAAAAGTTAAGTTGGATAACAACAACTCAGAAAAACTTTCCAGATTTTGTAAAGTGGATCAAAGTAGTGAGATAAGAACAAGGATTACCAAGACAGATTATTGCTGGGTTATACAGGTTCCCCAGGGAACCTAGACATGTGGAGAAAAAAGGATACAACTTGAATGGAAATTGATATTATATAAAGAGATATCAGAAACAGGTTGGCGTATGGATTGTATAATATCAGGGAAAGATAAATAACGTATTTTATTGAGCATAGTGATGGAAGAAGAGTAATGGTAAAAAATAATATTACAAAAAATGGAAAACACAGAAACCACTTTAGGTAGAAGTATAGATAGTACAGCAGGTTAGGGAAGAGGAAGAGATGCAGCTAATAAGGACTCACAAACAATGAGGTAACTATGTCTTGCATTGGCTGCTGTGGCTGAAATACTTGGAAGACCTAGAACTGCAGGGGTATGAATATTAGAAGGGGTACATCCAAGTATGTGGTTCATAGGTTCATAAGTTCATAGGTTCATACTAGGCTATCTACGCTAGGGCATTTATAAGCCTAGCCAGAGTGTGTTTGGCTTTCGCCACCCATTTTAAATTAATTTTGCTATGCCCTTTTTCGAGGTTAGTACACTGTGCCTCTGTCTAACAGTGACACAGAAGTGATACCCAGGGTAAACCTACGATCTCCCATCCACTCATCGAGATTCCTCTTGAAGAGACTCAATGAGGGACTCTGCCTAACCTGGACTGGGATTTTATTCCAGAGTGAAGGGAGCCTCAGTGTTATGAATCTGTCCCTCCAGCATGTCCTATTTCTTTCAGTGCTGAGGTTCAAGTCTCTCGAGCACGTAGCTCAATGGGATTTGGATTTTCTGAGGTGCAGCATGTCCATTAATTCCGGGTTGGACATGGCTTTATACGTCAGGCACAGATCGCCTCTGAGCAGGCGGTATACCACTGAGTAGAGCTGGAGTTTCTTTAACCGGGCAGCATATGGCATCTGTTTGAGCCCTTTGATCTTCTTGGTGAGGAACTTTTGGGGTCTTTCCAGTTGCTGCAGGTGTCTGGTAAGGTACATCCCAAAAGGGGCATTGTACTCAATTATGGGCCTGATGAGGGATGAGTAAAGAGGCACAATGACCTCCCCTGATCTAGATGTGAATCCCTTCATGATTAGGTGGGCTATATAAAATGTTTTTCTAACCACTTTGGCCACGTGGTTGTCAAATGAGAGATTGCTATCAACTTTACTTCTTCTGTACTTAATGGATTACCACCTATGTGGTAATTTGTGGGCACTTTGTTTTTGCCAAAGGGGATGACTATACACTTTTTGGCGTTTAGCTTGAGGCCATGGCTCTGGCACCAGTTGTCTGTTTCTATGAGGCCCTTTTGGAGGATGCTTGTGTCGCCTAGAGAGTCGATTATGGTGCCCAGTTTGCAGTCATCTGCGAACTTGGTCAGCCACAGTCCTTCCGTGATGACCTGTACCTCCAAGAAATATATACCGAACAAAGAAAGTACATAGTGTATATAGTTGCTTTCAACCTATATACAAAGTAATAACAATGGAAGGAAGAGAGTTTGGGATGTTGTAACTAGAATAGGTTATATTTAAAACAACGCATAGAGTCTAGTGAGATTGTGTATGTGTGTGTGTGTGTGTGTGTGTGTGTGTGTGTGTGTGTGTGTGTGTGTGTGTTGTGATAGAGTAGGTTTACCAAAGGGAAATGAGGGCATATTTAATTTGTTGTAAAAGCGAAGTTTGTAATTTACAATCTATAAATAAGCCTCCAAAAATAAGAATGGTGAAAATCATACGCAATTGTTAAAGATAATCTAAGGAGCTAGAATGAGTAAAAGAAAGTTATGCTGATACCTTTATCAACGAACGTGCACTGTGCATTAGGTTTGCATTATAAACATTGTGCAATATGAGCAAAGTCATCGCAATAAACTCTAGTGTGTGTTAAAAAATCAGTTTCTCTTTAAATTTTATCCTTTCGTGCTTTTCAATGAACTCACTATATCACTGCTTGCTTTTCATATTCTAAATATTAATAAGTTTTGTAGTAATTTTAATTAGAGCCTGGTACATGTTCATGTCTTTCATTTCAAATAAAGACAGGCTTTATTAAGGTTTTCCTGTACTTCTGTTTCATCTCATGTTAAATAAGCACCTCATTTAGAGAAAAAATGTAACTAAGAGCAAGCTGTTATGAGGATTTATTTGTAAGTAGAAGTATATATTTTTGGAACCACTATACTCAGCTACTTTTCACCAACAAGACTTTGCTGCACATTAACTGCTGACTTCTTCAAAGTAATCAAACTAAACATCAGATTTTAAATTCAAGCTGTGAGAACAATTCCACAAAGGTACAATAGCAAATGGATGCAGAAGTGCTCCTACATCTCCGGTTAATCTCAAAAAGCTGATCATTTTAATGTTGTAGCTAGACAGAACTGTAACAGCACAGAAACTTTGGGGTTATTGATAAAGAGTTGTTCCAATTATGTGTACCTACTTCCTTCAACTGAGATAAGTTGTTAAACTTACAAAACCACTGGCCTAGCCATTCTTCTACATATTTTTGTTTGTCCTAAAAGGCCTTGTAGCTCAGTTTCACACTAAGCTTATTTTCTTATTGGGTGGATAATTTTGTGTTCATACTTTTAAAGCTGAACTTAACGATCATTGACTTCATCATATTCTCTAGTACTAGTTGGTGTTTAGTAACTTAACAAGCCAGAAGGTGTAAAAATAGATGTTCTTTTCACAAGTTTAAAATACCATTTACTAAATGCTCTTATTAACATCAAACATGGAGCTCATTTGCTTAATGTACATTCCTGTAGATGTCCTGTACAGTCTATGTGTGAGAAGGATTTGTGAGCTCTACACCTCCTGCTCACTGTATGGTATAACGTATGCTGTGATATTGCAGCTTGTAGCAGATGCCTTTTTTAATTGTTCAGTGAGAACACAGAATAGGGAATGACTCCTCTTGGAAGTCATCAAGTTGTTGAATATTTAGGCCTGCAATCACTGACAACTTCACAGTCATGGAGTGGCATATCAGGTTGTATGTGTGGCACATTATAACTGTATTCTTAGTTGCATATGGGACACTTTCATATTTTGTTTTTCCATTGACTTTGTGGTGTACAGTTGATTTAAAAGCTACAATAAGGTAAAGTTTACAAGATGTGAGGTAACGTTGGATAGAGTTATAGATACTCTGCCAGTGGGATTCATCTTAGAGGTAATGATTAGATATAGTCAAATGCCTTTCATATAGTGAATGGTTCCGCAGTTTAATGTACTACCTTAAAACATTTAAAAAATGCCTACAGCACCAGGATTATTACTGCAACAGTTTTATTAGAACAGCAGAGGACCAAACAGCTTGAAGAAAGAAAACAAGGTGCTCATTTATATAAACACAACGTTTGTTATGTTTCCTTTTTCACCAGGAAACAATTCACAATGCAGGAGCACAAATATTCGTTTATCAAACTCAAGTAAGAACTTTTTCAGATGAAGTACAGACATATGAAATACTGAATCATTGTCAGAAAAATGCCCCATTCCACCCCCCTCAGTGGATTCAGAAGACATTAATCTAAATTCACAGATTATGACTACAGCAAGAAATGTGTCCTAAGACATTTTGCTTTCCAAAACAAGAAGCCTGAAATCTACACTGAGTGCATTTAGTGGCTGAATGTTGCTGTGGTAGAGAAAGTCTTCTCCCTGACAAAACAAGTTGTTATGATGCCTTATGGGCTCAGATTAAAAGACAAGCCTCAAAGGTAAATGCAGTACAACTGTAATGAAGCAGGGATGTGCAGATATAGCAACCACCTTACAATTTTTTTTGGTAATTAGTTTTAGCGTCTCATTAATATCACCTTGTATGATCTTTTACTTTAGGTTTCACATTAAGGTTATACATTCTTTAAGTCTGCCACCTATACAATACACTAGTCTTTATTATTATTTCTATTATTTATATGTGGCTTCACATTTATACATAACATAATAACACTGTTCTTTTTTCTCAGGTCTTGTGTCAGTTGTGATGGTAAGTGATGCCAAGATCTGTTTTCATTTGTAACTGTTTACACACCTTACTAAAAATCTTGTCACTTGATCATGATTTACTTATGCTAGTATATTTTAATATGCTTAGTCTTAAATGCTGTTTCCTGTTAAAGTACTCATACCTCTTTCAATTTATATTAATTGCATTTGTATCTCCTTTATATCTCTTTATGCACTGTAACTTTGCCCACTTCAGATCATGGCAGAAAACAGTTCTTCGACCAGTCTACTCACCAGATTAACAAATAACAATAAATGATAAAATTAAACATATTCAAATACTCATCAGATATAAGAAATGTTTTGCCCCTCATGAAGCATGTGTTGTGGAAAAAAGAACGTGTTCCTCTGATTGAAAAAATAAATAAAATAAAAACAAAGAACACATTCCTCTGATTAAAAATAAATAAATAAATGAATAAATAAAATAAAAAATTAAACAATGCCCACTATCTTATCGGAACAGTATGCCTTTTTCAATCCATGGTTATGGCTGTTGTAACAAATAGACTTGCCTGAGGTCTATTCATTCATCAGTTCACTTCTGGAATATACAGATTTCAGGCACTGCTTTTATGACATAGTGCAACAAAAGGGACTGATAATGAAGGGCCAGGAATAATTCTGGCTGTTCTTTTTGGCCACAGCTAACATTGTAATGTATGGGAAGTTTATTAAGTGCTCAAGACTGGACATAGGAAAATATCAGTAAACAGCAGAGCCCTGATCATTAATTAAGGAATACAAAGGCACCATATTTAAGGGAACCACTCTTTGGCTTAAAGCTGAGAACTATTATGGAGATTAAAAACAAGTATGACTGGATAATCAGAATGTTAATTTATATGTGGTGGGTAATTTGAAAGGGTTATTAGTGGGCATCTCTAAATATGGATGCCTAAATCCACAGCTCAGATTGAGGATGTTGGAGTTATACTATGAGAATATGTTAAACCTATCATGTAAAATCAAATGTCTATGGGAATAATTAATTTATAGTACAGATAAAAGGTGAAACCCTTATTATAGCCCTACCTGCAACTCATTGGACAGCTCTTGTTGCTTTACTAGTCAGCTGTAACCTTTCAGCTTTCTCGGCGTGCTGACTTGAACAGGTGCCATGTTAAGATGAATATTTCAACAGCCAAACAAATATGACTGCTCTAGTTCAGAACTTTTAACAGATAGAGCTGAAATAAAACTGCGGGTCAGTAAATAGTGGCATGAGGATAAATAATTACATACAGTGTTAGAAGATATATATCTTCATAACGTAGATGTTGCTCATAAACTGCCCCTAGAAAAGACCACCTATTATTTTATGCAAGAAGGGGTGGCCAGTGGTCTGGTAGTATTTCTCACATTTATTGATGCCACAGCACTGATGCTTTTAAAGGCCACAGAGGTCTGTACTACTGTTCTTAAAGATGATGCAGTGTTTCACCATATCTAAACATTACTTTATCACTGATCAACAAGTAAGTTTGCTTTAAGCAGTTTGAATACTTTATCATTTACAATACAAATGCAACTTGCAATTTGCAGTGGGCAGTTGAGTTTGGCTATAGACACTAATTTACATGAAATAGACTAAATGACATATACTGAACTTTATGTTGTGAAGCAGTTTCTCCAAAAAAAAAAAAAAAAAAAAAGTGGGAGGTGAAAAGAAAGAAGATGACATGTGTTTCTGATGAGGTAGAAAAGCAGAGAAATAAATATAGTATACTTTTGTAAATAAAAAAACTTACATAGCAAGCAGGAGATAATGCATCATGACCGTTATAAATAGACATAAAAATAAAGAGGTGCACTATAATATATGATATTATATATTATATATAATATATGCTTAATACACCAGCAAGGTTTCCCTACTATACTGGTGCAGATCTTACAGACATTATAAAATATCATGCCAAATCTTGTATGTTCACTGGCTTTAACTAACTAGTAGTCAGATTTACCCCGTTGCAGCATAAAATACAGCTGCTGTCTTTATCTCCTGATGCATCAGCACATATAGAAAAATAAGTGGTCCCCAAGAAAGTCACTAAAATATTAACAATTGCAAGGGAGCTACAGCTCCTAGCCTACATGGAATTCCATTGGAATTTTATAGATTTTTCAAGAAACAGTTGGAACCAATTCTCACTTATGCTTGTAAAATTAAGCATTAACCAAAGATAGAATGCAAAATCCTATGTGTCACTCTGTATTAGACCCTTCATAGCCTGACAAACTACCCACATATCACAGCAGGTCGGCTTATCTCATTGCTTTTCTCTGGCAATAAGGTTTATGCCTATATACTAGAGCCAGACTGGAAAATAAATAGGTGAATGAATACATAGGCTTTATCCAATGAAAGGGAAGTGAGGACCAATTAAATCTTTTATTACTTTTCTGCATTAGGCAAACCTTCAAAAAGACTTTATGATAACACTTTTCTTCTGTAATGGGAAGGCATTTGATTTGGTTGGATAGCCATATGTATCAGTGATCCTTAGGAAGTATGGATTGTTGATCCAGTCATCCCGAGAGCGTAAATATATGTATAATGCACTGCTGCAGTGTTAGTAGCCACTAATCTGGCTTTACTTTACTGGAATGAGGTGGTGAAGCCTAATGAGCTTTTATAATTTTTTGCTTGTAGCTGAATCCCTCATGAGCACCACTTGTATAAATGAAACAATTCAAGACATTTTGAACCAGAGAATAAGACCCTATGCTCAAGGTTGTAGTGGAATTTTTGCATAACATTGTCTTATTTTTGGCTGTTTTGCAGTTCTTTGCAAACATTTTTGTACTTAGAGTCACTATTTTTCAGCCAGAGAACTGGCCTTTGAAAATATGGGTAAACTCATGACATTTGCAGTGTCAATCAAAGTGACATATCTTAGCAGGTTTATCTTCATATCATTGATCACATATGATCAACCGGCCACATCGTTGAACCGTTTCCACGAAACCAGAACCGCAAAACCTTTAAAATGTTGAATAAATGTCGAATTTTGACATTTCCCGCTGCGCCACACCTCCACACCAGTGCTACCATGGGTCAAAAAGGGGGCATGATTTTGTCATTCGGATATGTGGAATTCGACGTTTGGGACGTTCGCACTTTGGTATTCACGAATGCGGGGTCAACCATATTGAGATCGACGTTATGAAGATAAAACATCTTAGCATCCTCCTTAAACATGGGCACTGTAGTCGGTTCTGCGATAACATACTTAAATCTTCAGTATCACTGTTTACTGATTTTGTAATGAAAAGATAGCTGTTTTAGTTTAGGGCACTTTTAACTTTATGCATAAAAGTTCCTTTTCTCAAGCATGTAAATACAAACAGAATGAGCTGCATCCTTAACTTCCATTTTACTTTGTCTTAGTGAATTAATTATTTATTTATCCAGTTAATCATTTAGTTAGTTATTTGTTAAGTGAGTAAGTGAATTAATTGGTCCAAGGACCCTTTTCAGCCTTGACCTGAGCTGCTTAGTGAAGGACAATAGTCATATACAGGCAGCAATATGTTCAGTCTTATACAAAATTTCAATTTGTAAACTACATAGTAAATCATGTGACATTACAGTCTCAGAGACGAATGTGCATACATCTTGTTTTAATACATTACTAAAATGCATAATTAGGTAAATAACTAAATGCTGCAAATCTAATGGAAAGTTGTTCTGAGCTAAGAACCAAGGACAATTCATTTTAAAAAAAAATATTTCAACCAAAAACTTACACACCATTAAAATCTTACCATAAGTAAACTTATACAACACATAAAATTAAATGAATGCGCTGTAAACAGAACATTTAAAAAGTCTGCTTGACAAATGCTTAAAAAATTTGGAAAGTCCATAACTATAGCGGCAGGTACAGAGATCATCTGAAACAACCTGATGTTGACCATGTTTTGACATAGGAATAGTTAAGGAGAGGTGAACTGAAATCAAAAGATGAAAGGCTAATAATGATGGCCTAGGATAGTAGACTATGTACGTGTTGGTTTACAAACTCCAATGAAAATGTGGGAGAAACAGATAAATGCAGGTTCTGTAAAGCTAAACTCGAAAGATTTGCACATCTTGTTGCTTGGTGTGATATACTCATGGTGGAGGGCCTGCTTACTGAAAGGTACAATAATGTGGAAAGACTACTGCTTTGGGGGTTGTGGAAACACTACAATATAGAAGTAAATGAAATGGACTGGAAACCATGAGCCACAAAGCATTATAAACAGTGACAAAGTTTATATTACATGGAATCAGACATTACCAACAGTTCAAAAAATAGATGCAAGAAAACCAGATATAGTAAACCATGAAAAAAAAATACAAAAGTAACATTAATCTTTGTACAGAGAATACAATGTCATAAAATATAAGGACTTGTAAGAAGAAATGAGAGCAATATAGAAGAAAGATTCCTTGACAGTTCCTATAGCAGTTGGATTAACAGGTCTAATGAAGAAATAATTTATATTTGTACTTAAATATGATACCGATACATGTAAACATGTATGAACTACAGAAAGTGGCAATTTTTCACGCATTGCTGGTGCTGAGAAAAGCACTCTTGGCTAAGATCAAAAGACTAATACTAATTTTGTGAACTCCAACTGTACCCTGAATTAGGAATGGGGACGATTCCTGTCATGGTATTAAAAACCCAAAACACCTGGAGAAATTAAACTGACAAAAGCTTATATTTTTATCTAAGCACAAAACTAAAATATTTTGCAGAAGTCACCATTATTAGCTTATTATAATTCATTGTGGCTTATGAAGCAAGAAAAATATTGTCTTTTATCATATAGCTTACCTTACATATTGTTGACTAAGACTGCCATTGATTCCACAGTGATTCTGATTTCCTTTTTTATTTGTGTAGCCTGATTTCACTCATCCATCTTATGCCTCTCAGAATTAGTTAGCTACTTATTCTCTTAACCTTTCAATAACCTTGGAGACTTCTTAGCAGTAACCAGTGCCATCTGTGAAGTTTCATTAATCAAACTCTTCCTAGTGATTCAGTGGCCAAGAACCCATCACCTCTGGTGCTGCGCTGCCATCATCATAACAAAGACAAGCAGGATGATGATAATTAAAACTGCCCATAGGCATCTAGTGCAACATTAACATTATTTACAACACTGGTTTTGGACATTTAATACATTTTGCTAAACAGAATACTTTTTTATTTAAAAAAGTATTTTTATCTCATAAATGTGCATTCTTAAGTTCAACAAGAGTCCTTTTCAAGTTTCAATGTTTACAAAAATTTAACCAGACAAATCAAATAGTTCTAAAAATTGTAACACCTGTCTTAGAAAACTCTTTAACCTCAGTAGTCGGCTGCTGCTTTTTTAATCTGGTTTCATATAGTTTCATCCACAATTCTGATTAAACTGCTGTAATTTTTCAAATAGTTTTGCTCAATTATTCCTGTAGGTAGACATATTAAAAACTGGCAGACTTTGTGGGACTTATTTTATTTTAATAAAGGCATTGAGCACAATAATTTAAAGTTGTTCCGTTTTTGTTTTAAAACATAACATTTTCATAAAAGTCACTTAGGGCGGTTTATACTTTTGGGGGTGCATTGAAAGGCTTCCTGGATAATACTATTAGACTTAGATAGCCCTGTCATAGGGGCCCCAACTGACCATGAGAAAAAACATGGTTTACAAATTGCTGTAAATACCATATGACAAATGCATAGGCATGTGACCATATGACAAAATGCATAGGCATGGGAGCATATCATCTTTTGAAAAGGTAACCTCTTATAGACAAGCTTTACCGGAAGCAAAACAAGCATTATAATTTAATTATTTTGCCCTACCTGTTGCATATAATGAACCTTTATCAAGTCAACTTAGACAAATGTTTGCACCAGGTGCTGAGATGAACAACTATATTTATTATTCTAATGTCCTTTGTAGTAGGGATTGGATATAGCATAATATATGCTGTGAAACAGACTTGATTTTCCCTCATAAATAGTTTCCTGTACAATATAAACAATTTGCTGACAACTAGTTTTGAACTGTTTTCAAAAATTTAAGAAGGGGAAATGTTCTGGACCCAAATAGCTCCTTCTGGAACAACCTCAGCAGTTAGGGGACTTGTTAATCCCCTTACTAATTAAATAAGCATGTTATTTGATATTAGGAAATTATGTACCTCATTCTATGATTGTGTCTCATTAACTATTAAGCAAGAATGAAGGAAAGGTCAGAGAAATACAGATCTGTATCTGTCATAATGTATGATTTCAAAATAATAGTTACATTGTTTAATATGAAAGTCCATATTATTTACAGGGCACTGCACTTCCCCAGCAATTTGGTTTTCTTCCTCAAAGGAAGATGCCTTAAGCACCAATTTAATTGCAGTTAGCATATTTTGAATATGACAGTGTTTGAAATAAGATGTCATTAGTTCACTGTTATGAACTGAAACCTTCAGTTTAATAAACAGATAATTTGTTATTTTAAGTAATGTCATATTACCAGCTCTTTGATCAGAGTCAAACAAATACATAAATAAATAAATAAAAGCAATTGTTCACTCAATGGACACAATCTATCCCTTTTCAAACTTGTTTACATTTTTGTTTGTTTTTGCAATAAATTCCTTACCTTCAGGGATATCCATACTTTTGTGAGATATTTCCATTGGGATTGCGATCTTCTCATCTCTTTGATTTTCATTTTGGTTTTCTATAAATTCGATCTACTGAAGTAGATCTATATATATATATATATATATATATATATATATATATATATATATATATGTTAATGGTTCTAGGTCATAAGATCGACAGCCACTTTCACCAACAACAGAAACATCGACACCACATTACCGACAAACCATAAACACGACACCTCACATGCCCGACAAACAAGTAACCGACGGTCCACAAACACGAAACCCCATACACTGCACACACCACAATAACAACAATCAACTAACAAAACACATCCCCTTATCCAAAAACCACACACAGAACACAAGCACACCAAAATCCTCACAAACCCACACTAAACCTCACACACACAACTATGTACAACCCTAACCCAAACCCTTACCCTAATGTCCGTCACTATCGCACACTCATATAACCCGCCCTAACCCTAACTCACTTAACCCGCCCTAACCCAAAAATACCACTACGACACTTACCTAACCCGCCCTAACCTAACTCACTTAACCCCCTAACCCAAAAATACCACTACCGCACACTTACCTAACCCGCGCCCTAACCCTAACTCACTTAACCCGCCCCTAACCCAAAAATACCACTACCGCACACTTACCTAACCCGCGCCCTAACCCTAACTCACTTAACCCACCCCTATCCCCACAGACTGTCACTATCCACACTTACCTTACTCGCACCCTAACGTCCGTCACCACCGCATACTCACACAGCCTTCTTTCCAACTCACTATCCCTGGCGTCGGCATGTTCATCCGTAGCGTCGGTCTTCCGAGTGTCGATCATCTGGCGCCCGCTAATCCGTTGTCGGTTATATCGGCTGTCGATCTTCTAACCTAGACCCATATATATATATCGATAGATATATTTATAGTCATGTGCAGAGATTATTAGTAAGGGCTCATATGTCACTATTAGAGCACTGTCTACATCTTTTGACTCCCGACAAATATATCTACAGGAATATTATACTATTAGTTTTCAAAATAAATAATCTGTATGTGAGAATCCATGTTCTGTGCCCCCCACTACAATTATCTTCTATTTCCTCTTTCATAAAGTTATGATTTCTAATTTTGATGATATTGCAATCTCTAAGTTAAAGCCTTAGATCTAAACAGACCTGCTGCATGCTTGGTTTCAGTCCAAGGGAAACTAAATTATTTGGTACTTTCCTTATGGATGAAGTTACGGAAATTACAAATAAATATTACCCAAATCATTTGCTTTGGTATATTTATGCTATTGATCCCATTTTGTCATATGAAAATATCATTAAAGCTTATACTTATATGTGTTGGGTTATATGAGGAGAAAGACATAAAGCTGAGGAAGTTGGCAGATATTATTTCCAATGATCTGAAGGAAAATCTGGGAAATGTGGTTTGCACAATAAAAGAAATGTTATATCCCTCTATATTTTTTTAGTGCAGGACATAACCCTTCAAGATTTGAATTACCCTTCCATATTTTGTATGTGATGGGCTTCATTAATCCATCAATTTTCTGGTTTGTCATAAACCCAAAGCAAACTAATTTACTGTTGCTGGACCTGTTCTCAGGTTCAGTTCCTGTGTAGGTTCAGACAAAGGTCATATTAAACATGTTTAGAAAATCAGCAGCTTTTCATCCAGGCATTCTACATTTTCAGGTATAGATAAGAGAGTGGGATTGTTAATTAGACAGAAGCAAGAACTCCATCTAGCCACTGTGGCTTCTAAAAGGTTAAACATTATTGCTGTTTCCTGAAAATCAGTGGTAGGACTTTGTTGGTGTTTGTACTTCAAATTCCTAGTTGCTTAAATCAAAGGATCCTCAACAATGATTACAATTGATCTTCCTTTCCTTTTTTCCTACCTTGCCTTATGGTTGCATAATATATTTACATTATAAGTAAAGCTTCCCCTACTTTTTCCTTTCATTTCTTATCCATTTACCATTTATTATCTTTGTACTTGTATGTTATTATTTGAGGGTTGTAATTTGGAAGAGAAGTATGATTATGAGTATAATATATTCTATTTCTTTAGATGTGGAAGAGTACTGGCATTAGAATAAATTGAAAACTGACAAAAAAATCAGTTTATCCTTTGAGAGTTGCCATTCCTGTTTGCAGAGTAACAATAGCTCTTTAAGCCAGTGATGAACACTAACAGACTATGAATGAATAATGTACTGGTAGAAAACTTTAAAAGAGATACATGCAGTTTTTATGAAAGTGGTTAAAAATAAAAGTTAAGCTAAACAACTGTGGTACAGAGACAAAGTTAATCTAAACTAGCATTGAAATATACAGTTTCTGCCTCATGGAAAATAAGATAATACAATTAATAACTTTGCAGGCTGGTGTTACAAGAAACAAGGATAAAATTTATTCTTAAGCACTTTCGTCACAGATTACAGTTGACTTCTTCAGAAAAAACAGAGTGCCTCCGCCCCACTCCTTAAATACTCATTACAAACACATTACAAACCAATTTGTAAAAAACACCATAGGCATTTAAAGGTACAGGCTCCCTGTTTGCTCCACAATTATACATGATAAAAACAGACTAACTATAAAACATGATTCAACATGTACTTTAAACTTAGTATTTTGACAAAAAAATCATAAAGTGAACAATTGAATAAAAAATCAACAATTAGATGAAAAAATCAACAATTAGATAAAAAAAAGATCAGCTTTTAACCTCAAAAAGCTGGTTATTGAAACCAAGGGTCAACACCAATATTTTTCCAGGGTTGAATGAAATGGTTTCAATAACCAGCTTTTTGAGCTGTTTTTATCTTGCATGTATAATTGTGGAGCAAACCTTTACCTTTAAATGCCTATGGTGTTTTTTACAATTTGGTTTGTAATGTGTTTGTAATGAGTATTTAAGGAGTGGGGAGGAGGCACTCTGTTTTTTCTGAAGAAGTCAACTATAATCTGTGACGAAAGCGCTTAAGAATAAATTTTATCCTTGTTTCTTGTAACACCAGCCTGCTTTGTGATTTCTCAGTTTGTGTTACTTGGTTGGGTGTTTACAACTGATAACTTTGCTAATCATTCTAGGTATACTGGTAGATGGTTTTATGTGTACATACATTTTTATACAATATTGAATTTAAATGCATCACATTTTTTTTTTCCAGATTCATTGGAAGGTCCTAATAATGTGTATAAAATCAAAACAATAGTCTGGGGTAGACCTAAACACAGGTATATGTGGAACTGAAGGGTTAAAGTGCAGTTATTTAAAAACTGCATAAAAACTGAAAGTAGAACATTAACTGGTGAAACTGTCACAAAATATTCTTTTGCTTGGAGAGATTGCATGACATTCATGATTAGAGTATTCTCAAACAGTACTGGAACTGGCCAGGAATGGAGACAGAAAATGGGAGTGAGTAGCATAAATGATATCTTACTAGGAAAAAGAAGTTATGTCTTACCATAATGTTCCATCTGTGTTGTCGATCTTCAGTAATCCTTGACAGTGTGGCTTGGTTCCGAGCCTTGGAACTGACTCTGCCGTTTATTCCAGCTTGCGCCTAGCAAACGCTCGAGCCAGGTACTATCCATAGTGCTCCTCTTGAAAATTATCTCAGATCGAGTTTGCCCAACATAGAAGATAGGCATAATTTATAGTTACATAATAGATATAATACTCAGAGACCAGATATGTCTCTTTTATATTAAGCTAGCTATGGAAAATCCGGTCCACTAAGAGTCTCAGGTTGGGGAAAGGAGGGTGGGGATGTCAAGGATTACTGAAGAGTGACAACACAGATGAAACATTATGATAAGACATAACTTCTTTATCAGATGTTGTCAATCTTCCACTGAATCCTTGACAGTGGGACACAGTCAGTCTCCAGCTACTTTAGTCTTGGGATGTCTCACGGAAGAATATTTGTAAGCACCATCGAACAGAATGATGCCAGTCTCCTCGAGACCTGATCCAATTTGTAATGAGTGATAAAGGTATAAGGAGAAGACCAAGTGGCTGCTGCGCAGCTATCATCCAAAACTGTTCTGGCATTGAAAACTGTGGAAGTTGCCATTGCTCTCATTGAATGGGCTTTAACTGGATGTGAAAGCTGAAGTCCTCTAGAATGAGAGATGAAAGTTATGCAGTCTCTAAGCCATTTGGCCAAGGTAACCTTTGAAACTGGATTACCTAATGAAAGAGAGAAGAATGCCACAAATAATTGGTCAGATTTTCTAAAATCTTTTGTTCTGTGAAGATAGATACATAACTGTCTGTGGACGTCTAGTGAGTGAAGGGCATATTCCCTTTTATTAGAAAAATTAAGGAAGAAGACTGGCAGTTGTAGAGTCTGGTTAATGTTAGATTCTGAAACAACTTTTGGTAAAAAGGTTGGATTTGTTCTAAGGGCAACTCTGTTGTTGTGAAATATTAAATAGGGAGGTTTGCAGGATAAGGCCTGCAGCTCAGATAATCTTCTGACAGATGTAATAGTCACCAAAAATAAAGTTTTCCAAGACAAATATCTTAAGTCACAAGTCACCGATGGTTTGAAAGGATTCATAGTAAGGCCCTGAAGAAAGTACAGTTGTGTACATTTATTGTAAATGTAGATGTTCGAGTGTATTCACTGTTGCAGTCATCACCTGTGGGTTATCTCTGCTGTAGTAGCCCTTGGCTGGCCCGAATACCAGAGTCAATGTTTTTCTGCGTCGGCTGCTGTTGCTTGTTGATTGACATCAGGTCGTCAGTGCTATAAAGCAAGGCAGCTAACGCCATTACATCAGTTTTTCTTGCCCTAACCTGTCAGAAGTCCAAGGAAATATGGTAAAGTAGTCCTGGTGGCTAAAAGCCACCAAAAGAAGCTTATGTCTCCCTAAGGAAAGAGGATATAATGGGGAAGGAAGGGGGGAACCAGGACTGCAACAGTGAATACACTTGAACATCTACATTTATGGGAATTGTACACAACTGTACTATATTCTTTGTGTTTCACTGTTGCAGTCATCACCTGTGGGAGGATTCCCATAGCTGAGGAGAGGGGTGGAAGGATTAGTTAGAGACATAGGCAGAGGTAAGCATGCCCTGCAGAACTGCAGAGGCAAACCCTGCCCTAGCCTTAGAGAAAAGATGTAGGTGGTAATGCTTTGTAAAGGTATGGACAGAGGTCCAGGTGGCAGCTTTCAAGATATCCCTGGTGGGAACTCCTCTGAAGAATGCTGTGGAAGTGGAGGCTGCCCTAGTGGAATGGGTACAAATAGACTTAGGGGGTGATTTCCCATGTAATCTGTAGCAGAAATGGATACAGTGTGATATCCATTTGGAAATGGTTTGCTTGGAAATGGGCTTCCCCTCTACCCCCGGGGCAAAGCTGACAAGAAGTTGGTCTGTTTTCCTGAAGGGTTTAGTATGGTTCAGGTAGTATCTAAGCTATCTGTGCATGGCTAGTGAGTGCAGAATTCTTTCCTCCTTGTTTTGAGGGTTAGGGAAGAAGGTGATTAGATGTATGGCCTGGTTGAGAGTTACATTAGATACCACCTTGGGCATAAAGGAGGGGTTAGTCCTCAAGGAGACCCTGTCTGCATGGAAAATGATGAAGGGGTCAATGGCCATCAGTGCCTGAAGTTCTGAAACCCTTCTGGCTGAGGTGATAGCTAGTAGGAAAGCAGTCTTCCAGGAGAGGTATTTCAGTTCTGCTGAAGCAGCAGGTTTGAAGGGTGGTAATTTTAGTTTTTCCAAAACATAATTCAATTCCCAGGCTGGCGTGGGTGGCCTTCTGGGAGATCTGATATTAGAAGCCTCTCTGAGGAATTGTTTAATGAAAGGATGTGAGAACAGGGGCTGGTCTGTATTGAAATGAGCTGAAATGGCTGAGGCATGGATTTTAATAGAAGTGGAGAGCCCACTATTGTGTAACTCCGCTAGATAGTTCAGGATAAGAGGAATGGAAGGTTGTGAGGAACTGCCCCCTCTGGACTGGCTCCAGGAGCAGAATCTTTTCCATTTCTCTGTGTAAGATTTTCTGGTGCTAGGCCTTCTGGCCTCTGTGATAATGTCTAGGACATGTTTGCTTAACAGGGGCCCTTTGTTTGCAGTCTGACAGTTTGAGAGTCTGCAAGTCTGGGTGCAGCACCCCCCCCCCCCACCTGAGTCAAGAGGTCTGAGATCAGGAGAAGTTGCCTGGGAGGCTGTGATGTCAGGCTGTGCAGTAAGGGGTACCAATGCTGTCTGAGCCAATCTGTAGGAATGAGGATGGCCTTTGGTCTCTCCTCCTTTATCTTGATCAGTGCCTTGGGAATAAGAGGCAGAGGAGGGAATGCGTACACAAAGAGGGAGCTCCAGGGGAAGGTCAAGGCATCCACCTTCCACACTAGGTGGTGATACTCCTTGGTATAGAATTTTTTTTTTTTTAGCTGGTGTTTGAGGTGCGAAGCAAAGGGATCCACCTCTGGAGTTCCCCACTCCTGAGTGGCTTGCAAAAATATTTTTTCTGTGGAGCTGCCATTTGTGGGGGTCCAGAAAGTTTCTGCTTAAGTGGTCTACCAGGGTGTTGTTGATCCCTGGTAGGTATTGGGCTATTAGGTGTAATCTCATGGAGGAGGCTGTCAGCCATAGGTTTATGGCTAGCCTGCACAGAGGGTAAGATTGGGTCCCTCTCTGTTTGTCGATGTACCACATTACAGTGGTGTTGTCTGTTTTGATAAGGAGAATCCCTGACCTGAGATGGGGTTTAAAGGATGTCAGAACCTTTTGTACTGCCATCACTTCCTTCTGGTTGATGTGTAAGGGAAGGTACTGGACATCCCAAAAACCTTGGGTGCACCTGTCTGCTAGGTGAGTCCCCCAAGCAATGTCTGAGGCATTGGTGGTGATGGTCTACAGGCCCCTGCCCACCCGAGAAACTCAGCCCTTATACAGGGGATCAGAGGGAGAGAGATCTCTTGAGGCTGAGAGTGCTGACACCAAAGGTTCTTTAGATACCACTGAAGTTTTCTCATGTGAAGCCTGGCCAGAGGAATTAGAAAGATGCAAGATGCCATGTACCCTAAGGCTTGCAGGAACATCCCCACCATCAGGTGACTTCTGGAAGCCAGCTGGGTAAAGTAGAGAGGCAGGAAGCTCTTCTTTTTTGGGGATAGGAAGGCCATTTGGGATGCTGTGCCAGCAGTGCTCCCAAGAAAATGTTCCTCCTGGAGGGTGTTTGCTTTGATTTCTTCACATTGATGGTGAAACCTAAGGAAGTTAGGAGGGTTTTGACAAAGAGGAGGTCCTGGAGCAGCTTTTCTTTGCACTCTGCCTAAATGAGGCAGTTGTCCAGATAAGGGTAAATCTGTATATTTCTCTTTCTGAAAAATGCTATAGCCGGGGCTAAGCATTTGGTGAATACCCTGGGAGCAGCAGATAAGTTAAAGGATAGCACAGAGAACTGAAAGTGTTGTGAGCCTGCTCTGAAGTGCAGGAATTTCCTGCAGGATTCCCTTATGGGGATGTGGAGGTAGGCATCTTTTAGGTCTAGGGTCACAAACCAGACATTTTTTGTCAGCATAGGCAGAAGCTGCTGTAAAGTTAAACATTTTGAATTTGAGGACCACCAGGGAGGTGTTCAGAATGGATAGATCCAGGATGGGGTGCCAAGTGCCCTCTTTTCTGAGGACAAGGAATAGTCTGGAATAAAAGCATTTGCCTGTTTGATCTGTGGGAATGGGTTCTACTGCCCACTGGGATATGAGAGTTTGGACTTGTTTCAATGCCTCTGCTCACTAATTTGAAGGTAAGTCTGGGTACCCTCTTGTAATTGGGAATTAGTTGAAAGAGAATTTGTATCCCTGAAAAATGATCTTTTAAGACCCATTGGTTCTTTGTTACAGAAAGCCAATTTTCTTTGCAGAGGGAGAGCCTTCCTCCTAGCTTTTGGTGAGTGAAAGGAGGACAGAGGGGGGAGAGGGAGTCATTGAGAGTTTTTGCCATAGAAGGATGGCATAGAACTCCCTGACTTTGGGGAGGAAGTGGTCCACTGTTTGATTCTCTGCTGTCCTTGGGATAGGGGCCTGGGTGCTCTGTCCTTCGAGGCCTTTCCTTGCTCCTGTCTGCTAGGTGCAGGAAAGGACCAGGGCTTAGAGGGAAAATTCTGGTTGAACCTAGGAGGCTGAACCTGAAAGAAATCATTTACTGTTTGCACAGATTTTGCTTTGTCTTCCATCTTTTAAGCACCTCTTCTGCTTTTACTCCAAACAAGCGGTCCTTATCCAAGAGTGCATCAATTAATTTAGACTTGGACATGATCAGGGAGAGGTTGTTCCTTCAACCATGCATGGCTCCTAATGACAGATCCATACACTGCTGCCCTGCTAGAGGATTCTTGGGTGTCATATCCACAGTGCAATGAGTGTTTGGCCACTTGACAAGTAAAGTGCAGTAAATCTGCTAACTCTTTCAAATTGGCACAGTAAGGAAAGGTAGAAATCTTTTGCTTTAATAGTTCCAAAGTGTGTTGTTGATATTTTAACATATGGAACTGACAGTTGAGTGCTCTGATAGCTAAGGCTGCAGAGGTGTATACTTTTTTACCCCATCTGTCCAGTGCTCTGGAATCCTTGTCAGAAGGAATACAATTCTTTGCAGAACTAGCCTTAGCTCCTTTAGGTCCCTGTGTAATGACCTCTGGGTCTGCAGCAGGATTTCTGTACAGGTATTTGTGAGAATTTGGTACTCTGTAATACCTGTCAGGTTTACTGGGAGCAGGTGGGAGGGCACCAGGGGCTAAGCTGGATTCAAGAAAACATCATCCACCACTTCTAAGATAGGGGGATGGCCAGGGGTCTGTGCTGGGGCAGGTCTAGAAACTCTCTTAGTCTTTTTCTAGACTGAGGGAAGACCTGAGATTCTCAGTGGAAATGTTCCCTGAGGGTATGAAGGGTTTCCTCAAAGAAAAGGTCTTCTGGTGGGGAGGCAGAAGGAATGGATTCCTCTGCATCTGAATCCTCATAAGCAGTCAGAGGTTGTTGTTCCTCTTTAAAAATCTGAATAACTAGATTCCTCAGAATCCTGCCCTGTCATTATTTCAGGAGATGGGTGTCTTTTCCTTTTAGAAGTTGTGGTCTGACTACCCCTGATAAGGGAGATAAGATCCTCCGCCATGTTAAGCATTTGGGCTTGAGGTGGTGCTGCAGGAGTAAGATGGTGGCTAGAGGTAGATTTTCTAGGAGTGGCCTGGCTTCTAGTCCTAAAAGTATCCATTGTTCTGAGAGAAATGGTAGTCGGATGAGAAGGCGTCATTTTTTGTCTAGAATCGATAGTGCGCAAGGCCTCCTTGGAAGTCGGTGCCTGCGTCGTGGCTCCAGACCCAACCGAGGCAGAGACAACCAAAGGCTCAGAAGATGAAGATTTCTGTGGCATACCAGACTCCGAAAGGGTCTTGGTAGAGGCCTGCATAGATATCATATTGGGCATCAGGGGCTGTGAAAGCACCTCACTGAATTCCAGAGAACTGATGACCCACTTAAAGGTAGCGTCATCGGAAGGCTTAGCCTTGTGTGGTCTGTCTCTATCTTTATCTCTATGTTTTTTTGGATTGTCTATGGATTGTTTGCTGATGTATGCCATTTCTGTCTACAATAAGAGCTCTATGACAAATGGTTCTCACATTAAAGAGGGCACAGAACCAGCAACGGGGACATCGTGGTCTGGGCCTAAACAAGTGACGCAGTATGAATGGAAGTCTCAGTGAGGGAGCTGCTTTCCACAGGTGAGACAATTGTTAACTTTTTCGGACATCGGTTAGTCAAGAAAAAAGGATCACAAATGGGGTACTTAGCTTTAGATGTTTTCAGCTGTAATTTGAGCTCTAGTAGTGACCGACTGGCACACTTCCAAACTGCTTCAGCTACGGGCTCCATGGCAAGAAAGACTGGTGTAATGGTGTCAGCTGCCTTGCTTTATAGCACCACAGCATGGGTAACCCACAGGTGATGACTGCAACAGTGAAACACAAAGAACATCAAAAGTTAAATCCCAAGCAGGAATGTGTTCCTTAACTGGAGGTCTTAACATTAGGAGACCCTTTAAAAATGCTTTACAAAATTTGTGTGTCATTAGAGATGCACCATTAAAACCCATATGAAAGTTGGAAATTATGGCTAGATGAACTTTAATTGTTGAAGCAGAGGAATCAGATTGGTAAAGGGTAGCAGGAAATCTAATACCTTATGAATAGGACTGGTATAAGGGTCTAGTTCATTTTCAAGGTCCTAGTTACCAAATTTTTCCTATTTACATTGATACAACTTCCTAGTAGAAGGTTTGTGATGAGCGGCAATAATTTGCCGAACAGGAGAAGAAAGGGAAGGATGTCTGGCAATCATGGGAATTGGAGAAGACATGCAGTAAGCTTGAGATGTTGGAGATTCAGATGAACCATGCTCTCCAGATGGGAAAGCAGATCTGGAGCTGGGTCTAGAATCCATGAGTTCCAAAGAAGATGAGGCCAAAGGAAGGGAAACCAAACTTGTCAAAACCAGAAGGGGACAATGAGGATCATTGAGTTCTCTGACCTTTTGGCTTTCTTTAGAAACTGGGATATCAAGGGAGTTGGGGGGAAAGACATAGACAAAACTGGGTGGCCAATTGTGGAGAACGGTGTCTCTGGGTGACTCCCCGGGTGGGGAGATTAGGGCAAAGTAACTGCTGCACTTGTTGTTTAGGGGGATGCAAAGGGTCACAGCAAGCTTGGGCCCAGTGATGAAAAATCTTGTTCTCCACATGCAAGCATTCAAAGACATCCTTCCTATAGGGACAATAGCTATTCAGATGGTCAGCATGTCAGTAGACTGGTACATCAACAAACAAGGGGGAGCCAAATCTTTCCCATTTTGTCAAGAAGACTTAGAGACCTCTCATAAGGCATGAGAATGATTCTGCTTAGTTTGTCTGCTATCACATTGGAGCTCCCCAGAATGTGCATTGCTGTGAGAAACCGGTTGGAAGAAATCACCCATTGCCAAACTCTGAGGGCTTCTTGACAAAATGGGTAAGATTTGGTTCCCCCTTGTTTGTTGATGTACCAGACTACTGACATGTTGTCCATCTGAATAGCTATTGTCCCTATAGGAAGGATGTCTTGGAATACTCGCAACACTAACAGCACTGCCCTCATCTCTAGAACATTGATGTGCAAGTTGGCCTCTAATTGGGACACATGCCTTGGACTGCTTTTCCCATATAATGTCCCCTGCACCACACCTTGGAAGTGTCCGTGGTCATTATGGCTTAGGGCTGGGGAAGAATGAATGGCTGACCCAAGATAATCTGATCACAGTGGAGCCATCATGGGAGATCCTGTTTGCAGTGATCAGTAATCAAGATTAGGTAAGACATTGGTAGATGCATCAGAGACCATTGGGAAGCAAGTAGCCATTGCAAAATTCACATGTGATTAATTGCTAGGGGAACAAGAATGCTTGATGCTGCCATGGAACCCAGTGTTTGTAGGACAAGTCTTGTTGAAACTATTTTATTTCATAAAATTCACTTGACTTGCAATCTGATTCATTGAAATCTTTCTGGAGGGAGTGAGGCAATTGCTGAAACAGTGTTTAAATGGGCTCCAATAAACTCTAATTGCTGAGTGGGTTGCAATCTTGATTTCTTGAAATTTATGGTTATACCTAGAGACGTACAGAGGTGTATAGTGTAGTGTCTTGCCCATTCTAACTGATGCCTGGTGGTAGCATTAAGGAGCCAGTCATCAAGGTAAGGAAATACTCAAAATCCTAGCACTCTGAGATTAGCTGCCACTACTGCCATGCATTTGGTGAACACCCTGGGGGCTGTGGTGAGACCAAAGGGCAGCACTCTGAATTGGAAATGACTGGCTCCCAGCCAGATGTGCAGATACCTCCTGGAGCTTTTGCACATTTTTATATGGTAATAAGCATCCTGAAGGTCTACAGAGCACATCCAATCACCTTTTTCCAAGAATGAAAGTATTGACTGTACCATGACCATCTGGAATTTGGTTTGCTGAACTGTCTGAGATCCAAGATGGGTCTCCAGTCCTCTGTTCTTTGGGCACTAAAAAGAACCTTGAGTAAAAAACGGATTTTGTTTGGCCTGGTGGGACTTTTTGGATGACTCTATTGTCTAGCAGTCTTTGAGTTTCTAAAGCTGCTGCTTCCCTGTGACAGGGTGGTACGTCAAGGAGTTTCTTCTGGGATGATGGTATTTTGTAACCTCTGGATATTATTCCCTGCACCCATCTGTCTGTAGTTAATGTTTGCCAGGCAGATTGGTGCAGAGAGAGTCATCCCCCGACTTCCTCCAAAGGAGGGCAATCAGGCACCCATTCAGGGGTGCTGGTAGGAAGTACCAGGGAAAGATTCTCTGGACTCCTGGTTTTGAAGTCCATTTCTGCCACTAGGGTGGTGTCTTCCATTACTTCCCCCTCTGCCCCGAGGAAAATCTTTGCCACGTGAATCCTGGAAAGGCCCTTTGGATTTTTTAAACCAGTCTCCCACTCCTTTGTTTCCTGTAGTAGGGCCTCTGAAGAGTAGAGAAATGTATGCCTATGGCAGAAAGGGTCTTATCATCCTTTTCATATCTGGCTAAAGAGTCTTTGACCTTGGGATCAAAAGGGTGGCTCCGTCAAATGGAGCATTGATGAATGACACTTTGAATGGATCTGCAAAGTCACACAAGCGCATACAGGAATGCCTTCTAATGGCTAAGCCTGAACCCATTGCTCTGGAAGTCCCTTCAGCTGCATGAGGAATCAGCCTCATGGACAAGTTAGAAACTGCATCAAAGGTTACTGGCTGAGAGGTAACTTTATCCCGTACCCCTTCAGCCATTGCTCCTTCAAGGGTATCTGAGATCTCCTTGACCAGATCCCACTGTAGTCTAGTGAAGTGTGCCATATAATTCAAGGATCTGAGAGTGAAGGTTGTAGAAGCATAAACACACTTCCCAAATCTATCCAAAGTCCTAGACTCTTTGTTAGGGGGATGGATAGTCGGACTTTCCTTATCAAGTTCCCTTTTTGTGGCTGCCACTATCACCATGGTGTCAATGGGTATTCCTTTGGACCAATGAAGCTCATCCTTTGGGACATATAAGAAATGATCAAGCTTTTTTTGGGATTGGCTCAATGGCATTGGGCATCTTCCACTCCCACTGAATGATCAATTTAATGAAATCATCAGCAGGTGTAGAGATCCAAGAAGTAGAAGACTAGGCATGAAAAGCCTCCAGGTATACTGACTCCTCTGAGGAAGGTTGGATGGAGGACCAACCACCTCTCCAATTCAGGATTTCTAGGATATCCCCAAAGGAAACATCATCAGGGGGTGACCTAGGGGAACCTTCCCCTTCATCAAAATTAGTATCTTCAGTGAAAGACTCTTTCAGGAAGTCTAAGTGCTTCCTCTTGCACTTCCTCTTCTCTGGAACTTCCTCAGGGAGATGATCCGGGGAAGTGCCTAAACAGGAAATCACCAAAGTGGGTGCAATCTAGGACTTTTGTGCCCTCTGTCATGGGGACAAGTCGTATGGCAGCTCAGGTTGAGGGGATGTAGGCAGTTGACCTGACAAGGATGGCAAGGACTGTGAGTCCTCAATGGACAAGGCCTTGTGCATGACTGGGGAGGCGAAAACCCCATAAAGGGATGGGAGACCAGAATTGAAATGGACTCCTTCGGAACGTGGGTCACACCTCGCACCAAGGAGATGGCCCCCAAAGCAGAAACCTGGGCAATACCACAAGGGTCAAAGCACCAAGGGACATGGATGGCTCTGAAACTAAGGAAACCGATCCATGCATCACTGTGTCAACCAGAGAACCCCAACCCCGGGAGCCCTCCAGTGCTGAAAACTCAGAGGAACTCAAGGCAGTGCTTGGAACTGGAGAAGAGGATGCTACCAGAACTGAGACAGTCGGTGCCGGAAGTGTCAGAACTGGGGGCTCCAAAGATTCAACAGAGGTTGGAGGAGGAGGAATTGGAGGTATTATAGACTGGCTGCTTCCAATTCCTCTGTGGCTAGGAACATAGGCTAATCCTCTCACCATCAGAAGCTGATCCACCAGTCTCAAAATGTCAGCTTCTGAGAGATTCTAAGTAGATTGAGTGTGGCTAGGAACAGAGGATAATCCTCTTGCCATCAGAAGCTGATCTACCAGTCTCAAAATGTCGGCTTCTAAGATATTCTTAGTAGATTGGATAGAGGCAGTTGAAGGAGGTCTCATTTCAAGAAAGGGACTTGGTGGCCTGTCTTTAAAAGGATCAAAGGTTGTTGAGTATCTTGTCCTAGGGAAGAAAGGCAGCTGCTTCTGTTTCTGCATCGAGGGTTCTGAGGGTACCGATGAAATTGCTCTCAACTCCGGTAAGAGTTTTAGGTGTGGAGCCAGATAGACCTTCCTGTGGCAAAGAGCTCTTAGATACTGAGGTCAGCTTAGAGACCTTCTTGGATGGTTCCAATGAACTAGGAAGTGAAGAAGCCCTTTTCTTGGTAAAGGAAGAAGAGCAGGATGAAGATGTGCTAGCTTCAGTCCTAGACTCAGAAATGGCCTGTACGAAATCAGATTTGAGGAGTCCCTTCAAGATAAGTTTATTCTTCCTCACAGTAAGGGTACGTGTAGAGAACCCATCACAAATTGAACAAACTTCCTGAAGATGAAGTTTCCCCAGGCAGTATACACATAAAGTATGCTCATTATAGTTGGGCATCTTACCCTGGCACCTTTTGAAATCAGTGGTGCCTTTTGAAGTTTTAATAGGGGAGAGTTGTTTTTCAGCCATAACAAAAGAAAATAGGCTGAAATTCACAGTCACACAGATAAGGATGAGATATGGAGATAAAGAAGATATTTTTTAAACAATTAAAAAGGAATAAGAGTATCTAAAGAGGTAATAAAGGGTATAAATGTACCAACAATGGTACTAAGAAAGACTAGAAAGATGAAGAGAAAAGAAACAGAGTCAAACTAAGCTACGAGGGGAGCTGGTAGACAGGGAGAAGGTTTAAGAAGAAAATTAAGTAAAAATATGTAGATATAAGAGTATTAAAAGAAATAAACTTACTCAAAATCAGCCTAGGCTTGAGAGAAGGACAAACACATCTGACCTATGAAGTGGCAAATGAGATCTGAGGTAATTTTCCAGAGGATCACTATGGGTAGTGCCTGGCTCGAGAGTTTCGAAGGAATGAGCTGGAATAAATGGCCGAGTTGGTTCCGAAGGTTGGAACCAAGCCTCACTGTCAAGGATTCGGTGAAGACTGACAACATCAGATAGAATTGTTTCCTACTGTATACAGCCCACAGTGGATGATGGTGTGCAAATCTAGGTTAAGCAGACAAAAAGGACAGGTTAAGTACCATCATATAGTTTGTAGTAAAAGACATGCATCTCTACTAAGACTGATTTCACAAAGTAAATTATAAAGTTTCCTTTTGAGTTATAATATGATGTCAGCCTAGATTTTAAAAAATGCTATCACATTCATGAGATTATCTAAAACTGATCTAAGTACAAACTGAATACAGATTTACAATTTTGGTAGTTTTATTCAACATTTTCACTGTATTATGACATTACCTCACAAATAAGTGTATTGTACTTTTATATCTTACTGTGAAAATGATCTTGCAGTGGAACATGAAGTCTAAGAAAAATTATAGTGTACATAAAGTGGTTTGAAGTTCTTTGTAACCTGAAAGAATATTGCAGAAAAAAGAGAATTACCTGCTAGAGCAATCAATGTATTGTAAATATGTTTCTGAGTGCTGAAATATATTTAGTTTAATGGATGTGATCAATGCAGGAGATATTCCCGTATTCATAAGTTAAAGTAACATCAGATTGCTATGTCAAAGCTTTTCTGAAGCTACAGCATGGCATTTCTGTTGTTGAAAGAAATAATTATGACAGTATCTCAAGTTTTGATATTGAGACATAAAGTGACACTTCCATTATGAAATTACCGTTAGGCAATTCTTTATGCCCAGAAATCAATATAGAGATATAAAACAGACCCTCTTTACTCGAAAGACTATACTTGTTTATCTGTCACCTAGTACAGAATGTTAATAATATTTTTCTCTTCTTACATGCTATGAGAAAGTAACACATAGCCACTGTTGTTATTTGAAAACTGTTTTCTATTTTTACAGGTGGGACAGATTATGAACTTTTCTCACAAAAACACATCTTTTTATTAACATTGTATATACCTTCCTATATAATACAAAGTGTTTAGAACATTTTCTATTGAAAGCATCACTAGTGATAACATTTTAAGGAATGTATAGGCATTATATATTAATTTTAGTTAATTTAGCCATTTTGAAAAAAAAATAATGTGCAGATTGCTATAGTTTTGGTAAAGCCAAAATGAATAAATTTCTGCATAATTCAGTGGTAGGAATTGAATCTGAGCCTACCTTTATAAAATATGGAGTGTAATAAAGTATATTGGGTACCTCATGGCTAATCCATAATTTTCATTAAACTGTATTGTCTGTAACTGTTTAGAAGTAAAAGAAAATGCACTAAAAGCCATTCAACAACTTCTCAAAGATCAGGATTTTTCTTAAATGTGATCTGATTGCTAAGGAGCCATTTTCAGGTTCAGAGAAAAGAAAACTCTCGATAGCTTTGGGAGTCGCATCTCCCCATTGACAGAGATTAGGTGTTCATTACTAATCCTGAGCCTGGCTGCAAAATTGCTACTGAACAGAGAGAAGACTAAAAGAAAATCTAGGATGTTAACATTTACAAATCATGCATGACCAAATTATATGCATCCTAATGGAGTGTGAATAGTTCTGTCGCTCTTTTTGGGATCTTAGGCTCATTCTCTTAACTGAACTTTTAGAAGTAGATATCAGGAAGACTTGATGATTAAATGTATTTCTGAATGCTGGAAAAGCTACTCTTCCATTAAAGTGAAATCTGCTCTGTAAAATCTTTCATATTATTTCATTATTATATGCCTATGAAAATCCATACACATCTATGCACTACACAAACTGTGTGCACCGTGGACTTCCATTGTATTTACTATCTATGTTTTGTGGATCTGCTACACTAAACCAAATAAAGTGAAATGCAATGAAATGCAGTGATCTGTGTCACCTCCAGGGCTAGATGTTCAACAGTAAGGTTTTAAGAAGTAGAAAAGGTTTTAAGAAGTTGAAAAAAAAATTGGAAAATACCATACTTATGTTAAAGAATTTGTTTAAAAGAGTCTTAAAACAGTGATTACTCTCAATATTTTTATCTCTGATTTGCAAAACTGTTACAGACCAGATTTTTTTGTGTAATTAAAATGTTTATTTAAAAAACAAACTGTGTAATTGTTTGGGATTTATAACTGATAAAACATCAACAACTGAAGCAAGAGGGGAACAAAAAACTTAAACATAGCATTTATGAACACCTATGTAGTGTACGAAAAAGAGATACTAATAATGCTTTATATAAACACACATTAGTATGCAAATATATTTGAGAAATTCAAGTCTTTGTATTGAAAGAGTCCAACCATCTTTGAAAGGAGAGGATTGGGAAACCATCTTAGAATTTAGGAAATTATGGTGGCAATTATTATTTGAATATAGTTGGTTTCCAGGCTTAAATGAAAGTGTTTCTATAACCAATGTGTTTTAAAACTGTGACCTTTGAAACTATGAATTGATACTACATCTACTTAGTAGTCATTTTTACTGTATTTACTGCAATTATATATATATTTTTTTGTGTATGTAGTTTATATTTCATGAATATTATATAACAAACATTTCATTCATTATTTAAGTTATTTAGTTCTAGATTTTCATGGTTATTTCATTTTAGGATAAATGCAATGGTGGAGTATCTGTTTAAGTGCACTAATTATTGATCATGTGACTAGTACATCTATTTTAAGGGTGACCAATGACTGTTTCAGCATCTATATTACCTTATCAAATGATGAAATGAGTGAATGCTGTTTCATTGATTCGATAAGGTCAGAAACCCTAAAAAGCGAAGACATGGAACAGCGATTCTTTTCCCAGGGAAAAAAATCACTGCTCCGCAAAAAAAAAAAAAAAAAGTTTAAACACAAAATGAAGTGGGGGGATTATGCCCCACACATACTCCAATGTGGGGGGCTGTGCCCCCCACACCCCACTACTTAAATATACCAAATCCAAGATCACACCATACTGCAGGAAATGGCAAAGTCCTGAAGATGGACCACCAATTTTTTCCCTTGGAAAAAAAAAATCGATGGTCTGTGTCTTCATTCTTTAGGAGTTTCAACCTTGTCGGATCAATGAAAGAGCGTTCGCTCTTTTCATCATTCAACAAGGTGATATAGACCCACTGTTTCATCTATTCTGATGAAGCTCATATTATTATATTGGACACAAACACTTAATAATAAAACAGAAAGTTTTTGTAACCATTAGCGTTCTTTTTTTTTGTTCACCTCTTGCTTCAGTTGTTGATGTTTTTATCAGTTATTAGTAGAAATCTTTGCATCAGTCCATGGTGCCGACTTTATTTTGGTATGGGATTTATGTTTCAAAGTGTAAATGCTGAATTGAAATAACAATCAGCAAAGCCATGATAAGTCCTGCATTGATCAGATAAATGAGTGTAGTAACCCATTTAAAATACAAAACACTGCAATTACTGGTATAGAGATATTACGATAACTATTGTTAATCTGCATTAGATTATTACACACAAAAATAAGCTTTTTTATAAAAAAAAATGCATGAAATTAACACAAGAATTACATAATATTACCCTTTTCAGTGTATAAAATGAAAATGCCCTTGTTCTGTACCTTCTATAACACTTGCTGATTAAAAAATACTAGCAACACTCTCAAGGTATCAGATAGTATATGAAAGCAATGGATGCCATATGAAAGCAAAATACTGTGCAAGTGTTGTCCTTCATGAGCAGTACAGAGCAAAGCCTTCTGCACTGATGGATACAAATGAAATAGGATCGTACAATGACATTATTTAAAAGAAGTAAGACAATTTCTTTTTTTAAACTAGGTCATTGTATGATTTAAAAGCACAGTCCCAGAGATTTTTTGTTTTGATTCTGATCTCCGTTTACATTTTCAGTCTAGCATTCTGAGCATGTCCCAACTTTGGCTGTAGGGGCTGGGGAGTGGTGCTTACAGGACGTTTCAGTGGTCTTAGTCAAATTCCATCTTAAATTGCAGTTGTACTCACAACAGCTCTCACTGTGTCATTCATCAGTTTCACCTGTGCTGTTTATCCTCAGAGAAAAATAACCTTTCAGGAATTTTATAACCTCACTTGCTCTTACCTTGCAGGAAAGCATATGAGCAATGCAAAACTAAAATATTAATTAACAGAGTTTTCTGTTCATTTCATTCATATTTTATTTTGTGCGGATTTCTGAATGCTAGCTAAGTGCTATGATGTTATGCATGACTGCCACTTTTTCTGTAGAAAGCATCAGAATGGTGCAAGTTTTAAGAACTAAGAACATATCCTAAGCCATTAGTTAATAATCCATGGAAGAAGGTTTTGTCATTGATTGAAACTCTACAACTGGAATCAGCCTCTTCTTGATAATATATATTCTGAGTGTCATGATTATTAATTAATTTATAATTGTGTTACTATCTTAAGTCTACTTATGTCAGGCTAAATGTAAATAGTGTACATAGTTATCTAATTAATTAGTTTCTTACTTAGAATACAAACAAATATTCTTTATATTATATGTTTAAAATAAAAATTATCTGAGTAAAAAAAAGAATGATGCAAGTTTTGAACAATAGTAGAAGCAGTCTTCTTTTTTTCATGTTTTGTTTTTTGATCTCTGAATACAGGCCAAGTGTAATGGTTTTCTGACCTCCTGTAAAATAAATATATGCGTGACACAAGCAATGAATTAATTTTAAACAATGAAGTCCAAAACTTACTGTCACAATGGGGGCTGTACAGTACAGTACAGCAAACTGAGATAGTTTTACATTTAATTCTGACATACAATTTTCACAAATGCGATATGTACAATGATGAAGAAAGTTATGCAGTTTGTCAAGTTTTAATTTCTGAAGACACCCTGGATGGGATAAGTGAGCAGAAGTACAAGAAAGCACTTTTTTTCTTCAGGATCACTGCAACAAGAAAGGTGGAATGTTCTCCAAGTTGTGCTAATGTGGGAATTATATGAGGTGAACAGAAGAAGAACAGCCTATTGCACTGGCACAGTGGGTTACTTTGATCCTGGCATAAAAATGTTTTTTTTTTTTTTTTTTACTTATGTATGTTGGTGGAGTGAGACCATGCAGAATTATAATACAACCGTGACTGAGGCTTAAGGCAACATTTCCTTTGAACCTCAGTAGTACAATGCATATGAGAAAATAATAAGTAGCAAAATGGAAATGAAACAGCCTTGGCAGTAAACAGTGCCTGGTACATTTTAAACTGTTAGCTGTTATCACAGCACATTTGTTCTAAATATATAATAATAAACTGGTTAACAGATCACATGCTTTGCAAATCACAGAGGAAATGACAGGAATAACCCTTCTTCAGTGTCTTTTTTAATGACATGGATTAGCAAGAACCTTTCTTGATTTCAGGATCTTTTTTATAAGTTACGTTACTATGCTGAAGTTGCAAGCATTTCTATTTAAGTTTCTGTAACTATGGATCATGGGCCCTATGGATGTTGGAACAGCTCTTTCTTCTTTAGAATGCATTACTTAGCTGTTCTGCTAAACAGAGCATAGTCATTTGCTTTAACCGCTGAGAAAATGCATACAGCAAATTTAAAATAAACTCCTGGCTTGTCACATTATCAAAATGACATTTATTGAATGACATTTTTGGAGTAATTTATTGTGTGAAAGTAAAGGTTTCAAAGGGAAAAGATGGCTTTTGTACTCAAGGGTTTTATTTTGCTAACTCCATGGTGGGGTTATTATATAGATATAAATGTTACTGAGAGTTGATTGCCACACATTTTTTATATTTTGATTTTAATCAGTGTTTTTTTTTTTTAATTTGTGGCTTCATCTGGACAGTTCAACAAAGTGATGTGGTGCGTATAACAGCACATATACTTAGGAAAGCATGTGGGCATTTCTGAATAATGTAACAGTGTCATATAGAGACAAAAGTAGCAAAGTCAATACTGTACCCATGTTACAGCTGGATTTGCTTAATAAAACTGATCGCTTTTAACACAGGTAAGCCGTATGAAGTTGCCTGAGTCAAATTTAGAACATAAATGAGATTGACTCTTAAATGCATGGACTGTCTAATAATAAGGCTCACTCAAACTTTAAGTTTAGGCACTGAATTGGATAAAGACATTTATGAGTTATAAGTAGGGTTTTATTTCTTGTAAATGGCAAATAAATCATTTGTGGAGATTAACTAATTTGGACATAGTTTCAAAGAATTAAAGTTAAATATTTCTAAGATGTGAACTTACATCTATAGCTTTAAAGAAAGCCTGATGGACAGCCTTTTTAAGTGGTGCCCATACAGTTTTTCAACATGGAGACAGTACTCAAAGCTGGATATTTACTTTGCACCCCACAGCCCAGCTAGGAAAAAGAAATGGAGCAGGTAGTCAGAAATGGATGCCATAAAACAGCAAGCTTACATCTGTAAGCCTACACCCTGAATGTTTACTATAAAAGTGTTATATTTTATGCAGTTAAAATTCAAGAAAGAAATACATTTCTCCATCCTTAAGGAGTAATAAAGCACTTGAGTGAGAATAAGTAATCATAGTCACCGTGCTGACACTTCCCCTGACACTGCTGGTTCACCACTAGAGCACATCAAATATGCATAGTCAGTCCTTCGACCTGCCTCTTGTTTCTTATTCCACAGCACACATATAACTAACCTACCTGGCAGTCTACTATGTCACCAGTCCCAATCACATCAACATGTTCTTTTTCTACAAATATACAAGGTGCCTGGCCATTACATGTTTCTGCCCAGAAGCAGATTATCAGTACATAAAAAAGAACAAAAAATGTGACCTTTTGATAAAGTGATCTCCTTCACCACTGTCACAGTACTGAAGAGCAATCTAAAATTCCACTAACAGTCTTATATTGCCTACCCATTCCCTATATCTCCGTTGGGAACTAATTCGGTTTCACTGATATTTCAGTATTTTCAACTTTGTTCTCTACCTGTTCATTATTATGCCTTTAGGCTTTCATGAATAACAGATGGCAACTTTCCAGAACTTTGGTTTGGTTGGTCTTTGTCCTTATATCAAAAAAATCTCTAGCAATCAAATGGTCACACTATTATTTTCCATTTACGTTGATAAATCCACTAGGCAAGAATAATTTCCAGAGAATCACACAGTTTGCAAATAGATATTGAGAGAGTACAATCCAGGAATACAGGATGAAGGTTCCTTAAATCAAACAGCCATAGTCTGCCATTTTCAGCCGCATGATTTAAATCTGTTCTTCACAGTAACCACCCTATATCAAGCCACTACTGTCATAATTACAGATCCCTCACTGTTTAAATAAAGGAAGATCCAATAACTGGCATAGCCTTCCTCACACTTCCATAGTCATTGCCCATCAGAAGACTGAATGAGCATGTGCAAGATCCATGCACATGCTCATTCAGTCTTCATTCAACAATTGTCTATGGAAATGTCAGCAGTATCATGCCAGTTCCTGAATTTTCATCTAACTTATGCAAACAGAAACATTTTCATATAATATGCCCATTGCCCATTGGATTTATCAAATTAAATGAAAAAAATTATAACAATGGTGGCTATTCAGATTATCTGAGAGGGTAAACTTTCATTTTCACTTCATGATAGTCAGTTACATTTAATTTGACCATATATAGCTCCTGAATAACACTTATTTTTAGAGGGTTGGTAAAGTTGTGCAAAACTGGATTCTGTACAGTAGAATTACAAGGGGCTATATCAAGCTGTCCCATATCAAGAGACTTTTTAGATTTCCACAGCTTGATATCCAAAGATTCAACTTTACACAATACAGATAATCTTAAACTAACATTACAGTATAAAAAGTAATTAAAAATTCAAAAATGCACACACTGATTGGACAGAGCAATCGACATGCTTGGTTAATTTCGGCGATACCAATGGGAAGACGTCTGGTTAGCTGCAGCAATTATAAAGAAAGCTTAAAGTTAGATGCAGACATCTTCCACTCACCACAAAAACAGATAATGAAAGACATTTGAAAAAACAACTGCTGAGTGTTTGGGAGCCTGCACTGCAAATGCAGATCTGCAAACAGGAGAAAGTCTGGCTAGCTGATGCTAATAAAGAGAAATGGTAAAGCAACATGAGGAAGCCTTTTCATTCTTCACAAAAACAGATAATAAGAGAAACATTAAACGAAAAAACATTGCCATAAGTTTGGGCATCTGCAAGCATCCTTGTGAGCAGGTAGATGCTTATGGACTTCTTTGTCTTAACACAAAATAAATAGAGGCACAAACTGCTTGCTAAACAGTACCCTGTCATAAAAAACTAAATGCACACAATAAAAAGAGACACAGTCTACCTGCAATAGCAGCGTGTCATCAGTAACAGTACCGTAAAGATGGTAGCACTTCTGTAACTCAATCAGCATTATAAGGTATTTAACAAAATAAGTGTATTCAATTATTTATTTAAAAGGACAAGTAAATAATGCAACTCAATCTTTTAGCTAAATACTGTCATTGATTAATGCTTAAATATAGATGGAAAAATTGTTGAACACTATTTTTTCACTTTAAAATGGAAGAGCACATAAGTAAATTGATAAAGATTTAAAAAATACTACAACTACATAATATCACACAAAAGTGATACAGTTGCATACTAGCATTAATCCATGGCTGGATATGAATAATGTTTGGATTACCCATGGTTGGGTTTGTTTGGTCACTCTGGCTTTGCCAATGTTGCCAAACCACACCAACAATAAATAAACCATTCTTTACCTGTTTTCAGCCATGGATTATTACTGAGTTATGGTATTGGTGGTAAACATTTTAAAGTCAAAATCTGTAAGATAATCTATCAATAATAGAGTGGAATAAACTTACCATACTCTAGAAAATTTATTGTTTGTGCAATGTTTTTTGGATTATGGGCAAAAGCAGGCAAATGGCATTTCTAGTCTTGTAAGAAAGCTTTAGGGCAGTCACTATGGACTAATACTGGACTATTACTAAGGCTTATATGTCTTATACTGGGATGGCTAGAAGATATCAGCAAAAGAAAAGTAGATACATAACTAGGTCGCAGTTTAATTGTTAGACTGCAGCAATGGGGATGTTGACAAATGAAGGCTCTACCATAAAATCTGTGCAATGTTTACATTTTATAAACTGGAAATGTTGTGCATGAGGAAAGAAAAGAAACATTAGGATGTCAGAGTAATTCACTACGCTGGGATAAAGGAGACTGGTGTGTGTGCAGAGCACCTGACTAAACTAAAGGGACAGATATGTTCATAAGCTGATGGGATATTTCACAGGATGGAAGCATTAATATAGTTAAGGAACATGATGTGAGAAGAATGTGTGGATGTATGGTGTGTAAACAGCCCAAAAGGCAAAAATTCCACCATAAACCATTTATCACCAAACTGAAGTCAAATACTTTAATATGCAAATTTGTAGTTTTACTTAAAAGCTTCCTTAGGCACATAAACATTTAAAACAGTTACTAAAGCCATTTAAATAGATAAAAGTCATATGATAAAAGTCACATAATGCAATTACACCCTCTGATGTAATTCTTTCAAATAGGGCTTTAAAGATACAAATTCATTTAAACCTTGCAATAAATGAGCCCTAAGTCGCAAAATCCATCTACATTCCTCTAATTCGGTCTGTTGAACAATATCACCACCGGGTAGGGATTCATTAACTTGAAATAAAATCAGAAATTTTAAATAGTGTGTGTGTTGCCTGTTTTATAAATATGTTTATATAATGCATTAGTGTTAAATTTCCAATTAATTTCAGAGAGATGATTACTAATATGATCTTTCAATTTTCTGTTGTTTTTTCCCACATAATATGCATCACATAACTGGCAAGTAGCTACGTATATAATATTCCTAGAATCACAATTTTCAAGCACTCATACATTAAATATTTTGCCAGTGACTGGATGGGTAAAACTTTTAACAGTATTAATATGGGTGCAATGCATGCATTTGTTACATCTACGTGTTCCTACTTTATTGGTTTTAAAATATATAATATTTTGAGGTTGTTGTTTACAATATAGTTTATTCTTTAAATTAGGACATTTTTTGTAACCAAAGGTTGGTTTATCACCTATAGAATTCCTAATCTCTGGTACTGCAGACAAAATGGACCAGTATTTGTTAATGATGGCTTTAACGGCCTTTGTATCTTGATTTGGATCTTCTTACTTTACTAAAGTGTCACTAGACTGCATAGTAAAGATAATCATATGTTGTTGCAATTAAATAATAGAGCACATGGTTTTATATGTAGGGATTATAACAGTAAAGTTGTTAATAATGCTAGAGATAATGCAAATGAAAAACGTGATGCTGGCATCAGACCAATTTTCTCTAAGCAGCTCCACAATATAGGTATAGTTCAGCAAAGTAATAATGTTAGTAAAGTTAGAAGATGGTTGTTTGCACTTGTTTTCACTGTGATTTACCAGTGGATTATTCTTCTTTTTATTGCTTACGTGCATGGTTTGTAAGTATGGAACCGTGAAGAAAACATGCAGGAATATGCCATTACACAGAAATAGAAATGGACCTTATTTGCTCAAAGTTACTAATGGTACAAAAGGCTTAGTCGTCTCCATTATAAAGTCTGCTTGTCCAAAGTTTATAACAATACATAAGGTTTGATCTTCTTTCATGATATTTTGACATATGCTCTGTATTTTCAAAAGAAGAATCTGATTTACCTAGATTTTTTATAGTGCCTTTGTACTCTGACATATGTCATACACTGTAGTCCTTAGTAACCACAAAGGCCTGTACTCCTTACTTCTTTTCTGAATTTAAATATCACATGCACGCATAAACCAGTACAAAAAGAGACAATATTACCTCAGCCTGAACATTTTGTGAAAGAAAATGCCACTATCATTTCTAAATGACCAAGAACAGTACCCTGCAAAACACAAAATCCATCTAAAGGCTAGTCATTAAAGGAATAAAAGAATATCACAAATGCTTAGAATCCTGGTAGACAACAGAATAATTCTTACAGCCTAAACCTGAACAGTATGTCACGACTATCCTACTTTGTAAGCTCTTTTAATATCTGGTTACAGATTAATCCAACTAAGAAGACAATTCTGGCATGAAGCAGTTAACCACTGAAAAAAACATGGTTCAAACCAAAAGTTTTGGTCAATGAGCATGTTTCCTCCAGATTTATGCTTATTACTATACTAACATCAGACTAACATTTTTTACATGGCCCAAAAGCTATATCACGCAAGTTTTTTAAATAAAACACGTCACTTATTAGAACAATGAAATGTTTTTACCTGTGAGCTAAATGAAAACAATGAAATGAAGGAAATAATTCACATACTGTACCACGTCCACACACAACACAAAAGTACTAGGTAAGGGACATCAGGGAAGGTGGAATACTATAACAACACATGATATATTGTTATACTATTCCACCCACCTTAATTGTGAACCCTTGGGTGTTGCAACGCCGTAGCCTTTTGAATCCAGGTTTCCTCCCACTTTCATGGTGTCACAAGGCTTCCTTTGTTCGATGTACTCATTCATGGTTGACTCTAGAAGAAAAGCAAATTTCCCCTTGGATTTGCGAACACGGGCTACTCCTTCAGCTGTAGTCTTGGTGAAAACAGAAGGTTCTGCAGATCTCATATATGTCCACATTTTTTCATATACTGCAATTTTTGATCTCTGAAAAACAAAACAAAAAAACGGTAAATACAGCATACTCAGAGTTTATATCAATAATAAATATTTATTTGAAGATTATAATGGTTATTTAGGCATTTGTTTTCTATGTCAAAATCTGAAGATATATTATGACAGAAAATTTGGTTTTAGGTTGTAGTCTGTGGCAGATTAGCTATTACTTTGATCTGGGTAGTTTTCATGCCATGGCTCCTCACTTTTCTGGCGGGACCATGCATAAATGCACATAGTCTTAATGATTCATTCTGATGATTTAAGACCATTTTAACCGCTGACATTAGTTCACCAATGCTTACCTCAAACGTTCAACTGCAATAACAAAATGGCCACAGTCGAGTATTTCAATGTGATTTATACAAATGCACACTAATCTTGGAAAGTCAGACTAATAATGTTTACCTTGACCATGACATCAGTGTAAGCTATTCCCATCCACAGGCAGCCCCTGTATTCAGCAATCATATCCCCATTGTTAATTGTGTATACCTTAGATGGCTTACTGTAGTAAAAATAATAATTATGGATACACCTTAATAATTTTTGGCTCTGTAAATGTACCTCTCCTGGACAATACAAAAAACGCTCACTATTCTCCTGATTTTTTGATCTGTTTGCAGAGTTACCTCCTTATTGAAAACTCCTTAGATTTTTAAAACTACTTAACATAGGCTCTCAAATGAAATGTTTTTTTGCATACTCAAATGCTAATATCATCTATAGTTACTAATCAAAGTTATTGTGCATATGTTTCATTTGTGACTGACTACAGTTAACTTGTCTTATTTGTTTCATCCTCTGTTTTACAAGTATTGTGATATATTGTAAATTTCCTTTTCTGTATTATCAATCCCTTATGATTAGGTATTTTTGTATTATGGATTTTTTTTTATTGCCACTTATGGAGCTTTTCTCCCCGGGCCTCTACTGAAAAAGGACATGTGTCCAGATGGACTTTCTTGGTAAACACATGTAAAATAAATAAATAAATAAATAATGTATTTCAAGTTTATAAAAAGAAATGATCTCTGCTGGCTATTTGTAACAGCAGATAGTACAGGTGGCTGATCCACAGTGTAGATAAAGTTTATTGCCATTTTTGGTGTATCATCAAAGATTATTTCTATTCTAGCATGTCATATGAAATCTATTTCCATACTTTGCATATAATCAAACACATATCAGCCCAAGTATTCCAACTTATTTCACATAAATGTACACCAGTCCTGCCAAGTCAGACTGTTAAAAAAAAAACAACAAGGTAGGTTACTTTCATTCAGAGAAAACCCTTATATCCACCCAACAGTTATAGCAACTTTGTCATGTGCACATCTGATTGCTGTATAAAATATTAGAGCATGAATCAAGACAAAGCCCAAAAATAATGAGGGCCAAATCCCCAAAATCAGACTCATTTTTTTAAATAATGCTGTCACATACTTAGAACATTGCTAGAATAAAAGTTTTTAATTTTGCATTTTCTGAAGAATATGAAATCTAAAACTCAAATATTTATAATTTAATAATGGCAATCCTCAATGATATGCAGAAAATGGCACAGTGGTGCAGCGGTTAACATTGCTGCCTCACATCAAGAGGTTTGTCAGTTCAATTCTTGGCTGGGGTGCCTTCTGTGTGAAGTCTGCATGTCCTCCCTGCATTCATGTGGGTTTCCTCCGGTTACTCCAACATTCCAAAGACATGCATCTGGAGCATTTCTCCCTGGGCCTCCACTGTAAACAGGCTCTGTACTAGTCAGACTTTCCAGGTCAACAAATGTTAAATAAAATAAAAACTACAAATGTTATGAGGAACAAACCAAAAATATTAGGCAACATAAAGGCATCTGGCAAACTCTGAGATAGTTGAGAGTTATGTAATTTCAAATTTGTTTTACATAAAAAGTAGACACTTCACAAGTAATCCACCTCATTTTACAGAAACACACATTAGTTATGTGAAGCCAGTTGGTTAACTGAATAAACAACAAGATGATAAGTTATTTTAATCCACAAAAAGCACCTGCAGCTAGTGACTTTGTTTCTGTATACCTCATCTGACTGTGATAAAAATAATATAGAGCAAGAATCAAGGACAAAACCAAAGCATAATGAGAGAGAAAGATCCAAAATCAGGAACAGATTTTAAGTATTGTTCTTATATACTGATTGCCAAACAAGATTGCATGACCACAGTCCACAGAAAAACTAAAACCAAAAGAAAAAAAAAGATCAAGCAGATTTCTACTCCTTCCTTTAATGTAAAAACAAATGAACAGGGTAAGCGCTTATATCCCATTCAAATTGGGGACTTCATCAGAATCTGCCATAATCAGTATTAAAACCATTTAAATACACAAACCATCATTGACATTGGTTAAAACATTTCCATTTGAAACAACATAAACTTGTCTCATGATAGCAATTTGTTCGGAAATGCCAAAGATGAACCTTTTGATACCCAAGGTCCACAAGAGTATATGGGCTCCACCTTTCAGACCCATAGTTTCAGCAGTATACGTGGACCAATAGGTTAACCATGTAGTGGAAGATGCTTCCCATCTGGTGAAAGATTCTTGGAATTTTTTAGGACACCTCAAGAAAGAGCTCTGGTCACCTGACTTGTTATTCTTGACAATAGATGTCAAGGACCTCTTTACCAGTATACCAAAAGAAGAGGGTTTAGATCTATTTGAAGAAACTCTTTTCTCATGTTCCAAGTTGAGACACGAACAGACTACCTTTGTTTGTGAGTTAATGGCCCTGATTTTAGAGAATAATTACAGAGGAGTTACGATGGGGGCAGCATGTGCCCCCGTATATGCCAATATTGTATTGTTAGGATGGGAAAGAAGAGTATTGCTTAAAAGTGAGTTTTTGTGCAATATACACCTTTATGTCCAATTTTTGGATGATATATTTGTATTATGGAAGGGAGGTAGAGACAAAGTGGATGACTTTATAAGATTCTTGAATCAGAGTACCAACTTTTTAGAGTTTACCTACAAGTGTCACGAGAATGAAATAGATTACTTGAACACTAAAATTCCACACACCAGTGGAGGGTGTAAATCCAATGTATATCAAAAGAGCACCTTTTGTAATTCTTATTTATATTTTTCCAGTAATTATCCCCTTAGTCAAAAGAAAAGTTTGGTTAAGGGACAAGCGATTAGAATGGCAAGAATGCCCTTTCATTATGAAGATCTTAGGGATGAACTGCAGCAAGTGACAGACATGTTCTGTGAGAGGGGTTATCCCAGAAAATTGGTGAATGACATCACAGATGATATATATCAGAGGCGGGGGTCAAATATATTCCACTGTTGGGGAAGGGCCTTGTTGTTGGGGCAAACCCTTCTACTGTAAGTGGTAAAACTGGGAGAAGGCTTGTATTGTTCCCTACAACCAGATATCTGGGAAAGTAAGGGACATTATAAGTAAAAACTGGAATATTTTCAGAGTTGATCCCAGGGTGAATGGTATTCTAGGTGAACAACCCCTTTTATCACCAAAACTAGTGCAAATTTAAAGAGACTTTTGGAAAATGGAAAGTTGAGCAAAAGGGGGAATGGGACAGGCATGAGACCCTGTAGTTCATGTAGGCAGTGTGTATATATCAATAGGGAAGTGGAGATTACTTTAGACAATAAAATGTCTAGTAAAAATATTCTTGAAGAAAGGTATTTGTGCTTCCACTAAAATAGTATACCTGGCAAATTGTTGTACTTGCACAGCGTTCTATGTTGGGAAAACCGAGCAAGCGCTCAGAAATAGGATATATGAGCACATGTATGACCTTCAACATCAAAAGAGACTAATGCCCTATACAAACATTCTTTAGTTTGCAAAGGTTTCAAAAGGTTCAACTTTGGCATTCTCAACCAGATTTTGATTAACCCTAGAGTGGGGGAATGGAAAACTATGTTGAACAAAAAAGAGACCTTATGGCAATTGAGGTTAGCAGCATTGCCAGGTGTTAGAGATTTTATTTCTATTGCTCCTGTTTTAAAGGAGAAAGCAGATAGACTGGCATAAATGGGTTTTAGGACCAGGAATGAAACAAGCAAATGTTAGATCAGTCTTTCATTTTACACACATTGTGTTTCTTTTATAAAAATGGTTTCACAAACCAGTATTATTCAAATGTTGTACGTCCTCATTTTACTTAGCCTCAATACCAAAATACAATAACAATAATTACAGTATTATACATATTCCAATGTAGACATTAGGTAAAATGGATTGCGATCAAGTGACAAGTTTATGTTGTTTCAAATGGAAATGTTTTAACCAATGTCAATGATGGTTTGTGTATTTAAATGGTTTTAATACTGATTATGGCAGATTCTGATGAAGTCCTCAGCTTGACTGGAATGAAAGCGCTTAATCTGTTTGTTTGTTTTTACATTAAAGGAAGGAGTGGAGACCTGCTTGATCTCTTTTTTTTGCACATTTGTTTTCTTTTGGTTATTGTTTTTATATACTTAGAATATTGATACAATACTATTTTCAACACTGGCATGTCATTTCTGAATGATCTATGAGAAAACCCCAAATGTTGTAGAGAAAAGAAGAAAATGAGGCAAAGTCAGGGATATTTTGTGAAATCGGGGACAGTTTCAGCTTAACACAAATTGTACCCAAAGCTTACTTCATCTAAATATGCACTACTCCTCCAAAGCCAGACTATAAGCGTAAGTGACATGATGGTAAGTTACTTTCTTCCAGAGCCAGATCCCCCATGTAGCAGCTGCAATCCTCAAAAATTTGTCAGAAAAGCACAAACCTTATGAGACATGGACCAAAAAATATGAGGCAAAGTCAGGTACATTTTGCAAAATTAGGAACCATTTCAACATGTCATTACACAAACATGTTACTCATACAGTAAATATGTGAACTTATTTCATACAAAAGCACTCCAGTCCTGTGAAGTCAAACTGCAACTGAGCAAACAGCAAGAAGGTGAGATGCTTTCATCCACAGCCCCACTCCCTGTTTTGCATATACAATCCTGAATGATTTGCTAGAAAAACACAAATTTTATGAGACACAGACCAAAAATATAAGGGAAAGTCAAGGACATTCAGTAAAGGCAGCAACAGTTTCAACTTTGTTTCACATAAATGGCACCCAGAGAGTTAATATCCCAACCTACTTCATACAGATGTACTCTAACCCTGTAAAATATGTTAGCTGGGCAGACAACAATACGATAATCTGCAGGCTAAGAATATTAGGCAGATACATGGACGCTGTAAAATTAGGGATGGTTTTGAATTTGTTTCACACAAGGAGTGTCTAAAGAGTAAATATTCTAATTTATTTCAGAGAAATGCACAATAGCCCTTAATGCCAGACCTTAAACTCTGCAGATGAAGACATCAGACTGCTATCATCCACAGCACAGCTAACCCCACACTTATCTGGCTGATCCTCAATGTAGTAAAAAAAAAAGAGAATAGATATTTCAGTTTATTTAACACAAATCCAAACCAGTCCTTAATGCTAGACTTTGGGCAGAGTAAAAATGAAGAGAATAATTTGCTTTCATCTATATTACACCTAGCCACCTCTTACTTGGTTTACTACCAGGGTATAAAAAAGGGAGTAAATATTCCAGTTTATTTCAAACAAATTCATGCCTGTATTTAATGCCAAAATTTAAAATTAGCAGCTGATGAGGGCATATTCCTTTCATCTTCTGCACAGCTAGCCAGTCCTGTATTATCTGGTTGAGTTACTGTGATGTCATTACATGCTTGGATATCCACTGATGCAACTATCACTATTTAATATTGTCATACCAATAAATCATGGTAATGCAAAGAAGAGAAAGCTGTGGCACTATAGATATGATTGAAGCCTGTGGAAATTTATTTATTTATTCTTTCACTAAAGAAATACTCCTTTACTTGAAATAAAAAAGAAATAATGTGCCCAGGCCAAATATCACAACTAACTCTTTTGCATATGTGGAAATAGCAGGAACTTAGAGTATGTTGTTGTGTCTTTCGGCTTTTCCCGGTTAGGGGTCGCCACAGCGGAACTCCGGCCTGCTAATGATTGGCAGTAGATTTTTACGTACTGAGTTGCCAGCTCTGACGCACAACCTTCAACGAAGGTACGCCCATTCACGCATGTCTCCACACAGAAGACATAACGAAAAAAAGAAAACTGCACTAAAATAACCAAAACGAAAATCAACAGGAGAATCAAGCAGCAAATTAGCAACACTGGTGTATAAACATTAACGTAGACCAAGTTTATTTAAAACAAGATACGTTTTCGTCCCTCTTAGTAGAAAGACTTCATCAGAAAAACAAGTAAAAAAAGCCAATTAAGGCTTTTTAAAAGTTCCGCTCCTTTACAGTCAAACTTTTGAGCCAATCACCTAGTCGCATTTAGTAAAGTAAGGCTCAAAATTTAAAGAGCCCACAATGTGCAAATCATAATAAAATATCCATATAAATATACACCAATTAAATAACAACAACTAGTTAAGTCCATAAAAAATAAAAAATATTAAATATTAAATTGATAAATGTTATTAAATTAATAATTAATGCAACCCTAAACAGAAGAGCACTAATCCAGAAGTTTAAAATGCACACAAATGGTAAGCCCTACTACGGGCATCTTAAACACACTGTCATGTTATAAAATGAGCCAATAAGACTAATATATACGAACAGACTAATATATATAAAGGCTATGAAAAAGACAAATAATAAAGTTAGATAATAAAGTTAAAAAACAACTGTCTATTAAGTCATATAATATAAAGTTAATGCACCCTAAATGGTACCAATTAACAAACTATAACTCTTATTGTCTTAAACAACTCTTGAGTTTCAAAAGACAAGATATATTACAATTGTCGTTAAGACCAGGGTAACAGAAAGCATTTAACATCAGTTGCCATTCAAGTTCACGACATTCTAGTAATATAGAAGTAGGGCCACCTCTAAAGTCATACAACAATTGGTCAATGGCTAAAAAGTGAAAAGAGTGATCAGGGTTAGTATTTACGTGCTTAGCTAATACATTATCGGTCTTGTTTTTAGTGACCGCATAAGTGTGTTCATAAATCCTATCTCGGAATTTGCGGTCAGTTTTCCCCATATAAAAGACATTACAGATTTTATACTTAGCTAAGTAGATAATGCCCTTTGAATTACAGTCTAGTCTATGCATGATATGACATTTTCTACTTCCAATTTAAAAAAAAACACTGTTTTTTACATGTTTACACATACTACAGGAAGCACAAGGAACAGACCCACAGATTCTATTGTTCACTCTATGTTTTTTGCATTCAAGAAGACTTTTTAAGTTGGCACCCCTTCTATAAACAACTATTGGTGACAGTCCAATTCTCTCCATCAATAAGTTGTCCTTGTGCATTAAGCACCAGTTCTTGAATAAAGACCATTTAATTTAACTGATAATGTGTTAGCTAAGCACGTAAATACTAACCCTGATCACTCTTTTCACTTTTTAGCCATTGACCAATTGTTGTATGACTTTAGAGGTGGTCCTACTTCTATATTACTAGAATGTCGTGAATTTGAATGGCAACTGTTGTTAAATGCTTTCTGTTACCCTGGTCTTAACGACAATTGTAATATATCTTGTTTTTTGAAACTCAAGAGTTGTTTAAGACAATAAGAGTTATAGTTTGTTAACTGGTACCATTTATGGTGCATTAACTTTATATTTTATATATACTTTATTCGGTATCCGTAGTGGACGATTCTTCCCCCGAACTCCTACTGGGTGATGTGCCCCTCTTAAGAATAGATCTGGGCCATTTTTTACGTGTATATGTGAAATTCTTTGTGCCCTCCGCAAATCGTACCCCTTTGTATAACTCAAAGGGTTTCCCCCTCTCATAATCTTCTATATCTTTTGAAAATTTTTTCAATTTCTTTTCTTTAAGAATTTTTTCAGAGGCCGACAGTTCTCTGGATAGTCTATTCAACAATCCAGAAAAGTTGGGTTGACTCTCATATGATTTTAACTCCTCACACAATTTTTGCACATCACAAATATTGGCTTGAATCGTTCTGTCATAATAAGAAGAAAGGATGTAGACAAATAGTCAATCAATACATAACACTGGCTCAGTAGCTCAGTTTGATAAATGCTAAGTGTGATGTACATTTTACAATACACAGACCAGGGTTGGAATCCAGTGACAACCACTACTAAATATTACTGAATCATATATGTAATTTTAACAGATGTACTCCCCACAGGAATTATAGGTAAATTGGTGCAGTACCCTTAGTATGGGTTAATAATATTTGTGTTCAGATATAACAGAGGTAAGAGGTCAGAAAATAAAGGCAAAAAGTACAATACTACTAAAAGGTAATAAAGAAATAAAATGTGTACTCATGTTATGGCTGTATGCCTGGTGTATCTGTGAATGCTGATAGTCTAACCCCATGCCTGCCAAGGATTGCATGATAGTCATAAACTGTCTGTACTGTGCATGATACATGTTTCTCACGTGTCATGCTGTCATGGACTGTGGTCACTGTTGTCTAATCCCTCAGTCACAGATACATCATCAACCAGGGGCGGCTCGTGGCATAGGGCTGCCGGACTGCAGCCCCCTCAAAAATAAAAAAGAATATTTTTTTTAATACACAAGGAGACATCTGTGCACTTTTACAACAGACCCGCCAGGAGTATAGGACGCGTCCGGACTGCTCCTCTTGCAGCAGGGACTCGGGACAGAGCCGTAGGGATCTCGTCAGCCTTTTTATTTTTATTGAGGTTGTGCTTTTTAATACAATGTGTGTGTATGGTGCTTGTGCTTTACTGGAGTTGGAGTGTGTGTGTGTGTGTGTGAAAATGCCCCAGGTGCTTATGGTGGTGTGGTAGGGAATGCCTCAGGCTTGAACCCTGTACCCTGTATGCAGGTGTTAAAGACTTGAGTTCCCTACCCACCACCATTTGTAAAAAAAATTCAGATTTTTACCTCATATTCGATCTGATCTGTTCCTCATAATATCTGTGGTTTGTAAATGTTGCAATGCTTGATATTTGATGGTGTAGTAGTAGCATTGTTGCCTCACAGCTGCAGGTTCTTGGGTTTGATTCTTGGCTGGGGTTCCTTCTTTGTGGGGTCTGTATCTTCTCCCTGTGTTTGTGTGGGTTTGCTTTTGTGCCCTCCCATGTTACAAAGACATGTCTGCATTATTTCTTCCTGGGCCTCTGCTGAAAATTGTTTATTTGTTCCAAGTCAGACTGTCCTGATTAAATAATGTTAAATAAAATTGATAGGCATTTGAATTTCAGACTTAAGGGTTTCTGAATGTTTAATTCCTTGTGTATTTGATGGTGCAGTGGTAGTATTGTTGCCTCACAGCTATAGGTTTTCTGGTTTGATTTTTGGTTGGGGTGGCTTCTGTGTGGAGTCTGCATCTCCTCCATGTGTTTGTGTGGATTTGCTCTGGTGCCCTGCCATTTTACAAAGACGTGTCTGCAGTTTTAATCCCTGCTGAAAATTGGTTTTGTTCTGTCCGCAGTAAAATTGACAGGCATTTGAATTTCAGACTTCAGGTTTCTGAATGTTTAATTCCTTGTATAATTGATGGTGCAGTGATAGTATTGTTACCTCACAACTATAGGTTTTCTGGTTTGATTCTTGGTTGGGGTGGCTTCTGTTTGGAGTCTGCATCTCCTGCCTGTGTTTGTGTGGATTTGCTCTGGTGCCCTGCCATTTTACAAAGATGTGTCTGCAGTTTTAATCCCTGCCTCTGCTGAAAATTGTTTTTGTTCTGTCCGCAGTAAAATTGACAGGCATTTGAATTTCAGACTTCAGGTTTCTGAATGTTTAATTCCTTGTAGATTTGATGGTGCAGTGGTAGTATTGTTGCCTCACAGCTATAGGTTTTCTGGTTTGATTCTTGGTTGGGGTGGCTTCTGTTTGGAGTCTGCATCTCCTGCCTGTGTTTGTGTGGATTTGCTCTGGTGCCCTGCCATTTTACAAAGATGTGTCTGCAGTTTTAATCCCTGCGTCTCTGCTGAAAATTGTTTTTGTTCTGTCCGCAGTAAAATTGACAGGCATTTGAATTTCAGACTTCAGGTTTCTGAATGTTTAATTCCTTGTATAATTGATGGTGCAGTGATAGTATTGTTACCTCACAACTATAGGTTTTCTGGTTTGATTCTTGGTTGGGGTGGCTTCTGTCTGCATCTCCTCCCTGTATTTGTGTGGATTTGCTCTGGTGCCCTGCCATTTTACAAAGACGTGTCTGCAGTATTAATCCCTGCATCTCTGCTGAAAATTGTTTTTGTTCTGTCCGTAGTAAAATTGACAGGCATTTGAATTTCAGACTTCAGGTTTCTGAATGTTTAATTCCTTGCAGATTTGATGGTGCAGTGGTAGTATTGTTGCCTCACAGCTATAGGTTTTCTGGTTTGATTCTTGGTTGGGGTGGCTTCTGTTTGGAGTCTGCATCTCCTGCCTGTGTTTGTGTGGATTTGCTCTGGTGCCCTGCCATTTTACAAAGATGTGTCTGCAGTTTTAATCCCTCGTCTCTGCTGAAAATTGTTTTTGTTCTGTCCGCAGTAAAATTGACAGGCATTTGAATTTCAGACTTCAGGTTTCTGAATGTTTAATTCCTTGTATAATTGATGGTGCAGTGATAGTATTGTTACCTCACAACTATAGGTTTTCTGGTTTGATTCTTGGTTGGGGTGGCTTCTGTCTGCATCTCCTCCCTGTATTTGTGTGGATTTGCTCTGGTGCCCTGCCATTTTACAAAGACGTGTCTGCAGTATTAATCCCTGCATCTCTGCTGAAAATTGTTTTTGTTCTGTCCGTAGTAAAATTGACAGGCATTTGAATTTCAGACTTCAGGTTTCTGAATGTTTAATTCCTTGCAGATTTGATGGTGCAGTGGTAGTATTGTTGCCTCACAGCTATAGGTTTTCTGGTTTGATTCTTGGTTGGGGTGGCTTCTGTGTGGAGTCTGCATCTCCTCTCTGTGTTTGTGTGGATTGGCTCTGATGCCCTGCCATTTTACAAAGACGTGTCTGCAGTATTAATCCCTGCGTCTCTGCTGAAAATTGTTTTTGTTCTGTCCGCAGTAAAATTGACAGGCATTTGAATTTCAGACTTCAGGTTTCTGAATGTTTAACTCCTTGCAGATTTGATGGTGCAGTGGTAGTATTGTTGCCTCACAGCTATAGGTTTTCTGGTTTGATTCTTGGTTGGGGTGGCTTCTGTGTGAGTCTGCATCTCCTCTCTGTGTTTGTGTGGATTTGCTCTGATGCCCTGCCATTTTACAAAGACGTGTCTGCAGTATTAATCCTCGTCTCTGCTGAAAATTGTTTTTGTTCTGTCCGCAGTAAAATTGACCGGCATTTGAATTTCAAACTTCATGTTCTTCAGAATACATAGTAGCACAACCTTTTTTTCTAGCAATTTTCTAAGTTTATAAGATGAATATTTTAAATTTGTCCCTACTTTTGGGACTGTATTCCCCCATTATTGGCTTCGTCCAGGTTTTTGTGCTAAGGTTGACAGCTATGGCAAGAACTGAATTCACTAAATATGGACTGTAGAATTGTGCATATTTACTGATAAAGGTGCACTGTAGAATTGTGCATATTTACTGATAATGGTGGACTGTAGAATTGTGCATATTTACTAATAATGGTGGACTGTGGAATTGTGCATATTTACTAATAATGGTGGACTGTAGAATTGTGTATATTTACTAATAATGGTGGACTGTGGAAGTCTGAGTAGACTTTTTATGATAAATGTTCTCAACTGGGCAGTTTTGCCATTATGGGTGCATATGTTTTGTTTCATTGCTTACTGGAAAATGTTCAAAACAAATTTAAAACACCCTCTAACAAGTGTACTGTATTGTACAAGGAATATAATTTTAGTACAATGAGGAAGGTGTATCAAAGAGCACATGTATGTTTCATATGCAAGGGCCTATGATTCGAAAACAGCCCAAAATTAATCTTTATCTGCCACTGGCAAAATGTATTTTCTTTGAATGTGGGTTTCAATGCTGTTTCAATGAATGTGAGTTTCAAGGGCAGAGAAGTTTTAATGCTAAGTTTTCATTGTGAGACTGCATTGCTTTGTTTAACAGATGACTTAATGTTTGTGCTGTAAAATACAAAATAAAACTTTCAAATGAAGTCCAATCATTGAAGTAAAGCAGTATGCACATTAGTGTTTATGGTAAATGGAGTGAAATAGCCAAGTAATGGTTAATTGGAATGGCTGCAGAGGCTCCAGTTCAACCATTATTTTGTCAGGGGGGGGGAGGGGCAGCAAACTCAGACAGGCCCAGCTGAACTATACCTCCCAACTGTCCAGATTTTCAAAGAATGAATAGATTTTTGCTTCTTATTTTTGGTTTGTTGTTCATAAAATTTGTAGTTTTTAATTCCTAAATGATTTGCCAGAAGTCACTAAATAATAAGTTTCAGACTTCATAACCTTCATAAAAATGCATGTTAAAGTAAGAGCCGTTCTATCAACTGTCTCAATTTATACAAGAGCAATTTTTAGTACTGTTTATATGTGCCCCCAATATATTTGGCCTTGTTCAGATTTACTGCATTAACAGGTTGAGAGGTACATGCAAATAAATTGCTTTATAGAATTAGGCATAGCCAACCTCTCAACTGTCCCCAATTTTTGGCTCAAAATGTTGCTCTTCCACCTAATAATCACTCCCAGAAATAGCAATTTTGGAAGAAAACATGGAGGGTTTACAATTAAGAAATAACTGTAATAATCAAAGTTATAGATTACTTGAAATGCATGTAGATTCTTTTATTTTGTCAGCTGCTCAAGGTAGCAGTACTAATATTAAAGTGTCCCTTCTTTGACAGGTAGAAGCTGTATTGTGTGTCTATTTTATATTTTTGCATCACATTTTTGGTCCATTTTTCATAAAATTGTGTTTTTTGGCAAATTAGTGACAACTCACTAAAGACTGAAGTTAGAAAATGACAGACATTTGAGTTTCAGATTTTATACCCTTCAGAAAATTCATACTAATGCAAGACCTATTCTATTATCTTTCTAAGTTTATTAGAGCAATATTTAAAAATTGTCCTTATTGTTGTGCCTTTGTCCCACTTCTGTGTATGGCTTTGTCCAGATTTCTTGCTCTTGAAGTTGAGAGGTATGACAAATGTGTCAGGGCCATCACAGTCAGCCAGAGAGATTTCAAATTGTGACATGCTTGTTGCACCCCACTCCCCATGTAGTGACTCTGGATGTGTCCAAGCAAGGCAAGGAGTAGTTGTATCTACCTTGGATGGGGAGGACACACTGCATAAGTACTACAGTGGCTTTTCATCTGTCCTTGATTTTGCAGAATGGTCTGGTTTCTGTCATATTTTGTACTGTTGATTTATGCTTATTACTCAAAGTGCCTGTTGCTCTGTGTTTAAGTAGCAATGCTTTAATGACCATAAGGTAAGCTTGTCTGACATCGTAAGATGCAAGTAAGCTTTAATAAGCATACTGTTAAAGAATTGCCAACATTGAAAGCCTTTCTGTTGTTGCCATGCAGAGAATACTTGACTAGATAATGTATAAGCCTTGGGTATTAAAGGACAGGATTCCATTATTTTAAAAAGCTCATTACACTTGTTGGAGACTTCCAGTCATCTCTACAGGCTTTACCCGTAAACTAAACAGAATGCCAATCATGTGTGGTCCATAACCTGTACAGTAATCCTTTAAGCAATGTATCTTGAGCTTGTTTCTTGTTTGCTTTTCATTTTTACTTTTATCATGTTTTCCCCATGAAACAAGTTGTCAGGCAGCAGGTCTTTTTGGATAAGAAACATTTTTACAAGTGGGGCATCACATAGATTTCTACTTTCAGCATGTTGCTTGGTACTTTAATAAAGCTGAATATATTATAATTAGAACTGCAGTGCAAGGAGAAGTGGTTTGAGTTGAGTGCTTCTGGTTTTTCTTATACTTGATTTTGACTGGCATTCCAGTAATGTATTTAAAAAGTAATTTATTTTTCATGCCTCACAACCTTTTGTTTCCATCTAGATATTAAGTAAGCTGTCATGCAGCCAATGCATTGAAATATTTTTATTCTTCTACACTTATTTTTGTCTTGATTGGACTTTCATAATGATGGTTTGCCACCCAGGGCAGCGTATTTAATTAAAGTTAGTTTTTTTGTGGTTTTGTGCATAGCTCCTCCCCTTTATGGTTGACCACACCCCTTCCCTTTGACCCCCGCCCATTCAGCGTCTCCTGCAGCCCCCCTGTGATTTGAAGTCACCAGCCGCCACTGTCATCAACATATTTTATGTCAATAGCACAGTCACACTACACCACTCCACAGTACACCTTGTCATATATGTCAGATTGACAGAGTGTACATATTGAGCATACAAAGTAGGGGAATGAATACAGTAGCAGATATTACTATACAATAACTGTTTTCTGAGGACTTGTGACAGCCAGATTCCCCATAGTCTGAGAACAACCATTACGTATTGTCCAACCATTTGCCAGACATCTACATTTTCTGGCAGAGGGTCCAAGGCACACCAAACATCTATGTACTGCAGAAGTCGGACACCTACAGGGAAGATACTCTACAGCATGTTTGCAGTGCTGTCTGTCATTGTGTCACACAGATGTTGCTAGACTGTCCCCATATACTTGTAGTAGCACTCACCTATTTGTTGGACGGTGGCTGTATGACATGGTACTGGGATGTCACCCATAGGGGACACACCACAGTAGACAGTGTTAGATATTATGAATATAAGGCTGAAATTAATTCTGTTGTAAATATGCTGAAAAAAAAAGTTTGCTTGAATATATGTATAGAGTTTACAATGTGCATTCATACTATATGTATAACAGACAGGCTTCTCTTCACAGCATCAGAAAATGCCTAAGAAAGCAGTACTGGAAAACAAGCATTACATGATTTTCTCATGTTTGTAGAACAAATATCTATTAACAGACATCCTTTTTTATAAATTCAGCAATACGTGATGTTTTTCCAGTAGGAACAGCTTATACAGATGTTTCCTTTCAGAATGGCATCCTCACATCAGCAAAAGTGCTTAAATCACAAAAGGACAATAGAAAAGTCTAAAAACAGACATTATGTGACTTCCCATAGAAGGCCAGAAAAATATATCAAGAGGAAATAACAATCTCTTGTGTGCGTGACTAGCTCTGTATATAGCTATTGTAGTAATTCAGTTATGTGAGAGAAGGACAGAGAGAGGTATTTTGTAGAAGTCATCATTCATATCTGTAATGAAGGAAAACTTTGTAAATATATGCTACAAATCTGACAGACTACGTGTGGTTTGTTATAAAATAAGTTATCTGTAACTGTGCTTATAGCTGCAAAATATATTTCTTTATCAGTGTGCAATTTGAAAGGCTTGGTGCTTTAAACAGACTACAGATGGAGTCATGCAGAGCTACGTGTCTCTGATTCAGCAGTAAACAGCACAGCAAGACTGTGTGTCTTAAGGAGACTTCAAATCCCACAGCAAGCAGCAGCAAGCAGTAAGCAGCATCCATAAAATTTTTCAGACAGCATTGATGGGAATGGAGATGGAACAACACACTCCATCACAGCACAGAGGGCCATAACCGGCATTCATAGGATCATAGGAGGTTACTAGGCTATTGGCTCTGAGGCCTTTATAACCCTAGCTGAGAGTTTAGCCCATATTTATACAAGTCAGCACCTGATGCCCCAGTCCAACAGAAACACAGGTGGAATCCCAAGGGTGTATTTTCTGTTTCCCATCCAGTTATCCAGGATGTGCTTAAAAAGGGGTACAGTGGTACTCTGCTTGATGTGGAGGGAGTCTATTCCATAGATGGGGAGTCTCTGGGACACAAATCTGTCCCGCCAACAAGCCCTGTTCATGTCACAGACCAGGTTGAGGGCCCACATGTGGGTTACTCGAATGCAGCATGACTTGTGGATATGCAGCAGTCCCACTAAGGTGGGCGTCCGTGATCACCTTGTATTCCAGACAGAGGTCACCTCTGAGGAGTGTGTATGAAACTGAGTAGAGGGACAGGACTTTTAGCCTATCTGTGTATGGTAAATGTTTGAGGCCCTCCTAGTTAGGCTGGATGAGATACCCTTACTTATGAGGTGGGCCATGTAGAAGGCTTTCTGTACAATGAAAGTAACATGGTGGTCAAACGTCAGGTTGCTATCAACCTGTGTGCCCAAATCCCTCATGACTGACTGTGTGCTTAGGAAGCTAATGTGATAATTTGTGGGGACGTCACTCTCCCCAAAGGGGATGATGATGCATTTTGTGGTATTCAGCTTGAGGCCATGTTTCTGGCACCAGTCATTTGTCTGAGTGAGACCCTCTTGGAAGATGTCCACATGATCACTATGGTATTTGGTGACAGCACCCAGCAAGCAGTCATCTGCAAACCTGGTCAGCCATAGCCCACTGGTTTTGACTTGCACCTCAGAAAAGTATATCCCAAATAAAAGCTGCCCCAAGACAGAACCCTGGGGTATGCTGCTTGTTACGGGTCTACTGCTTGAGGTGGCTTCCCCTATTTTGACTATGTGGGTTCTATCAGTGTACCAGTTTGCTACCCGTCTGGTAAAATATGGATTGATGCCTAGTTGAGAGAGTTTATCTATTATGGCTGAGTGGGGAATAGTGTCAAAGGCTTTGGCCAGGTCAAAGTAGGTGGTGTGCATTGCCTTCCCCTCATCCATGGCTTTGGTGACTGTCTCAAAGAAGTCGACAAAATTTAACAGACATGATCTCCCCTTGACAAAGCCAAACTGTGTGGGATTGAGTGTTTGGAGGTTGCCAATGTCCTTGTTAATGAGGTCCATGACAATCCATTCCATGGCCTTGCAGATCAGCGTAGTTAGGCTGATGGGTCTATAATTTCCTAGATTAGTGAAAGCTCCATCTTTGTGCAAAGGCATGACAGTGGCTGTCCTCCACTCAGCTGGGACAAAGCCAGTACTCAGGCTTTTGTTAAATCGGGTGCCCAATGGTGTTGCAAGGTCCTGCCTGAGTTCATGTAGGATGCAGCCTGGAATTTATTGGGTCCCATGGAGGCTGTAATTTTTGTCTTTGAGAGAGCAGTGATGACCTGTTCCCTAGATATAAGGGGAAGAGTGCAGGTACTGGGGATGTCCTGATCTACTGATGGGGGACAGAGGGGTGAAGTTTTCACTGAATCTATCAGCCAGCAAGTTTGCTATATCTACGGCATTAGTATATGTGGTGTCTTTGACCATCACTTCTGAACATATCTGGGTGCCTCCTCTGAGGTTGCGGACATAATTGAAGAAGGACTTATGATTGTCTGTAGTAGATACTGTCAAGTTTGCTTTGGAGGATTTCAGTAGTGCTCTTATTTGCTTGTTCAGGCTAAGGAGACATTGTTTCCAACTGGGCACCTGCTCCATCTTGGTCTTGGACAGCAATGTTTTCCTCTTGTTATAGAGTTTATTTATTGCAGATGTCCACAAGACAGGTTTACTTATCCTTTTAGAGTATGATGTAGTCCTGTTGGGTATTTCTGATTCCATGCATCTCTTTAAATGCTTATATAGTGCTTTGGTGTAGTTTTGGATATTGGTGCCAGTTCCTACAGAGGAGGAGAGGGCTGTGAAGCTGTTTATACCATCCATCTGGAGGCTGTAATCAGCTTTGGAGAAGTTTTTATATCTGACCCTTGCTAGATGGGTATTGTGGGAGATGGTGACTTTCAAAGTGACAGCTTTATGGTCGGATCTTAACAGGCAGGTTAATACTGTAGGGATGCTGCAGTGGTTACTCATGTTATTTAACACCAGGTCCAAGATATTTTCACCTCTTATGGAGATATCAACTAGCTGTTCCAAGGTGTTTGCATTGACAACATCGATGAATCTCTGGGCATTTGTGTTCTAGCATGAGTAGTTCTTCCAGTCTATGTTTGGATAGTTAAAGTCACCCAGAATCAGGGTAAAGGGTTGAATCCTGATAAAGTCGAACAGGTCCACATAGGCGGAATGGGCATCTTGAGTCAGATTTGAGGGCTGGTAGCTAGTCATGATTTGAATAGGGGTCTTGTCAATGGTTAACTGCACCTGGAGTGTCTCCTCTGCATCATACTGTTGACCAGTCTGGAGGTGTCTATGTCTTTGATATATATTTAAACTCCACCTCCTTTGGCTTTACTGCCCAGAATTTATGGTCTGAATGTATGATAGGATGAGTAACCAGGTAAGGCTGGGGTGCTCTTCGCAGCTTTGAACCAGGTTTCGGTGACTGCACAGATGCCATAATTTTCCAGGGTTAAGAATGCTTGCTATGAATGTAGTTTCATATTTAAACTCCTAGTGTTTAGCAGCATAACCTTTAATTTGTATTTTGTTGACATTTTTATGTTGGTAGTTTTAACCTCATCACTTTTTTTAAAAAAGGCACCACGGGGAGGTGGCAAAATCCTTTGCCAGAAGTCTGAAGCCCAGGTGAGATAGATGCAGGCCATCTCTGGTAAAGTATTTTGGTCTGTCAATCATATCTTCCCAGGCTGTCAGGTATTTGATCCCCCTGGAATGACACCAGAAACTAAGCCAATTGTTAAAGTCAAGCATTTCCTGTTTGTACTGAGGCATCATTCTGAGTGACGGCAGAATGCTGCTTAAGACTAGGGACATACCTGCCTGGGGACACATAATCAATGATCTCAGTCATGTCTCTCTTCATATAGTCCAGGGAGATACGTCTCAAGTCATTTATGCCAACATGGACTATGACTGAGTTATAACAGTACCTGTTGTTGAGAGTGTGTATATGATGTGGTAGATTCTGTCACCTGACAGACAACTAACTGTGACTTTCTCCTTATCCAGCCCGGTGAGAGGCACATCTATTTGGCTCACAATGGACTCTCATATGACTAATATGTTGGGTTTATGGTGAAGCCTTAGTGGCTGTGAGACACAGTTGTGTGGACTATGTGTGGTATGTGGTGTGGAGGTCTGTGGCGATTGCATGTGTTTTCGCCTTGGCAGTCTCCTTTGTTTGGGTATGTTTATTTTGAGGACCTCTGCATATGTGGGTGTGTGCTATGTAGGTGTGGGTGATGTTTGAGGTGTAGTGATTGTGTTGACAACCTTTTCAGTACTATGGCAGCCAACAAAAACGAAACAGTAGTAAAGCAAAACAAAGCAGGCAAGTCCAAGTACTCCAAAACAGAAAGTAAGTTCGTAAACGTATTTTAATAAAAACGTTTTCGCTCCTGACCTAAGCAGGAGCTTCTTCAGACAAACACAAAAGAGCGCCAAATCACTTTTAAACGGAACCTATCATGATGTCATATCCTTAGCAACAGTCGGATTAAAAACAATAAATTTTCATTTTACAAAGATAAATAAGTTTAAATAACTACATACTTTGACATCATAACTCAATCTCTCTTAAAAAGACATTTCCAACAAGATAATGCCATACAAAGTCCTGAAACCAAATAAGAAACATTCATCAAAACGATACAGGAAAAATTCAAGGTAAAACATACGTTTTAAACTACAAGTACCTCAAGGGTTTAAAAAGTTAAAACAAATAAGGTAGCTAAACCTCTAACATTATAAAGTTTTATCTAGTATGCCCCAAATATATTCTGAACAAATCCTGATATGGAAATGTATATCATAGGGTGAACCAAATTACAGGCAGTGAACATAAAAGGTTAAAGAATTAAGTTTGACCCTAAACAACCTTATACAAAAAAGTTCCCATGCGGAGACTTTTTGTTTATCTAGATGGCAAAAATAATATGATTTACTTAAGATCTAGCACCCACTGCTAATTTCTGAGGTAACTTTTATATTTTAGAATGACAGAAATGTTACACATTTCGTTAAGACCAGGTGGGGAAAAAGCATTTAGTAATAGCTGCCATTCCAGTTCCTTTAATTTAAGTAGGAGGGTTTGAGGACCCCCCCTAACCCCAACCTTCACTACGTCAATCCCCATAAATGAGAAACTATGTCCCATATTGTCTAGGACATGTTTAGAAAGAGCGTTGTCAGTTTTTTTATTTTTTATGGCATAATTATGTTGGTAAACACGGTCTCGCAATCTGCGGTCCGTTTTACCAACATAAAATGCCGAACAACAATTGCAAAATGCAATGTAAATTATTGATCTAGAGTCACAAAAAATCTTGTGTCTGATGTAATATTTTTCACCTCTTATCATAAAAGAGTTCCCTGTTTTTAATAATCTACACCAGTTACAGAACCCGCAGGGAAAAGTTCCGATTTGCCTAGACAAGACAGGGCATAAATCTCCTGTTTGTAATAAATCTTTCAGGTTTTTACCTCTCTTGAAAACAAACCCAGGGGAAACCCCTAAGATTTCTAGTAATTGGGCATTATTTACAATAAACTCCCAGTTTTTCTTAACAATAGAACACATACTAAAGATGTGTTTGTTATGTGTAAGAACAAAACTGCTCTTGAAATCGTGGGGTGGATACACTGGAACCTGGCTAGTGGTATTATGTTCAACCAAAAGGTTGTCGACCTCTTTACTATTTAATTCTATCTCCAAATTCACAGTCGTATGAGGGTTATACTGAGTAAAACCCTGTAATAATGGCTGGTAAAACCCTGAAGTTCTTTTACAAGTGACCTCATCAATTAGGTTGTCTAATAGTTCCGTAGGGTAACCTCTATTTTGGAACATGTTTTTAAGGGTACCACACTCCTCTTCAAAGTCGATGAGGGTACTACACATACGTGTGGCTCTCACTAGTTGGTCTTTAAACATAGACTTCTTTTGCTTCCAAGGGTGGTTGCTGGAGAAGTGGAGGAAAGCATTGCAATAAGTCTTCTTCCTAAAAATCTTAGAAAGGAAGCAGTTGTTTTGAACATCTTTGACAAGTTTAACATCTAAATACTCAGTCTCACTAGTTGAAAAGTGGTGAGTAAAAGACAAAAAGGTACATGATTCATTCATGTGTTTCATTAAGTTGGTAACAGTATCTAAGTTCCCCTCGATAAGGACGAATACATCGCCCAAAAAGCGGGTATAAAATTTGGAAGCCTCTTTAAATTGTGGATGTTCAAACAAAAAGGTCTTTTCCCAATAGGCAACCACAAGGTTCACCACACTACCTCCACAAGGCGAACCCATAGCTATACCCCTTTTCTGCAGGTAATGTTGGTTATTAAAGATGAAAAAATTGGATGATAGAATAATATCGAGGAGAGTGGTGACCACCTCAATCTCCTCTTTTGGTGCCTCCAGGTCTACCAACATAAGTTCCACCCATTCCACAGCCTCAAGGTGTGGTATGGAAGTATATAAATCCACCACATCGATGGTCAAAAAGTTGTAGGAAGAGCTGAACAAAATATTGTTAATAGACCTTAAAAACGACCACGAATCTTTACAAATCTGAGGTAGTATCTTAAGATATTTACTTAAGATGTGGTCAACCACCTTAGCACATGGATGCGTAATACAACATCTCCCATCCACTAGAGCCCGCATGGGTGGGTCCTCTAGTTTTTTATGAATTTTGGGAATCCCAAACATGATTGGAACTCTAGGGAAGGAGATGTTGATGAAATTAAATGTGTCAATGTCAATCTTCCCTTCTATAAACAGATCTCTAAAATAACCTTTAATTCTGTTATACTGACATGTTGTCTCATTCACAGAAGAACTTTCATAAGCTGGAGAATCAAGAATTTTAAACATTCTTGAGTTGTAATCATTCTTGTCGAGGATGACCAAACCCCCACCCTTGTCTGGTTTGATCACTCTAATGGGTAAATTACACAGATTTTTTAAACAGGATCTCTGTTCCGGTGTAATATTGCTATTAGAATCAAACCATCCAATATTCTTGAATAAATGTCTGAAATCAAGTTCACAAGCATACTCAAAGGTTTTCAGTACTAGATATAATGGCTTGAGAGGAAGAGAGTGTGGATTCTAGGTTCCGAATATAATTTAATCTCTCACAAATTGTGTTCCTAAGTGGTGGTAGTAGATAGTTGTCCATGTACATGTGGCAGTTGCTACACTGTGTCAGGATGCCCATATCAACCGGGCTGGCAGGAGAAACTTAGGACACTGTCCATTCATATTTGTCAGAATCTGAGGGAGAAAAGCCAGGGAGACCTAAGGGGTAGGCCTAAAGCCCAAGTGCTCAAACCAAAAGTAAGAAGCTTAGAATAAAACTTACAGTTTAGACAGGCTATAAACAAGCAGTAATAAATGCAACAGAACAGATGCAGTTGAACACTTTAGATGTACAGATGGAGGCACCCGCCTTTTTCTGCTGCTGAAAATGACATGATCCTGGATGGCCTCAGACTCATCACAACATACTGCTTTCCAGGAGCCACCAGAATCATGACCAACGTGACCGATATGCTGCACTGTGGGCTGACCTCGTCGCATCAGTAAACCAAGTAGGGCTACAGGAAAGAAGTTACAAGCAGGTCTGACACCGGGTGACCAACATGATAAATGCTGCATTGCAAAGAGCTGCTGCTGTGGCCAGGGACTGTGGTGCCACTGGTAGACGGCCTGCAGTGGAACAACCACTCTCTGCCACAGAGGAGTTCCTGGCATACTTTTGGTGAAGTGCACTTTCACATTAGTGGGCATCTACTTCCGGATTTCAAAATAGTGTAATTTCGATCTCTGGTAGTTGACCCGTATATATATATATATATATATATATATATATATATAAATATATATATATATATATATATATATATATCTATAAATATGTATATATATATATATATATATACACACACAGATATATAGATACATATGTAACTATATATACATGTGCCATATACAAATAGATTAGGGTAATCATGTCTGAGGGGGATAGGGAGAGACAGATACATATATACATAGCTATCTGTATGTACAGAGATATACTCACATCTCATTTCTTTAGACATAGGCATCAGACATTGGATAACACTAGCAAAGTATAGGAGCATGCCCAGTGTGACTGTCAGTAGGTCCAAGGTTACTCCAGGCCAGACCTACCTGTACTCCAGTCCAGGATTTTGTGTGCTACAGCCAATTGGCTGCTGCACCTAATTCAGCAGTCCAGCACCTCCCTGATATTATGTCCAAAGGATTCCCTGGCTGTGAGCTGCACAGAATATCTGAGTCATACCTAGGGTGTGCACAGATTGTAATGCACTGTACAGGGTTTTGCATCATATGTCTTGTATGTATTACACAGCATTCTGATTTTCTGGTACATCAGTGGCAAATCATTATAGACTGATGTTAGGAACTGATGAGAGACATTTGACTTGCTGACTGCATACAGAGCAGGGAACCCATGCTACTGCATGACCAGTTATTCTCTGCATTTTCTACATTTGTCTGGCCACTAGTTAATCATCTCCTTATATGAGGTCTTTGTCCTGCTCCTGTTCATGGCTGTATCCATATTTCCTGCTGTAAGTAGTTGTAGGTATGCTATGACAGAAGTACATGATGTAACAGCACACACAGGGTTACAGACTTCACACCTCTGACTGTGCATGTTTAGCAGGATGTCCAGCATTCCACCCCATATGTCTGCTCTGTTCCTCAGATAGTTGTGTTTTTTGGTAATATACTACTATATGGTGCCCACTGACTTATTGTAGGTACTGACACAGTTACGTGAAGGTCTTTACATCCTGTGGCTACTCTGACGTGTTCCAACCTGCTGTTATATTAGCCACCTTCTAGGTTACTCAGAGCATGTGTAATGTCCATAGCTGTGCCCCCTATCCCTCCATTGTCTCTGGCTTTGCCCATCTTTTTTCAGTAACAAATAGTGAGATATTGACAGTTTGTGGAACTCCTACCATAGGAGTATCTCACATGCAAAATTGTAGGTGCAACCGGCTTCGAACCATGAGCAGCATCAACTGTGCTAATGTACTTAGCCCACTAAGCCACACCAACCACCAGAAAGTGATGTTTAATTCCTGACACTATCAACATCAGACAGACATACACTTTGACCCCTACATATTGAGGACATAAAACATGTCGCCAGGTTGTTTGGGAGAGCCCTGGGATTGTATGGTCTGCTGCTATAACCCTGCAAACATACTGTTACTGCAGTTGTATGGGAACATGGCTGTGTTGGGGGTAGGGGACTCTAGCACTGACAGTCATGCATCTGCCCAATGACCCAATTGTTTGGCAATACACTTGTATAGTGCAGTGGGTTTTGCTGCCTTGTGGCCTACTGCATATTATGGGGCAGCGAGTATTGGACAGAGTTCCCATTGTCCCACATAGCTGTTAGTTCTCTGCAGGTAGCCCAGTAGCCCACTCTATTCCCTTGCATACGTGCAGTAGGTTCATACATATGCTACCATAGTCTAGTACCCCATACAGTTGTTGTAAAGAACAATGACTTGCCTTGTGCCTGCAGTAGTTGAGATAACAGTGCTTCAGGGCTGACTCTGTCAGATGCATGCAGTACACAGCCAATGCATAATAAAGTACAGGTTGTGTGGTATGGCTGGCATCCTTTTTACTATGTATGTGAGTTGGAGTGAGATGTCAGTCCCTAGGACCCTAGAGTGTCAGTGCATGTGATGTGTTTTGCCTCTTTGCCAAGGCCAGGGCATATTGGGGATGCCTACATCTGCCTACAGAGACAGGCTTAGAGGTGACCTCCTCCAAGTCCCTCTGTGGCTTTGGGGACCTTGGCACTGGTGGGGGACTGGGTGTCCCTTCCCTGTGATGTTCCTGCCACAGCTGTTTTTGCAGGATCATATTGTGTAGCATGGCACATGCTGTGAACATCTGTGCACATGTGGCTGGAGACTACTGCAGTGCTCCACCAAATGTATCAAGGCAGTGAAACCATAACTTGAGTGGTCCAAACCCACACTCTATGATGTTCCTAGTTTGTGCGTGTGCCTCATTATGGCATTCTTCGGTAGGTGTGTGTCATTTCTGTTGGGTGTCATCATCAATGGTTCCAATGCATAGCCAGCATCACCCAGTAGATGGCCATATGGGATGTCGTCCCTGGCAGACATCTGGTACAGCTGTGAAGCATGCCAGATATGGGAGACATGATAAATGCCAGGGCTGCCAGCTTACACACTCATGATAATCCTCTGGGCATTGCACGTGACCAGGCAGTTGATGGAATGATACCCATTGTGGTTGATGTAGACTCTACCCTCCTCACAGGGCAGTGCTTTAATGTGTACATGATTACAATGTATGGCACCCAATACCTCAGGGTAGTGTTCTACATGGTGGGAGAGATGTATACTGCTGGCCCTCTCCTCAGGGGTGCAGGTAAATAATGTGCTCACTGGGAAGTGTTTGCATGTTAGCCAGGAAAAAGTGGAGTACCCTAGATGCAGATGCCTGTGAGACCCCCATCATGTCCCCATTCGGTCTTTGAAAAGTACCTGTAGCTAGTATTCTAAGGGCTACACATACCTTTATTTCCACTGGGATGGGTTTCTCTTTGTTGGCTCTGGGTCTAAGTTGAGGGTGGCAAAGCTCAGTGAGTTCTTGTAGCATGTCCACCCTGTAGCACTGTACAATCTCTAGCTCATGTAGCCCCTGGAAGGTTACCCTGGGCCTGAAAACTCTTCTCCTTCTCAGTCTAGACCTATTGTCAGCATCAGCACTGACCTCAGCATCTAACACATACAGATGTAGCAGAGCAGCAGCAGCCCCTAGCATTCTGTCAGTTAAATTTCCCAAGTCTGTACTCCAGTGGTGCAGAGTATGTGTGAAAAATCAGATTGTAGGGTGTATGCATACTTTATTGTGGTGTGCTGCAGATGCAGCCTGTGTGATTGGCTAACTATAATGCATTCCACCTGCCAGGTATATCATTGAGGGGTTTAAATGGCCCAGTGTCAGTGGAACAGGCCTTATTGGTAATTTATACATGACTGGCTTTCCCAGGCTATTTCCTCTTTTTTTTTAAATGCCTTCCCTGCTAAGCACTGCGGTGAGGCGAGGAAACCTGCGGCACTGGTGTAAACACTGCTCAGCAGTCTGGACACACCCCCCATGCATGGGCATGCTCAACATAGCATAAACCAGCTAGAACACATGCCCTGCAGCTAAACAAAGCTTAGCAACACTAGGCACACCCCCCTCCTCGATTAGATGAGCTGAGTGGCACGCAAACGGGAGCCGCTGAGCTCCAATCCGCTTAAACATATAGTGACACACCCCCTTCTGATGTCAGCTACCTGTTCTACTAACACCAACATGGTTCTGAGGCTACACAGGTTTTATCAGTGGACACAGTAGCCCATTTTTGCTGTTCAGTAACCCCAGCTCAGTTGCATACAGATCCTTGCATATACCGTGGATACTTCACTATTCCAGGGCCTGCCTCCTTAGCAACCACTGAAACCTACCATTGTACATACTGCATGCAGGGCACTATAATATATTATTTTTACTGCTATCTTATTTTTAGTTTTTCAACATTTTAATACTTTTTTTTGGCATAACGACATGTTTGCGCATTGCTGCATGACGTGCAAATTTAATATGTGTATTAAAAAACATATAATTTTATATTCATTTACATTAGTTATAGTTTTGGATATGTCACTGCCTACACTGACATTTCCAACCCTCTAATTGGACTTTTACAGCCCTGTTCAATTTTTACATTTCTGTACATGGTTATTTTCCATGTATACTTCTGACACCAACACGGCTTCTGCACGGATTCCTGTTTACTGGATTGCAAATCATCCTCTTTTGCATATATTTCACCTGCTTATGAGGTGATTTGCATGCCGCAAATACTTCCATGTCTGCATGCTCACGCACGCTCGTCTGCTCTCTTTACTGGATCACATGGCTGCCGGTTTCCGTGTTGAGGCTGTGCCACTATGCCTACATGGAAAATCACTCCATGTAGGCTTTATTGAATTCCCAAGACTGTATTGTTATAACCTGCAACCCTTCTTTAAATTAACTCCAAATCTTAAACACTTACTTGTCTGATTATATGTTATACATCTGTTTTCTCACCACTTATGGTTGGATGCCCAGCGTTATATGCTCTCACACTCTTTTTCTCAGCTCCCTGTCAGAAGCATGAAATCAATAATTGTGAGCCAAGAAGTTTTGAAATATAAAGCCCTAGTTAAAAATAAAAGCAATAAATCTAAAAATTATCAATAATGTCATTAAAGGTACTTTGCAGGGAGGATTTGCTCTCTTACACCTCAGCATGGGAGCTCTGTATCCACATCCCTGCTTATTATGCATACTAATTCTAAAAATATTGTAATTCAGAGTAGGGAGATACTCAAAGGTATCTCAGCCTTGGACTTAGTTTATATCTAAAATATTTTCTGAAAAGTATCCTATTAAATGTTATCTTCTCTGTCTTAACTCCATCAACAAACTGAATAGTCCTTGAATATTTATTTACTGCACTGTAATATCATGGTATATATGAATATATTTTCCTATGGTTGTGCAGTTACAGAGTTAGTACATTTAAATAAGGGAGCAGATTTTGTAGGTGCATTTGTCAATAAGTTTATATCAGCAGCTCATGAGCCAACTGCTTATTGCTTATATGATATTTTATATATATATATATATATATATATATATATATATATGTGTGTGTGTGTGTGTGTGTGTATGTATATATATATATATATATATATATATATATATATATATACATACACACACACACACACACACACACACACATACACGTATGTATACATACATATATATATATATATATATATATATATATATATATATCTTTTATATAAATATTTATATATGTGTGTGTGTGTTGTGAGTGAGTGTGCAGGCATGTACACACTCTTGCATGTACAACCTTACCTACAGTCAAAGGTTGCACACATTTTTGGTGCTGTAAAAAAGCTCTTCACTTTCTTGTGCCTCAAGATTCTGTGCTTTGATCATAAAAGGTTTTATGCTTTCTCATAGCAAGAGTTATATCCTCCCATACATTTAAATTTTAAATCTTGTACTCTATAAAAATTCAAGAATAATCTTTAAATGTACTTCATTACAATAAATTAATCTGTGAAGTTCTGCTAATTATAGTACCTCTTAACTTCTTAAAATGTTCTGCATTTAATTGCACTGAGATTCTCATTTTGTTTTAGGTTTGCAGCACTGCAAGAGAATAATGTGTAAATTAGTTCTAGTTAAAGTTACAAGAAGCACACGCTTATAGAAATTATTCTCAGATTACTCGAGATAACTTTTCTAATGAACTGACTTAAAACTTTGTAATTCAATGACTGAGGGTAGAAGAGAAGGAAATGCCTCTTTTTCAATAGTTGTGATTTACTAGAAAAGTCCTGATGCCAACTAGAAAAGAGGTTGTTAGATTAAATGAATAACACAGAGCACTATGGGTAAGAGTGTTTGTAAATATTGTAAACACCACATGAAACACATGGTTGGATTCTGAAACAGTTACAAAGGAAGATGAAAGTGCTGTTTAAAACAGTTTTGAAAACTGGTACTTATAGCAGCAAAATGCTTGAATGGTAGGACTTAATACATTATTTATTCAAATAATGTGTATTTAGAAATGAAAAAGAAAGCAAAATGTGTGTGTGTGTGTGTGGGGGGGCAGCGAGTATGTTTCAGATGTACAAACAGCTGACTTATTGTTTATATGACTGAATGATTAAAGAGAAAGCAATTTAATTAGAAGGTTCTAGAAACTAGAATGAAAAATGTGTTAGCCATTAACTGAATGATACAGAGAGGCATTTTAGAACTGAAAACAACTTGGAAAAGTTCAAACTGGGTAAATATCATGAGATGAAACTCAAATATGAATACAGCATCAGAGATCTCAACAATAATTACAATGCAATATTACAGGGATCATACTAAAAAACTGAAGAAACAGTTGGGAGGAAGGACAGTTATGGATCCAAAGGTTCCATTGGTTTGGTCAACAGGAGTTTGGTCAACATTTGTTTAACTGACCACATTTGGTCGACTGTACAGATAGTCAACCGGTGTGTGAGCTTGACAATCCGCGGGTAGGGAAATATTCCCTTTCCCTGGGGATTGTGCAGTCTCGGAGTTAATATATATATATATATATATATATATATATATATATATATATATATATATATATATATATATTTAGCAGGAGGATACTGTTTATGTTTTTTTGAAGTAATGTTTGCATGTGCTAAGAAGCAACCTTGGCGCATGTGTACTAGGAAGTCAACGTTTCGTTTTTTGATGTAGAATGTTTTACCTTCAGGATGTTGACATTCTTGTTAGTCAACCAACTGAAGGTTAAAAAAAAATAATAAATGCATCATTGTATAGACTACATTACTACATATGTTAGCTTAAATTTACCACTTTAAGAGACAATCTGCCATATGATTTCTAGGTAGTCCCACACAGAGAGGCTGTGAAAGATGACTCAATCATATTTTAGATACCTTTGTGGACAGATCTTAGCTGTGATAATAATAAGATTCATGGACAAATCATACCTGAGGATCCATTAGAAAAAGGAACTAGTTATCAGTCAAATGTACTAATCAGTGGTCATCCCAGGCATCGGAGTTAGAAGCTGAGAGTAAAGCACTAGATACATATCTTGGGGAGAACACAGATTCATTAATGCTTACACTAATTGTACAAGATCTGTTCTCAAGAACATCCCTACCACGTTTTTGTGCTTTCTAGTCACTCATAAAGATTACACTAGGTATACATGCAGTTTACACTTTGTGGTAACTTTTATGAATCCCCCTAAGTATTTGAAACTGCAAGAAGATCAGTAGGAAAACTAAAATTAGGAGGAAGAAGGTGTGAATTATGCTTGTGCTGTCTTTTCAGTCAGTTGGAGTTAGTGAGTGATGATTATGCTGTGCCTCACCAGAGTTGCAGAACCTTTAAACAGCCCTGTGGCCACAAACACACACACACACACACACACACACACACACACACACACACACACACACACACACACACACACACACACACACACACACACACAACCTGAGACCAGTTATCCCCTGCATGCACTCATACAAGCAGTCACATGCATGTATACATACAAACATACATACATGCATATATCCTCACTATTTGTTGTCTGTTAAACTCTCTGGCACTTACCTCTAAAGTGATCTCATCCATTGAAAGTAATGAGTGAACATGAACTTTTGGTGGAGTTAAATAACTTGGCAAACTTGGAAGGTCACGCTAACTTATGCAGCCGAGCAGCTGAGTAAATGGCTTACAGGAGGCATTTTTGTGGGAAGTAATTTTTCCACTGTGTTTGGCATTCATCAGACCTATCATTGTGTACAATGCCCACTTTGGTATGTACCCAACCAGGCATATCCAACAAATGGAATGTCCACAGAGGATCCTCACTAAAAGAATAGAGGGAGTAAGTAATATTTCCAATGCAGACGACCTCAAGGCCGGGTCTATATTATGAATTCAAAATGACAAAACATCAATAGCCATTTCATCGACCCCAAAATACCGAACTACAGGTTACACGAACGACCTGATCACCGAGTTTTTTCATAGGGAATAAATGGTTGGCCGTCACCATGAATTTACCCTTTTCCCTACTGTAGAGTGATTGTGGAGTTGGTATATTTAGTTAGGGAGGGTGTGGGGGCACAGCTCCCACATTGGGGGGTGCGGGGGTGAAGCCCCCCCACCACTTTGCAGTGTTTAAAGTGGTGTGTCATGTCTGGTTGGCCTGCCGATTTTTTTCCCCTAGGAAAAAACTCGGTGATCTGGCCATTCACGTAACTTGTAGTTTGGTATTTTGGGGTTGATGAAATGGCTGTTGATGTTTTGCCATTTTGATTTCATAATATAGACCCCCTCAAGGCCCTATCTCTGTATTCTGTCTCCTACAGGCTTTTGTGTGGAGATCTATGCCTGGCATACAGGACATTGTTAGACCCCACTCTGATGGAACTCCTGCATATCCACAAAACAAACAGCACCAGAATTATCTGTTCTAAAGACTTAAACCTTACCTATGATATAAATAGGACTTGCTGGAGAGATAGGCATGTATCCCAGAGACTACCCTGTCTAGGGAACAGGCTTCCCATCCATGTGAAGCAGAGTTCCTCCCTAACCCAATTCAAGTGCAACTTGGACAATTGAATGGAAAACTGGAAATTCATCCCTGGTTTGGCACCTATATCTCTAATGGACACAGACAACCTGTAAATGGTTTATCTCCCAGGCCCATGCTTATACTTATACTTATCAAGGGTATCAGAACTTGTCAGAGATTTGGGATGCATGGCTAGGCTTAAAAAGGCCTCTGTGGTCGTTAGCCTAGTAAACACCTATGAAAGCACATAGCTAATTAACATAGGCTCTTCCCCTGAAATGTCTCATTAGCATATAGCTCAGCGAAGGAAACAGCCCACACAGGAGATCCTGCAGACTATGTCCATTGTTACTCTGTACATCTTATGTATGGGTGGGGTAACCACACAAGATCACTGTGGCAGGCCTGACTCAAAATCAGAAAGGGCCACCACCAGCAGTAGTAGCTCATGTTAAAGCTTACCACTGAAATGGCCCTTTTTGTCTCCGGCCCCTAGTTCATTCTGTGACACGTAAAGGTATAATATATGGAACGTAATCCCAAGCAAAACTCCATTAAACAAGCCACATTATATATGGCTCACAAATCTGAAAACAGAATATATATTATTTTCCCTAGCCATTTAATCAAGTCACATTGTAATAACAGAGCAATTAACATCCCCTTCAGATATGAACTATATAGACTAATGCAAAAGTTTCAGTTTTTCTTAGTTTCTCTTATCTTTTCTTAAAGTATATTTATTCCAAGAAAATACCTTTAATGTACACACATTCCTTTATTAGAAATTACCCTAGTGAACACAAGGCTATCATTAAGAACATTGTGTTCAAAGACTCAGAATAATATGGGAGCATCTGAGCACAGTGTCCTTTGAACAGCACATTGCAGTTTAATCCTATAATAAGGAAGTGGTTATAATCCCCTGTTGCCTAAAAGAACTGCAGCATAAAAATGTGAAAACATTTACGTTTCCAAGGCAACAGTAAAACTCCTCATTTAAGAGAGTAAAACAAAGCTCTGACATTAAAGGCCCAACAAAGCATGCATATTAAGCTCGCCAGTTATCCAACCTGAATACCTCTTAACAATAACATTCACGCCTGACAACACCGTTTTTTCTTATTACCTATTCTTTTCCAAGTAAAACAAAGTCACATACACATGGACATATTTTATACTATCTATTACCTTTGAATGTTGCCTTTGATGTAAAACTCAAAACATTTATTTGCCATAGTGATGTCAAATGAAAATAACTCTCACGTGATAATGCCTTACTTTTTTCTGAGGGAGCATTGTTGCTATTATGCAGCTCCCTTGTAAGTTTAAAGGTGATAAAGTCAATATTAGTATTCATAACCTGTCTTTACTATATCCTGGTTCCATGGATGCATAAAATAATTACTTATCCTTAGCACAGTCAGTGTGCCCCTTTGCTTGCAACCATCAGTGTGATTGTCAGAGGTATACTCCAGCCAAATGTTTCTCTATACAACAGACATGGCATTTAAATAAAGTATTGTTTTATTGCTATTTAGTTTTAACTGGATACCCTCCATTTAAAAAAAATTCTTTTCAGGGGTGACCTAGGAGGACTGTCTGGTTGAGTGATTCATCAGAGGAAAAGAGGAAGCAGCTTGTTAATAACTTATAGCCTTAATAATATTCTGCACTAAAACTGATATGACAGACAGATTTACACCTGAAACAATGACTGGCTGAGCAACATAAAGATATCACCTGTCTGCCTGTTACAGAAACTCTAAATTAGGCAGGTGCTAAGTCTGGAATAAGGGTTTCTGAGATTCCGCCAGCTGTATGAAATCCTTATGAAAACAGTAGATCTTTTAAGAAATGACATCTGAGTCTCCTGAACTTCATTGGCCCAACCGTTTTTTCCACAGTTGTTTTTATATGCCCTGTGAAGGCTACCAATTGCCTTGCACTGTCATAGGTACTGCTACTCAGTGATCTATATACATATCTTCTCTGAAACAAGACTGTAGAACCAAAAAAGCACAGCATAGCAACTGAAGGACTACAACCTTTAATGACCAAGTTTAACGCTTTCTTCCCACTTCATAGGGACTTCCTCAGAATAATCTATTCACCCCCACCCAGCCTTTAAATAACACATCATTTAATCAATCAACCAATTAATTATACAAAGATGCATAAATTTAATCAAACAGCATTAAAAACAAAATTAATACATAAAAAATGTATTTATAACAAATACATATATATGTGATAAACCATAACAAATATAGTTTATCCTAAAATATTTTTCAATTTTAAAACACAATGAGATAGCAGTGGCTTCATTAATACCTGGGTACTCAGTTGTGTTTAAACGCAACTGCCATTTTAATTCATTTAAATCTAATGTATATCCAAACTTCTTCCCTAGGAATCCTTAATAATTTGTTGGACTACCAAGAACTTAAATTCACGGTCAGTGTATTCTCTGATATGCCTTCATAATGTGTTGGTCATCCTGCCATGTCTAATGTCCAGTAGGTGTTCCGCAATTTTGTTCTTAAAATACCTACTAGTTTTCCCTACATAATAATATGAGACATTGTTGGGACTTCGTTGCATATACCACATTAGGACTACAACAATTATAATGCCCATTAATAAATATAGGTGTACCATTTAACTTATAACAACCACCTGTTTCCAAAATGTAGGGACAAAATGTGCACATCCTACACTTAAAATTCCCTTTAGTTTTATAGTTATTTATTTATTTATTTATTTCAGTTTGTTAACCGGGAAAGTCCATTGGGCCAAGGTAGCCCATTTTCAATGGAGGCCCGAGGAGAAAAGCTCCAGACAGAAAGACAATATACAATATACAATGTATTAGTACAGCATATGAGAACAACAGTTTAACATTCAATATACAGCAAGACAAGATTTTACATATCTTGAAATATATGAGCTGAGTCAATTACTTGTAAGATATTAGCAAAAACAATAAATTTATGTTCATTTAATACACTACATGTATTTAGGCAAAGGAATTTTAGAGAGATGAATTGAAGCAGTGGCAGAGATTAGAGTACAATAGAATAGGGATAGGTATCAGGAATCAGGTAGGATGGGTACAGGAGCACTCCCAGAGGGAGTAGAGGTTAGAGTGGAGTAGGGTTTTAAAGGATGGTAGGTTAGGGGTAGTTCTAATATAAGGGGGAAGAGAGTTCCATAATCTGGCAAGGGAGAATGATAGTAGAAGTTGCCCTGGTGCATGTAAAGGCTTGTAAAGTTCTAAGAGGTTCGGATTTGTGGATCTAAGTGTTCTATGTGACTGGTGAAGTTTTAGGGAAGAGGAGAGTGATGGGCAGTTAGAAGGTTTGAAAATTAGCTTGTGAGCTGTAGTTAGTTGAATGAAATTTAGGTAGCTTGGGAGTTCCAACCAATTTAGAGCATGTAGGGAGTTGCAATGGTGAGTAGAGGATTTGGATCCTGTGGCAAACTTTGAAATTTTGTTATAACATGAGGAAAGTTTCAGTTTTAGGGATGATTGGAGGTTAGAGAGTAGTAGAGCTCCATACAAAAGGGAAGGTAGGAGGTAGGTGGTAAATAGGAGTTGTCTAGAAGACAAAGAAAGGTAGCACCTGTGTCGATAAAGCATACCAAGTTTTTGATGAGTCTTTTTAATACTGGTTTGTAGGTGGATATCAGATTTTAGCTGGTCATCGATAAGAACGCCCAGATGTTTTGTATGAGGAACTATTTCAATAATTGTTTTGTTTAGGCTAAGTATAGAGAAGGATGCTTTGTCAGCAGCAGTATGTCTAGAAGGGGTAAAAATCATTATTTTAGATTTGGAGGCATTTAGGGCTAGGTGATTGTCAAGCATCCAGGACTCAGTGGAGGAGAAGGCTTCTTGTGTCAGGTTTATTAGTAAAGGAAGAGTTTTGGCTGAGCAGATGATAGTGGAGTCATCTGTGTATTGCACCAGTTTAGCATTGGGGATCTTTTGGTGGAAATCATTGATGAAAATGTTAAATAGTAAAGGATCAAAACCAAGAAATAAATAGCAACAGTATCACCAAACCAAAGAAAAACAAGCTTCAAAGCAGGATCTGACCAATGTAATCCACAGAGTAAACGAGTGCCAAGTGGGTAGTTGCAAGAAAATTTATTGATATAAAACAAGCGCTTTCGCTCGGCTAGATACCGAGCTTTTTCAAGTTAAAAATGAATTCAAACATTGGAAACAGTGCCATTTTATATATCTTTCCTTATCACATGGTTAGCTAGTTAGCTGTTAGTCTTAAGTCAATTAACAATTAACAATTAGTGAGGAGTGCTACTTTAGTGAAGCAACACTCATAATTTAAAAAGGAGAAATGCTCATATGTTTAAAAAGAAATACGCATATTACAAAGTGTTGCACATTTGAAACATAAAATACACTGTTTAAAAATGTACGTGCTAATGCTCATGTATTAACTCTAGTAGCAAGTGTATACTTATATGTATACACACTAACACTAACAGCTAACTAGCTAACCATGTGATAGGGAAAGATATATAAAATGGCACTGTTTCCAGTGTTTGAATTCATTTTTAACTTGAAAAAGCTCGGTATCTAGCCGAGCGAAAGCGCTTGTTTTATATCAATAAATTTTCTTGCAACTACCCACTTGGCACTCGTTTACTCTGCGGATTACGTTGGTCAGATCCTGCTTTGAAGCTTGTTTTTCTTTAAATAGTAAAGGACCCAAAATAGAGCCTTGGGGTACACCTGTTGGGGTGTGAAGGAAAGAGGAAGTGCAGTAGTTCCATTTTACAGCTTGTTCCCTGGCTGAGAGATAGCTGGAGAACCATTTGATAGACGAAGAGGAGAGATTAAGAAGGGAGAGTTTAGAAAGTAGAAGCACATGATAGACAGTGTCAAAAGCTTTAGATAAGTCGAGGAGGAGCGTAGAAACTATGTTCCTAGAGTCACGAGCAGAGTTAATGATTTTGAGGAAGGGAAGAAGGGCAGTGGTGGTGCTATGTCCTGGTATAAACCCGTGTTGGGAAGGAGTTAGGAGTTGGTTGTCCAATAGATAGGGTAATAGTTGGAGGTGAATACATTTTTCGAGTATCTTAGAGATAGGAGATAGGATAGCAATAGGGCAAAAGTGGAGATTGAACAGTTTGTACCTCCTTTATGGAGGGGGATGATGAAGGCTTTTTTCCAGAGGTATGGTACATAGGACACCTGAATGGAGCGATTGATTAGGATGCTGATTGGAAGGGCTATGCCATCAGCAGCTAGTTGGAGAAATTTGGATGGAATGTCATCTGGGGCATTAGAGCAAGGTTTTAACTTTTGTAGAAGCTTTTTTATAGTGTGGGTAGGAATGAATTTGAGAGTAAAAGGGGAGGACAGGGTTCAAGGATGTTAAGTTTTTGTTATCAGTTAAGTTGGGGGGGGATGTTGTTAGTGGAAGAAGAGGTGAGTTTGCCTATGGAGTCAATGAAAAAGGAGCTCAGTTGAGTAGCTAGGTGGTGGTCTGGTGTGTCTGGGTCAGGGCAAGGGTTCTCTTTTTTGCCTGGGGATAATATTGATGAAATACTATTCCAAAATTTTCTGGGGTTGGTTTTATGATTATTTTGAAGTTTAAGGTAGTAGGATTTGCAGTCAGTGGCTATTTGTTTTTTTACTTGATTTTGTAGTTGCTTGTATTCGGCAAGAGTGTTGGGAGTTTTGCATTTCTGGTAGTATTTCCAAATTTTATCTCGGTGATGCACAAGTAGTTTTGTGTCTTTAGTTAGCCAGGGGGCTGTTTTGGATCTGAGTCTTTTGGTTCTACTGGGGGAGAATTAGTTAAGTATATCAGTGAAAAGTCTATTGAAATGTGAGACTGTGGCATCTAAAGGGAGGGACTTTAGAGGGTTCCTGTCTATCTGTTTTAAGGTATTAAAGAAAATTAGGGGGTTGAAGTTTTGCATGTTTCGGGTGGTAATGTGTCTGTGTTGAAAGAGGATGGAGGAGGGGGAATGGCATATGTAGGCAGGGAGATGGTCACTAAGGGAGTCTGCGAGAGTACCACTATCAGAAACTCGGTTTGGGTGGGAGACTAGTATCCAGTCAAGGATGCTACCTGTGGTGTAATCTTTATTTGGTCTAGCAGGGGTTTTGATTAGCTGTGTGAATTGATATAGGTTGATACTTTGAGAAGGGGTAGATGAGTCAATGGAAGACCAGTTTATGTTGACATCGCCTAGGATTATAGTCTCACTATTTATGTTGGAAGTGAACCAGGCAGGAATATCTCCCAGTATAGGGATATTGTTACCAGGAGGAATGTACAGGGAGGCAATGCATAAAGTTTTATTGTTATTTACTTTGAGAAGGGGAGAGGGTTAGCTTGGCGGTGTCAAATGAGGGTATGGGCTTAGTATAGGGTGTTACTGTTAAGGAGGAGGAGAAGAGTAAGGCTACTCCTCCACCTTTCTTTTGAGGTCTGTCACTTCTTATAAGTTTATAGTTAAGGGGCATAATTTCGGTATCTTTTATGTGTGGTTTTAGCCAGGTTTCTGTGATAAAGACAATATCAGGTTTGTATCTATTACTTCCATTGACACTTGTCTCCAGAATATTCTTAAATGATCTATCCCTTCTATAAACTATCTTGGGTAAATTACCCACTCTCTGCCCTACATTTGAATCATATTTCAAAATTTCCCAATTATTTTTAATAATTTCAACTATATTACTGGCATCCAAGTAAAAAAAAGTAAAAGTGGCTTGTTTTGGCAGGTGGGGATGGTATTGTTTTAATGTCTCACACTATCAGAGAAGGTGGACTAAATGATGATTATTGTTTGAGCTTTATTACAGCATTCAACTTGGATACCAGTAATATAGTTGAAATTATTAAAGATAATTGGGAAATTCTGAAATATGATTCAAATGTAGGGCAGAGAGTGGGTAATTTACCTAAGATAGTTTATAGAAGGGATAGATCATTTAAGAATATTCTAGAGACAAGTGTCAATAGAATTAATAGTTATAACTATAGAACTAAAGGGAATTTTAAGTGTAGGATGTACACATTTTGTCCCTACATTTTGGAAATAGGTGATTGTTATAAGTTAAATGGGACACCTATATTTATTAATGGGCATTATAATTGATGTAGTCCTAATGTGGAATATGTAGCGAATTGTCAACATTGTCCCATATTTTATGTAGGGAAAACTAGTAGGGATTTTAAGAACAGAATCGCGGAACACCTACTGGACAATAGACATGGCAGGATGACCAGCGCATTATGTAGGCATATCAGAGAATACACTGACCATGAATTTAAGTTCTTGGTAGTCCAACAAATTATTAAGGATTCCCAGGGAAGAAGTTTGGACATGCATTTAGATTTAAGTGAATTAAAATGACAGTTACGTTTAAACGCAACTGAGTACCAAGGTATTAATGAGGCCACTGCTATCTTATTGTGTTTTAAAACTGAAAAATATTTTAGGATAACGTATTTTTTATGGTTTATCACATATATATGTATTTGTTATAAATACATTTTTTAATGTATTAATTTTGTTTTAATGCTGTTTAATTGATTGAATTTATGCATCTTTGTATAATTGGTTGATTGATTAAATGATGTGTTATTTAAAGGCTGGGTGGGGGTGAATAGATTGTTCTAAGGAAGTCTCTATGAAGTGGGAAGAAAGTGCTAAACTTGGTAATTAAAGGTTATATTCCTTCAGTTGCTGTGTTGTGTATTTTTGGAACTATATACATATATATTAATATATATATATATATATATATATATATATATATATATATATATATATATATAGATAGATATATATATATATATACACACACACACACACACACACACACACACACACACACACACACACACACACACACACACACACACACACACAAGATATGTCAGCAAGCATGCTTTTCATTTTTTGTGGACAAGAAAGCATCACAGTTCTGTGTGCTTGTGGCAAGTAAAGTATAATAAATTAACTAACATATAATGATACATATTGTGCCATTCAAGCTAGTGAAGAATATTTTAGCTACCTACAAAAATGGTGTACTCATAATTCTTATAAAGTATCAGTATTAGGCAATTCAGCCATAAAAGAAGGAAGAAAGAATGGCAGCTTTACTGCTACATTGATCTATGTGTAAAGATCTTGTGGACAGGGCTACTGCTGGACCCTTGCAGAAGTGAGCAGCAGAGCAGTGGTGATAACCATAGCATGACCCAGCTGTAGGATATTACTGGGCAAGTTGGAGGGTGTGAAGGTAGGCGAAAAAAACACTCCTCAGCAGTACTATGACACTGTTACAGGTTATCTTAGGGGAGGCTAAATCAGGTTATCTAGTCCTGGTGAATGAGGACAGGCCCTAGGATTAGCTGAAGGTCAGCAGTGAGTAGCCAAAAATGTAAAAAGAAAAAAAAATATTTTCAGTATATTCAAAATTGTGATACCATAGGCTTATTTTAATGGGTATATGTAGGCTTTGGCATGGGTGGTTAAGCATTTACAGGCAGCCACTGTCTACTAAAGACATAGGTGTAAGACCAAGGATACATTTATGATTCCCCATCCACTGGACCGTGTTATGCTTGAATTGGGTTAGGGAAGAACTCTGCTTTAAATGGATGGTAAGTCTTTTTCAAGTGAGGAGTAGTCTATGAGACACAAACCTGTCCCTGTTGCAGATGAGGTTTAGGTACCTAGAGTGGGTAATTCTGATGAAACTTGTTTTGTGGATATGCAACAGGTCCATCAGAGTGAGATCTGAGGATGCTGTGTAGGCCAGAAACAGAATGTCTCTCTCAGTGGGCTGTAGGAGAGTGAGTACAGGGATAGGGCTTTGAAGCAGTCTGTGTAGGACATGTTCCTTTCACCCTGTATTTTTTTTTGTGGGTAACCTCTGTAGATGTTCCTTTGTTGCATAAACCTGGAAAAGTACACACTGAATGGAACATGTTACTCACTGACTGGTCTGATGAGGACTGAATACAGTGGAACAATGATATTCCTGGATCTAGATGCCATACCCTTTCTTATAAGTTGTGCAGCATAAAATTATTTACTTACAGCCTTAAACCTGGTCAGAGGCCAGGTTACTATTTACATGTGTTGCCAAATTCTTGGCCAATGGATTTACTCTCAGGGGTGTATTACTAATGTGGCAATTTCCAGGGGTGGCCATTTTCCCACACAATATTATTATGCATTAGCTGGCATTGAGTTTTAGACTGTGGCTCTGGCAGCATTTATTAGTCTGTGTTAGGCCTTCTTGGTGGATATTAATGCCTTTGTGGATTCTATGAATGTGCCTAGTTTGCAATTGTCTGTAAACTTTGTCAGCAAGAGGCCTTTGACATTGGCCTTGACTTCAGAGAAGTAGATGCCAATAAAAAGAGAGTACCTAGCACTCAGCCTTGAAGGACTCCACTAGTGAATGGCCACTTTGTGGAGGTAGACTCCGGTATCCAGACTTCTTAGCCCCAGTGAGCCAGTTGGCTATCCAGTGAATGACATAGGGGTTTATACGTAATTTCTTGAGTTTGTGTACAATTCCTAAGTAAGGTATTGTGTCAAATATTTTAGCACAAAATATAATCAAATCTAGAGTGACAAATGGCAAAAGCCTGAATTACAACTCTCAGACTTGGAAGAAAAAGAACTTTGTATATCCAAACAATAACTCCCTCAACCAAAACTGCACAGTTCTACACTCATTTTAGCATGATATAACCACATAACACCTAGCTTCAGGCTTGAAAGAAAAATATTCAATGAAAAATTAAATAAGGATTATGAAAAGCTTCCCATTAATGAGGGATGATAGGAATCCAGCATTTGTGTGATATTTCCCGTATTTCACATGTTACATATCTACAAGTGAGGAACAGTTGTAAATACCATATAACTACTTATATTTAATTCATGAAACAATTGCTCATAGCCAATTGCATTGCAGGCTACAGAGTATAACATCTTAGCCATGCAATGTTCCAACAGAATAATATCATGAAAATTACTCTGCAGGATAGCAGCACTCCCTTAACTCCACCATTTGGGGGTTTACCACCCTGCACTCCTTCTATATAAAAAGACTCTGCCATGTCAGAGATGGAAGCCATATTTTAATTTCATGAAACTACAGCACAGATATATGTTATATGATTTATTTCCATCCCTGAGTTTGTAGCACATAAGAGTGAGAATTTAAATGTTGTTGGATATGGGGTACAGCCTCAAACATAGTGGGCTCAGAGGAGCGGGTTTGTCCTGCAAAAATATTATTTTATATTGGTGTCACTCTTTCTTAATTAGAGTTTATTTTACCATTAATTAGATTTTATTTTAGCACTGATTTATGTTTTTGCGACATAGATAATGAGTGTTATATATGTTTTTTAGTTTTCCTATGTGACTTTTTATTCACCAGTGTCTGCCAACCACATTTGCCAGTCAAATGACCCAATTGTTCTCCTGTGGAGTGACAGCCAACACCTACTAGAGACAGAGATAAAGACAGAGCAAGGGAGACAGACAGACAGACGTGCACTGCAAAACAGCATATGAGCCACGGGCATGCTCATGTGATAGGTTTCATGGAGCATGCATGGAAATGTACCATCTGCTGGTGGTTGATATGCACATTGAAAGATGAAAGGCAAGGACCTGCAACTCTTTTTCCTGATGGAGTGCACATCACCTTGCATATAGGTTACCATGCCAATATGAGTTGTAGTGCTAATCACATGTCCATGGCCAATATTCTGCATGGTGCATAGCTCTCTCTCTCTCTCTTTCTCAAGAAAGTGCTGGCACTGTAGCAGGCAAGACCACCTCCATCCCCTCACGATAAGTAAGGCAGTGTCAACTGATTATTCAGTCGCCCCCCCCAACTAGGCTTGTCCATCATCCAAGTCAGTAATCAGTCTCAGTTCTTCTTGGTCAAAGCCAAAGCTTTATCCCCTCTATGCCACAAATCAAGGCAGTAATTTTAGTTTGGGCACTAACAATTGAGTATTTTAAGCAGTACTCCACACAAGTCATGGTTAACAATTCACATTGTGCACAGTATAGCTATGGGTATTAGTTATACAAGGAGAACAGAGTTTCAATTTGCAGAGTTCATACATTCTTCTCAAGTGTGTCTGGCATATTTTTTCATTATGTTAAGCTACGCAATTGGATTATAAAGTACAAGCAACAGGCTTATATGCATATATTGGTTTTATTTGCCACAGGCTGTTCATACAGTAGCTGAGGAGAAAGGCATGCTCTTTGGGTGGGAGGCTATTCATACTTTAGTATTTACATCATTAGTCATAGACATATGGAAGTAAGTTGTCTGGCTTCTTAAGCCTTCTTCATAGGCTGAAATATTTCTGTCTAAAAAATGGATAGAGGTGGAAACATGGAACTTGGGTACTTTGTAGGTGAGTTGTACAGTGACACAGTGAGTGGCTTTGTCTTTGTACAGCAAGAGGTTCACTGGTTTGGTTCTAAATTGGGGGTCTTTCTGCTCATAATTAGCACGTCTGTCCTGAGTTCACATAGGTCTGTCATTGGGTATTTTTGTTTCCTCCTACAAAGACATGCGTAGGTGGACCCTTTAATTTGTCCATTGGTGAGTTTGTGTGTGTGTGTGTGTGTGTGTGTGTGTGTGTGTGTGTGTGTGTGTGTGTGTGTGTGTGTGTGTGTGCTCACTCTTGGAATATGGAAGAGAGGCCTAGCAACCTACCTCCATCCCACACTTGCCTAGTAAACTCTGCAGATGGTGCTGGCTGTTTATATGACTACTATATGAGTTGAATACAATTCAACAGCACTGGGTAGATTTTTTTAGGCACTACCCCTTGGGTTTTCAAAATTCTGCTTCTTGGGATTTTTGGTAGTTAGGTTGCTTCTACTGATGCTAATACTGCAATCTCATTAGTACTTCAGAGAGTAGCATTTTTTACACTGAAACTATAGAGATTAGAAATGTGTATGACTTGCCTGAATAGTATGACTAGTTGAAATGTGTACTCCTTGGGGAAATCTCCCTTTCATTATAGTTTTTTCTTATATATTTTTATTGAGAAATTAAAAGTCTCAAATTGCCCATAGCAAACTTACTTTATATCATGTCTCGTCCACAGTTGTAATTACCTACAGAAGAAAATTCTCACTAAAAATAGCTAAGAAATCTAGTATGACATACAAAACACTGCAGACTAAACAAGCTCCCTACATGAAATGTGACCAATTAAGCCAACTAAATAAATAGAAGCTTAACATTTAAAACTGATAGGATGTTGGTAGTAGACATACTGTACATCTCCATGCCCAGTTGGTATAACGTACAACCCTGAACAAAGGAAAGTCCTACTTATACAAAAGAAAGAAAATAATCAAAATGTATGTAGAATCATTACTATGGCATGCACTGTATAAACCAGAAACCATTACTGGGCAACATGTGTCCAAAAGGGCAGCCAGTTCCTTCATAAACAAAAGTTAATAAATGAAATAACACATTTGATAATTAGCAGGCAAAATGTTCCTCCTTTGTTCTGTAACCAGGAATTGACCCACAAGGTAATGCACAGCCTAAGACAGGAATGTGCACTGAATTATCTCTTGAGCTGTGATAGAAAACTATTTATAAAGCCAAAGGTCCTCCTGAAAAGCAAGAGGTTTACAGAATTCAGATGAAAACACAAGTGTCACCCAAGCTAATCCAGGGCCGCATGCATCCTTTCACCTAGATGCTGATTATAACCTAGCTCTTCTCCTTGCTTGAAATGTAATCTTTTATTTTGTCATAAGACAGTTCTGCCATGCTCCCTTTGTCATACTCCTGGCTATCTTCTTAACTCACCTCTTCATATAGTCCTGCCACCTCCTGCATTGTCCAGTTCTAGCTAAGACTTTCTTCATCCAACCTACCACTATCTGCATCCTTCCCCTCTCTTCTCTCACCCACCTTCTACCTCCATCATCAAGAACATATAAGAACAATGTCCAAGAAAGTATCTTCCCATAAACTCCCTGTAGAGTTGCATGCTGCAGAATGTGGACAGAATGCCCCCACCACACAATCAAATTGTCTGTACAGTTGCCACCATTTCAAACACTCATAATGTGATCATTTTTATTAAAATGTGAGATTTTTAGGACAAACAATGTCTACAACCAGCTTGTGACTTGTGTGACTGGACATCACTTTTTTGTGGTTTACTGTTGAATGCTTGATGCTTGGAAGATCAAGTTGAGCACACAGAAACCTCATGTCATGTCGAACCCGGCTAGTCCAAAAACTATTTTGATCTCCGAGACTCCCTACTGCTCCAGATCCATGCTCAAGTGCTAACATGGCTCCAGAAGGGGGGCAAGTTTGGACAGTGGGTAATGTCAATATTTGACATTCCGACCATTGGAATGCAGGGTTTGCACAGCTCAATTTGATCTTCTGAGCATCAAGCATGTTATTGTAAACCCTTTTTCCCAAACAAATGTTCACTCGTGCAATTTTAGTTGTTTCTGCTGTTTCATATAATACTTGGATGTTTAAAATACAAAATAAGTTTACTGTTGGTGGAAGCATAAGAAATAGTTTTTGCTCTGAAATCTCAGGACATGTGGCATTTGTCATGTTTTTACAAGACATAGCTGCTCAAACTGTGTGTGTGTGAAAACAGAGTTGTTTTGGCTTCTTTGCTTTTGATTTCTTTTGTTTTGTTGTCTTTCATGTGTTTGTATCACTATGTGAAGGAGATCTGTATGGGGTGATAATCTTGGGTTTTGCATGTTGATCATTTTTTCCAAAACGGTAGTGAAAATGATTCAAGGCTTTTGCATGTGAGGGACTGGGGAATTAAGAAAGGCAATGTCATCATGAGAAATGCTACTTAAATAATATGGAGAAATATATAATATGGAGAAAATAAATGTGGTTATTTGTAAGTAATATGGGAATGACATTCTTAATCATCTAGTCAGTGAACTTAAAATGAAAGTTGGGGGGGACTCCAAGAAAGACTCAGCCACGTGGATTACAGCCTGAGTCTTTTAAATCTTTCACATGTCTCTTACTTGTCCTTGTGAATTAATTGGTATGCCTCTGATAAATATATAGCTGTGGTCATTTTCTTCCAAATAATTGAGACCAAGGCAAACTTTTCTTACCCAACATCATAGGTTCATAGGTTCATACATTTATAAGCCTAGCCAGAATGTGTTTGGCTTTCGCCACACATTTAAAATGTATTTTGCTATGCCCTTTTTCGAGGTTAGTATACTGTGCCTCTGTCTAACAGTGACACAGAAGTGATACCCGGGGTAAACCTACGATCTCCCATCCACTCATCAAGATTCCTCTTGAAGAGAGTCAATGAGGGACTCTGCCTAATCTGGACTGGGATTTTATTCCAGAGTGAAGGGAGCCTCTGGGTTATGAATCTGTCCCTCCAGCATGTCCTATTTATTTCAGTGCTGAGGTTAAAGTCTCTTGAGCGCGTAGCTCGATGGGATTTGGATTTTCTGAGGTGCAGCATGTCCATTAATTTCGGGTTGGACATGGCTTTATACGTCAGGCACAGATCACCTCTGAAGAGGTGGTATGCCACTGAGTAGAGCTAGAGTTTCTTTAACCGGGCAGCATATGGCATCTGTTTGAGCCCTTTGATCCTCTTGGTGAGGTACTTTTGGGGTCTTTCCAGTTGCTGCAGGTGTCTGGTAAGGTACATCCCAAAAGGGGCATTGTACTCAATTATGGGCCTGATGAGGGATGTAAAGAGGCACGATGACCTCCCCTGATCTAGATGTGAATCCCTTCATGATTAGGTGGGCTATATAAAATTTTTTCTAACCACTTTGGCCACGTGGTTGTCAAATGAGAGATTGCTATCAACTTGGGTCCCCAGGTCCCTAATTACTTCTTCTGTACTTAATGGATTACCACCTATGTGGTAATTTGTGGGCACTTTGTTTTTGCCAAAGGGGATGACTATACACTTTTTGGCATTTAGCTTGAGGCCATGGCTCTGGCACCAGTTGTCTGTTTCTATGAGGCCCTTTTGGAGGATGCTTGTGTCGGCTGGAGAGTCGATTATGGCACCCAGTTTGCAGTCATCTGCAAACTTGGTCAGCCACAGTCCTTCTGTGTTGGCCTGTACCTCCGAGAAATATATACCGAACAAAAGAGGTCCCAGGACTGAGCCTTTTGGGACACCACTTGTAACTGGTTTGGAGTCTGACATGGCTCCAGCAATTCTAACCATGTGGGTTCTGCCCTTGAGCCAGTTTGCAATCCATCTAGTGACATAGGGGTTTATATTTAAGCTGGTGAGCTTATCTATAATGCCCGAGTGGGGTATTGTATCGAAGGCTTTTGCGAGGTCCAGGTAGGCTGTGTGGACCACCTTCCCCTCGTCAATGGCCTTGGTGACTGTTTCAAAGAAATCAACCAGGTTTAAGAGGCAGGATCTGCCCTTAACAAAGCCGAACTGGGTAGGATCCAGTGTCTGTAGGTCCCCAATATCTTTATTTATGAGGTCCATGATGATCCTTTCCATAGCTTTGCAGACCAAGCTAGTCAGGCTTATGGGGCGATAGTTTCCAGGATCTGTTGAGGCACCACCTTTATGGAGAGGGACCACTGTTGCTGTACGCCACTCTTTGGGCACATATCCTGTAGTAAGGCTGAGATTGAACAGCAGTTTTATGTTTGGGTTTAGCTCTTCTTGGAGTTCATGTAGGACGCAGCCCGGGACACCGTCTGGTCTCATTGATGCTGTGTTTTTTGCTTTGGAGAGAGCGTCTCTTACCTGAGCATCTGAGATGTCAGGGGGGCAGCACTCTGCTGGGATAGATATTTGCCCTTTTGGTGGGGAGGGGGGGAGTTTGTGCTGAACATGTCAGCTTGGATGTTGGCAATGTCTGTGGGTTTGGTGTATTTTTTGTCATTTTGGACTAATTCTGAGCATATCTGGGAATTACCACCCAGGTTCCTAACATAACTAAAGAAAGCCTTGTGATTATCCTTAGTGTCCTGTGCAATTTTTCTCTCGGAGCTGGCCTTAGACAATTTTATGAGTGCCCGTAGTTTTTTGCTAATACTGATCAGTGATGCCTTCCCTTTTTGGGATTTTGCTCTATCATTTAGTAGCTTCCTCCTTCTATTGTATAGTTTGTTTATGGCTGGGGTCCACCAGACAGGACGTCTGCCTTTGGAGGATTGGGTCTTGGTTTTATTTATGATCGCATGATCCATGCATTCCTGAAGGTGTTCATAGAATGCGTTTATAAAGGGTTCTGCGGTCTGGGCCGTATTTTCCACAGGCCCAAGGGCTTTGAAGGATTCCACCTCGGTTTTGAGGAGTGTGAAATTTGCTTTAGAGAAGTTTTTCACTGTGGTTTTCTGGGCAGGGGGTGGGGTCGGGATGTGAATATCCAGTGAGATTAGTTTATAGTCTGATCTTACCAGTGAGGGATACACTTCTGGTCTGGAGCATAGAGTCCCCATGTTGGTGATGATCAGGTCCAGTACATTTTCCCCTCTTGTGGGAGTGGTAACAAGTTGTTCCATAGCATTTGAGTTTATAAATTCTAGGAACCTTTGGGCTAGGGTGTTGGAGCTAGAGTAATGCTCCCAGTCTATGTTTGGGTAGTTGAAGATGCCCAATATAATGGTGTTTGGAGAGACCTTCATATTTTCCAGTGTTCTCAGGAAGGCCAAGTGGGGTTCCTGGGTTTGGGAGGGTGGTCTGTAGCAGGCTATAAACTGGAAGGCAGTTTTACCCACTGTTAGTTGCACATGGATAGTCTCTGATGCTTCGTGCTTTGTCACCAACCTGGAGGTGTGGGTATCTTTGATGAATATCGATACTCCCTCCTTTTGTGGTTCGGTCCAAGTTTTGGGGCTGAAAAGCATGGTATGAGGTATAACCTGGTAGTGCTGGGGTGCTCTCGGGAGCCCTGAACCAGGTTTCTGTTACTGCACAGATATCGATGTTCTCCATGCTAAGGAGAGTTTCGAGTGCATCTTGAGGTTTAGACTTCTGGTGTTGAGTAGCATTACTCTTAGTTTCTTATCCCTTGTGATACCTATGGAGGTGGGTTTGTCTTTTGAGCCTTGCCTAAAAAAGGCACTATGGGGGTAGCAAGAGCCTTTGCCAATATCCGAATGCCCAGGGGTGACAGGTGCAAGCTGTCCCTAGTGAAGCATCGTGGCTTGTCGAGCATATCATCCCAAGCTGACAGGCATTGGATCCCCTTTGAATGACACCAGTACTTAAGCCAATTGTTGAAATTGATCATCTTGTCTTCATATTGTGGCATCATTCTTGGTGAGGGTAAGATGCTACTCAAGGTCAGGGTCATTCCGGCCTGGGCTACATGCTCAGAGAGCTCCTCTATGTCTCTTTTCATGTAGTCCAGGGAGGTACGTCTCAGGTCATTCACACCAGCATGGACAATGACTGAGTCATATTTGTACTTGCCTTGGAGTGACCTGAGTGCTTGTGTTATGTGGCGGATCCTAGCGCCCGACAGGCTGCTCACCGTGACCCTCTCCTTGTTCAGCCTGGTGAGCGGGACATCAGTGTGCCTGACGATAGAGTCACCTATTACAAGTGTATCAGGTGTGTTGTTTAGTCTTAAGGGCTGTGACTGTTCGGCACACTGGCTTTGTGAGATATGTGTTGCACGTGTTTTGTTTTGGGGTAGCGGTTGCTTGGGTGTCTGCTTTGAGGTCTCTGCTGCTTAGGCAGATTTTTATTTAGAGCCTCCGAGTATGTTTTTGTGTGATTATGTGTTTGGTTTGCTGTCGTGGTAGGTCTATGTGAGACTGGAATTGTAGTGAGTGTGGTTTCCTTCTCCTCCTGACTGGTTATGCCAGTACTGAGTTGGGAGAGCTTAGCCTCCAGTTTGGCTATATGGTTGCATCTCTCACATGTGTTGGAGTTTGTTGGGAGGAGGAGAGGGTTGTCTATGTACATGAGGCAGTTGTAACATTGCCTCAAGATTCCCAGATTCACCAGCTGGCCCAGATAGGAGATTGACAACTGACCTTTAGACATGCTAGAATAATATTGGGAATTCCTTTATAATTGAAAACAAGGGCCAGTGGGGAGTGAGGGAATAGTGCTTTTAATTTTTAGTGCTGACTTATATAATTGCTTTAGTGAGCAAGTGCCAGGTAACTTAAGTGCAATGTGTTACAGGTAACTTAAATGCAAAAATGACAAACAGTAACTTTCTTTCACGTGAAACAAGGAAATAAGTACAGTAAGCAATGCAGATATTACTAGTGATCCACAGAAGCGCTGAGAAGCCGCGTATTAGGTGGAATTAGCGTTCCAGAGAAATAACAAGCAAGCAAACAAACAACAAGCATATAAACAAAGCTAGATTCAGCAGGCCTGGATCTAGTCTATGCTACAGCAAACAAGGTGTATCAATTTCAGTAAGATACAGTTCAAATATTCAGGCACTATAAACCTTTAACCAGAAATTCCCAGCTCAGAAGGGCAGAGTCCAGCCTCTTCTCCCACAAGAGTGCAGACCACGAACCTTCTTAATGTAAAATAACTGGCCTGAAGCCTTGCATCTTGTATGAGTCTGTAGGTCAGATTCTGACTGAAGAAAACAGCAATGTAAAAGATGCTGAGGGGAGCAGTCATCAGGAAGCTGCATTAGCAGACATTAGCTGTAGAACATCAACTTAGGAGGCATGGAGTTAAAAAGGATGCTTGAGGAAGGCCAAGTATCCCACTCTTAGAGGTGTCAGGACAGCACTCATCTTCTTAGTGACCAGAAATCAGGGAGAAAACGGAGAACACATTTCATCTCTCATAATGTAGAAAGAAGTTAGGACAGCTAGGAAGAAGTGGGTCATTATGTTAGCTTATGTAAGTGCCTTTGCCCATTTAGGTTAAATAAATTCAGTGTTAAGAAATGATTTTCTTTCTTCCCACTGGGTTCTTTTTTTGCCTTCTCCTGCAATTATTAGGGATTAAGAAGGCTAAACTGTTGCAGTCATGCTGCTGTGAAAGGATGGGCCTGGAGTTTATAGATTTTGAGGGAGTCAGTACACAACAAAAGCTTCTTGACCTCAGTCCCTTCTTCTGAGTAGGCTATGGCCACTTTTTGGCCCTCTTGAAGTGGATGAGATAAGTCTTGGATGTAAGGGCTCTCCTTAAGGTATGGAATACCTACTATTTTGATTATAAGATGTGCCCTTGGAGCACAGGTCCACCGTAATTTAGTTTACAGAACAGGTCACTTTCATTATAAGAATTCCATTGGAGAAGGGTCTAACTTCATATTAATTTATATAAATGGTGGTTTTCATGTTTTTCATGGATACTTTGAGCTAGGACTATTAGGAAAACTTGAGATATGGATCATAAGGTGAGTCCTTCAAAGCTTTATATTACATTACATTAGCCTGATGATAGAAGGAGACAGCAAGCCTATCTACTCTGCCTTTTAAATGCAGATGACATTTTACATTCCCCATGTCTTTACCTTCTCAACACCTGTTTGCAATCTTCCTCTGCTCTCTTCGGTGTGTCCCTAAGGATTTCCTATCCAGCCCTATGGCAGTACTTTTCATGGGTCTACAGTCTTTTCTGTCAAGAAGTACTTTCAGTGATTCTGGGTATAGTTGCACCCTACAATTTGTTGTCTGCTTCCCCCACTTCTCCCCTCTGCCTTTCCTGTTCAAGATATAGGTTCATAGGTATGTACATGGCTATCGGTCCTAGGGCCCATATAAGCCAAGCCAAACAAAGTTCCTTGGGTTTCGCCACCCAAGAAAATTATTTTCCTGTGCCCCTGCCAAGCAGAGCCACAGCAGTGATCCCAGGGTGAATTTTCTGTTTCCCATCCAATTGTCAAGATTTCTCTTAAAGAGAGCTAATGTGAAGCTTTGCTTGACATGAATGGGTAGCCTGTTCCAGAGCATGGGAAGTCTCTGGGACATTAATCTATCCCTCCGGCATGTTCTGTTTATTGTGGTGACAAGGTTTAGGTTCCTGGAGCATGTGGCTTGGACGGATTGGGATTTCTTTAAGTGTAGCATGTCCATCAGATCTGGGTTAGACATGGCTTTGTATGTTAGGCAGAGGTCGCCTCTGAGTAGGTGATATGCGATGGAGTAGAGATGGAGTTTTTTGAGATGGTCTGCGTATGGCAACTGATTGAGGCCGTAATCCTTCTAGTGAGATATTTCTGTGGCCTTTCTAGTTGCTGCAGATGTCTTGCAAGGTACATGCCAAATGGGGCATTGTACTCTACAATGGGTCTGATAGGGGATGAGTAGAGAGGAAAGATGACCTCTCTTTTTCTGGAGGAGAACCTCTTTGTGATGAGGTGTGCCATATAGAAGGATTTCTTGACAACTTTGGTAATGTGGTTATCAAAGGAGAGACTACTGTCACCTGTGTCCCGAGGTCTTTTATCACATGTTCAGTGTTTAGTAGGCTACCGCCTATGTGGTAGTTCATGGGTACGGTGTTTTTCCCAAAGGGGATGACAATGCACTTCTTGGCATTGAGCTAAAGGCCATGACTCTGACACCCAGCATCAGTCTTGGTGAGGCCTCTTTGTAGAATGTCCACATCCTTAGATGAATCAATTATGGCTCCTAGTTTGCAGTCATCTGAGAATTTCATTAGCCAGAGACCAGCTGTATTAGCCTGGACTTCAGAGAAGCAGCTAGGGAACAGGAGAGGACCCAGGACAAAACCCTGTGGTACTCCACTTGTCACTGGTCTGAAGTCGGATTTGGAGTCAGCTACTTTTACTGTGTGGGTTCTGTCAGTGAGCCAGTTGGCCACCCATCTTGTGACATAGGGATTTATGCCCAATCCAGTGAGTTTATCTATAATACCAGAGTGGGGGATGGTGTCAAAAGCCTTGGCTAGATCAAGATAGACTGTGTGCACTACCTTACCTTCATTTACAGCTCTGGTGACTGCTTCAAAGAAATCAATCAGGTTTAGGAGGCATGATCTACCTTTTACAAACCCAAACTGAGTGGGATCCAGAGTTTGGAGGTTACCTATGTCTTTGTTTATAAGCTCTAGGATGATGCGTCCCATGGCCTTGAAGACCAGGCTCATCAGGCTAATGGGGAAATAGTTCCCAGGGTCAGTGATGGCACCCCCTTAGTGCAGTGGAATAACCGACAGTGTGCGCCATTTCATAGGCACAAAGCCTGAGGTGAGGCTATGGTTGAGCATGGCACTAAGGTGTGGTGTCAGTTCATTCTGTAGTTCATGCAGAATGCAACCTGGGATGTTGTCCGGTCCCATGGATGCTGTGTTCTTAGCTTTGGAGAGTGCAGTCTTTACTTGTGCGTCCGTGATTACAGGGGGTTTGCAATCTTCCGGTATGGTGATGGGCCCTTTGGGGGGTGAGGGGTGGTGAAGTTTGCACTGAACATGTCTGCCAGGATGTTGACAATGTCAGTTGGTTCAGTAAATGTAGTGCCATTGTGCTGTAGTTCTGAGCAGATCTGAGTATTGCCATTGAGATTGTTGACATAGCTGTAGAAAGCTTTGTGGTTGTCTTTGGAATCCATGGTGATTTTGTTTTTGTAACTGGCTTTGGAAGATTTTATGAGGGATCTCAGCTTCTTGCTGAAGCTGACCAGACAGTTCTTGCAATCTTGGGATTTTACTCTTTTTTGCAACAGTTTCTTCCTTCTGTTGTAGAGTTTGGCAGGGGACCACCAGATTGGCTTCCTTTTTTGGAGGATAGCGTCTTGGTTCTGTTGGGGATAGCACTGTCCATACACTAGTGTATGTGTTTATACAGTGCATTTGTATATGATTCAGCAGTCGTGCCTCTATTTTCCATCTGTGTGGGTGTAAGAAGTTTGCCACTTCTGACTTAAGAAGCATGAAGTTGGCTTTGGAGAATTTTTTAACGGTGGTTTACTTAATGGGGAGGGGGCAGGATATGGATGTCTAGAGTGATTAGCTTGTGGTCAGACCTGACCATCGAGGAGTTGACCTCTGGCGTGCAGCACCTGTTACCCATATTGGTACAGACCAGGTCCAGGATGTTGCACCCCTAGTAGGGGTATGGACAAGCTGATCCAGGGCATTGGAATTGATTAATTCCAGAAAAAGTTGGCACATGAGTTAGTACAAGTAGTTTTCCCTGTTGATGGAGGGGTAGTTTAAACCTCCCAAATTTAGGATATTGGGCTATACCTTAATATTATCCAGTATATCGAGAAACATGGAGCGGGCATCCTGGGGCATGGTGGGGGATCTGTAACAAGTTATAACCTGAATTGCAGTCTTGCCCACTGTTAATTGTACTTGGATAATTTCGGATGCATTATGTTGAGCAACTAGCCTGGAGGTGTGGATATCCTTTATGAATATGGACACACCTCCTCCTTTAGTATTTCACTTCAGGTTCAGTTGGCCGAAAGGTTAGTAAAAATTGTAGCCTGGTAATGCAGGGGTGTTCTTTGGAGCCTTAAACCAGGTCTCTGTCACTGCACAGATGTCAATGTTCTCCATCTTAAGGAGAGCCTCGAGTGAGTGCATTTTGAGGTTTAGACTTCTAGAACTGAGTAGCATTACCCTTAGTTTTTGCTTGTTTGTATCTACTATGGTGGTGCATTTGACATTTGAGCCTTGCCTAAAAAAGGCACTATAATGGTGGCAAGAGCCTTAGCCAGTATCCGGAATCCCAGACACGACAGGTGCAGGCCATCTCTAGCAAACCATCGTGGCCTGTCAATCATGTCATCCCAGGCAGACAGATACTGGACCCACTTTGAATGACGCCAGAAGCTTAGCCAATTGTGGAAGTTAATAATTTTGTTCTTGTACTGTGGTATCATTTTGAGTGATGGCAGGATGCTACTCAGGGCAAGTGTCATACCTGCCTGTGCTACATGGTCAGAGAGCTCCTCCATGTCTCTTTTCATGTAGTCCAGGGAGGTATGTCTCAGGTAATTCACTCCAACATGGACAATGACAGTCATACTTGTACTTGTTGTGGAGTGACCTGAGTGCGTGCATTATATGGCGGATCCTGGCACCCGACAGGCAACTGACAGAAACTTTCTCCTTGTTTAGCCTGGTGAGTGGGACATCAGTGTGCCTGACTATAGAGTCACCAATGACTAGTGTGTTGGGTAGGTTGTTTTGCCTTATGGACTGAGGTTGAGTGGCACACTGAATTTGTGGTCTATGTGTCATTTGGGTAGTGTTGGGGGGTGGTGGTTGTTTGTGTTTCAGCTTTGGAGGCGTCTGTTGTTTGGGCAGATTTTTATTGAGAACCTCCATGAATGTAGGTGTGTGTTTTGTGTTATTATGTGTGGGTTTGGGTGGTGCAGGTTTTGAAGGGCTATGTGTTGAGTGCGGTGTGGTGTTAACCTTCTTCTCTTGACTGTCTAGTCCAGTCTTGGCTGGAAAGAGCCTGTCTTCCAGTTTGGCTATATAAATGCATCTCTCACAGTTTGTAGTGTTGGGTGATAGAAGGAGACAGTTGTCAGTTTACATGAGGCAATTGCTACATTGCCCCAAGATGTCCAGATTCATCAGGTGGACAGGAGAAAACACCGGGAGCTGACCCTTAGACATGCCTGGTTAGTGCTTATTAATTTAAATACTAAGAAATGATTTCTTCTTGATAAGTGAGGAAAGTTGAGTGCTTCAGTAATTTGTAGATAATTTAGTGCTTGCAATGAGATTTGGACAAGGGCTGAGCACAAGGAAACAGAAAACTGACTAGTTCTAAGGGAACAGAAACAGTTTTGAGTGCTAAAGCTAGAAAACTGGCTAGTTCTAAGGGAAAATCTGAAGAGCAGACTTTCTGGCACTGGGAATAGTTTAACTGTAGTTAAACGCAGCTGAGCGATGGGCAAAACCCCACAAACACAAGTTTTTAACAGAATGATGAAAGGGATAGAAATAACCCAAAATGGCCAATAAAACTAGAGATTCTGAGCTGAAACTACTCCTCCAGCGACAGTTAGGTTGTTCAAAGCTCACCACTCTCACTGATGAACATAGAAGCTTCCCTCTATCTTAGAAAGGTCTGGGCAACACAGAAACTTACAAACAGCCCAGAATTCAGCAAAATCTGAAAACCAGACTCTACTACTCCAGAAGGCGGGAAATGAGTAGAGAGATAGGATTTTTATGTGTTTTTTTTTGTATTTTTTAAAAGTTAAAGCAGATACAGAAATCCAAATACTTTTAAAGCAGAAAAAAGGCTATCACATTTGAGTGTGTAGCCCTTAACAGTTAAACAGTTGAAAAAACACTTAAAAATAATCAGTTAAAGTGCAAACAGTATAAGTATTCAAAAACAGTTCAAATAAGTAGCAACATTAATTAAAAAAGGTCGTAATAATGCGGCTAGCAAAAATAAGCAATAAAAAGCAAAATGGAGGTACTTAATCCACTCAAAGTCTCCCTTTTCCTCTCTCTGCTGCTGTAGGACTCTGCAGGACACCCAGGCAGGCTATTGCTGAGGTAATACAAGTGCATAAACTGTGCAAACATGGGTTTTTAAACAGGAAGATGAAAGGGATAGAAATAGCCCAAAATGGCCAATAAAACTACAGATTCTGAGCTGAAACCACTCCTCCAGCAATAGATAGACTGCTCAAAGCTGACCACTCTCACTGATGAACAGAGAAGCTTCCTTCTTTCTTAGAAAGGTCTAGGCAGTACAGAAACTTACAAACAGCCCAGAATTCAGCAAAATCTGAGAACCGGACTCTATTAGTTCCAAGAAGGTAGGAAACGATTAGAGAGATAAGATTTTTTTTTTTTTTTTTTTTTTTTGTATTTTTTAAAACTTAAAGCAGATACAGAAATGCAAGCACTTTTAAATCAGGAAAAAGGCTATTGCACTTGAGTGTGTAGCCCTTAACAGTTAAACAGTTGAAAAAAAACACTTAAAAATGATCAATTAAAGAGCAAACAGTATAAGTATTCAAAAGCAGTCCAAATAAGTAGCAAAGTTAATAAAAAAAACAGTCAGAATAATGCTGCTAGCAAAAATAAGCAATAAAAAGCAAAACAGAGGTACTTAGTCTACTCAAAGTCTCCCTTTTCTCTCTCTCTGCTGCTCTAGGACTCTGCAGGACACCCAGGCAGGCTCTTGCTGAGGTAATACCTCAGCAATATCCTTCACATTTTCCAGACACAATCCTGTGGTTTCTAATAGAACAAGATCCAATTTCACTAGCCTCTGGTCTTATCCCATTCCTTCTATCCCTCACACTTTTCTATTGACTTTCCTTTGGAACAGGTCTGTGTAGTGTCCTCTCAATTAGGTCCTGATGGCCAGTTCCACATGTGATCTATACTCCTAGATCCTTTTCCTGGTACTTTGCTAAGAGTTCCATTTCCCAGATGACACCTTACACCAAGATCATTATGTTTTAAACACAGCACTTTGCATTTGTCTGTACTCAACCTTAACGTCGACCTTTCTGCTTACTCAGTTTTCTCCAAATACTCCTCTAATGTTTTTTTCTCTCTCTCTCACATTCTCTTTCACCCACCTAATTTAATTGACTTACATTTTTCACATATTTATTTGTTATCCAGGAAAGTAAAAGTTAAACTGTTTCTTCTTGGACCTTTTTTAACCATGAACTGAGTAAAAAAAAAAAACAAAAAACAAAATCAAATATTTGTTTTTTGGAGGAAGTAGCAAAGTGGAGTAAGAAAGTCCATGCAGGCACAGGGGGAACATGCAAACCTTCATACAGATAATGACTGGAAGATGTGATTGAATCTCATATTTTAGACAAGTGAAACAGAAAGCCTACTACTGAGACACTGCACTGTCCATTGTGCTACCTTTGTGTCATCATTGAGGAGGCTAATACTTTACTCTCTTCTCTCAGATATACGTGAGACAAACAGTATGAAGAGTACTGGACTCACCTGTGTCGGGTCTATATCAGAACATCGAAATTTTAAAACTCTGAATATTCTAATATCGACCTATTTTAAGCGAATGCTAAAAATAGCGAAGCTGCAGAACACTGAATTCTTTCCTAGGGAAAGAATTCAGTTGGCCAGTTCTGTGGCTTCACCATTTTCAGCGCTGTGGTGGAAAGTTACGGGTCGGGTTCAGGTAAGTGTGTGATTGTGTGGTCGTTAGGGTTTGGGCACGGGTTAGGTGAGTTAGGGTTAGGCCGCGGTTTAGGTGAGATAGGGTTAGGGTGCAGGTTAGAGGAATTAGGGTTAGGGGTGGGTTAAGTAAGTTAGGGTTAGGGCACGGGTTAGGTGAGTGTGCGATAGTGACGGACCTTAGGGTTAGGGTTTGGGTTAAGGTAAGTGGATAGATAATAGTGTGTACAGTTTAGTGTAGGGTTAGTTGTAGGATTATAAGTGTATGTGTGTGGATTGATGTTTTTTAGGTGTGCTTGTATTGTGTGTATGTGTTTCAGAATAATGAATTTTTTCCCAAGGAAAAAATTCGCTGTTCTGAATGTTCGATATTATGTGGTTTAGATATTTTAGGTTAGATGAAATAGCATTTGCTATTTTCATATTTCGATAGCGTGATATAAACGCCCTGTGTCTAGTCATCTTTATTGCTGATATCATCCTTTTTACCACAACCGCTTGTATCCTACCATTCAAACAAGCAGTAATTATTATTCTTGGTTCTACCACTAAGCTTGCCAGGTTTCAGATCACATGTCTATGCAGGGTTGAATCAAAGGCTGGGATGAAGTCCAGGTAGTTTATATAGTGCATCAGTTTGCTGATAATCCAGGTTAAGGTAATTTATAACCCAGTCATACGAATGAACCAGAGATGACTGACAGCTACTTCCGGCCTTTAGCCTTTATTCTGCTGTGCCGGATTTTGTTGTCCTCTAGGAATACTGCCAAACTTCCCTTTAGGATTCGATCTTTGATTTCCCTGTTACTACCAACTGACCCCCCGACAAGTGTACTATAATTGCTGTCCTTGCATATTGGCAGGATTCCTAAGGTCTCTGGGAAACAGACCATATTTTCCTTGTGTTCCATTCTCAATGAAAGCTACCAGTTCTTTCTTCACTGCCTCCATTTTCTCCTAGTGCTCTGCCCTCTTGTCTTCTATCATTGCTTAGCAACCCTCCCAATATGACACCCTTTTCTCACTTTCCTATATGAAGAGTGAAACCAAGTATTCATTCTGTTTCCTGTAATGTTCCTATACTTTTTGTCACTGGTCAATGTTGCTGATACCTGCAACACCCTGTTCCTCCCTCATGCATCACTGCCTGCAGCTCTCCATCTTCCTACTCAGACTACTTGAACTGCAAAATAATACTACTTAACCATACTCCAAGTCACATTTCAGGCCTCCTCTGCTGTTTTTTGACTATTTTTATACCTTATGTCTATTGCCTAAATACCTGCCTGTCTATTCTGCTTCTTCTAAGTCTAACTTAGTTTACCTGTACAATCACTGACTAGAATCTTTGCAACCCAGCAGTAATCACCACCAGCCCTTATAGACATAGCTGAAACCTGTCAACAGCACACAGGTAGTCTTTCCGCCAGGACTATGGTCTCCTCCTGATAGTCAGTAGCCTTTGTCCCCTGCCTACTGCTGCAGGCAGTGGTTATATCTCTTAATTCTTTCTTTTGTTAGCAAGTTGGCTTGCTACTGCTTCAGGTAACACTTTAGAGAAGACCACCTTGAGAAGTATCCTGGTATTTCTTTGACACGTTTTACACCTTGCTTGGTCTTTCTTTAATTGTGTCCTTTGATAGAAACTAAAACAAAAAGGTGGGAAGTGCACCAAACTAACTAACTAACTAACTAACTAACTAACTAACTAACTAACTATATAAATAACCAAAACAAGTGCGTTATTTGTGTATTTTAATGCACTCCAGGAGTCTAGACATTACCACAAGTAAATGTCACACACAGGGAGTTATGATCCATTTCATAAATAAAGGTTAATGGTTATTTGTTTCCTTTGATAGATCACTGGTTATTTGTCTCCTTTGATTGGTCACTGGTACCCACATGTGCCTTAAGATGCATTTACCCCTTGCTGCTGGCGATTGCTTTGGTCACCTCCTCCCACATTTTACTGAATATGAGGCCTGAGACTGATTTCTCTGAGATTTGTTGTCTTCTTTTTGACTTTCCAAGACCTTTAAACCCTTTTGTTTGTACGATTAAAAAACAAAATGTACTGCCACATTGGGATTCATCACCTTCACTTCCTGCTCCTTGCCACTATCTCTCCTGTACATAATCTTTCCCCTCTGCTTTCCCTGCCCTCACCAGTCTTCCTCACAGTCTGCACTTGTTGCCTCCAATCATGAGCTGTACTTAATCAATCCCTTCTTTGTCCCATGTGCACTCTTCCTCCAAGACTTACCGTTATTGTGTGTACATCTCAGATGATCTGTGCCCATTTCTTCCTGCCCTTTGCTATTCTTCCCATATTTTAATGCTTGCTCCTTTCTCATTTTACTCTATCATATTTTTTGTCTGGCTAGCCTATCTGCCACCAGTTCTAGTTCCAATATTCTGTCTACCAAAGCTCCATCATTCTCATGCAGACCTGTATCCTCTGTTACCCCAAAGGTCTCTGAAACAAACAGATGCCCCTCATCATTACAGCCTCATAGTCACTCTCCTACTTGGGTCCATGACAACAGATTGACTATACTAAATATCGAATGTCTGGAAAATCGAAAACACAGGTAATAGAAACCCGTTTTGTGGTGGGGGTGCCCTATATATATATATATATATATATATATATATATATATATATATACATACTAACACTGAAATTGCACTACAGTGAAGAAAGGGCTAATTTCCTGATTTTCACTGTACCGTGCTTTCATAAAATGAGTTTCTATCACCAGCGTTTTTGGTTTTCCGGCCTTTCGATATTTAGTGTATTCAATCCATTGTCATAGACCCTCCTGCTCTTCTCATCCATCCTGTGCTAATCGTTTTATGTTCCATTCCTGGATTCCTGACTTTTTTCTTTTATTATTGTGAGAATAAGTGGTATAAGCTGCTGAAGTGATTGCATATATTGTATACATTTGCAAATAACACTGTCATTTTAAGTCAGACATACGGTGTTTTTCTTTTAAGAATATACATAACCCATAATGCATTGCAGCTCGTGAGCTCAGGGGAGTAAGATGTGAGATGCTAAAGTGTTAAAAAACAAAAAACAAAACCAAAGGAAATCAAGCTGCTTTAATAAAATCCAAGATTAATTCCACAATAAATAATTCCAGTAAGTGCTTTCATCTGTAATAAAACTTCAGACTGGAAGTTAACATTCAAAAACACACATTTAAATACTTTAAAAATCACATGGCCACATAATTAGTGTTTTAACCCTTAACGTTTAAGATACATAATAAAATCTTCTCTATTGTTCAGACCGGGGGGGGGGGGGGTAGTCTAACCTGCTAACTATATCCCAGCTAACCGAAGTCATCTTCTGGATTAAATGAATTTTCCAAATTTTTAGACTGTTCACTACAAGGAATTTAAAGTTAACTTTACATGAACCATGTTTATAATGCTTCCCCAGGGCACTCCTTTCATCCCCAATAGAAACTGCATATTTATGTTTGTATATTCTTTTGTACAATTCTCTTGTAGTTCTTCCTACATAAAAAGATTTACATTCTAAGCAAAAAGTGACACAAATTACATACTTAGATTTGCATGAAAAAAACCCATTAACAGTTATTTTAACATTATTCAAAGTGCATTCTGTAAGATTATGCTCAACAAGGTTTTAAGGTTGAAAGTAACTTTGCTACAAATATGCAACATAAATAAGGAATAAGATAAAGCTTGCTTAAAAGCAGAAACAGAATTTAGTAACATGATTAGCATCCATACTAAATGACCTTGGCTTAAAAAAATAAGGAACTTGCTTATGAGTGTATTACACACACATCAAGAAAGCTGACTTCTTACAGACATGACAAGAATGTAATTTGCTTTCTTTAAAGAACTGACAACAGGACATGTTTTTCTAAGAAAGTTTAAGAATATGCTTTTCTAATCCACAAGGCGTTCCCTTGAAGACAGTTTACTTATCAGCATTTGCACATGAACAGTTGTGTCAGCATTTGCGTCATCAAGGCAGTATCTTTCCAAAATCAAGAGGGTGTGTGTTTAACTAAAAATATATATAAAGTCCGTATTAAATCCAGTTATGTTAGGGGTAATGGTAGGGACACATTTTGTCCTGAGGTAAATGTTATATCTCTCACATCATCTGTACGATATGAGAAGTAAAGTAGAACATTTTCTGAAGCTGTAACAGAAGTACGTGTGGTTTATTATAAAAGTTATTGGTTATTGCTCTTAAAGACAGGTGCTGCAAAGTATATTCTCTCATCAGTGTATATTCTGCAAGTTTCTGTATGCAACAGACTGTGAATGCAACTATAACCAGACTTTGATTTCAGCAGAATCCAGCCAGCAAGACTGAGTGTCTTAAGAAGACTTCAAATCCATCACAGTAAGCATCAGAGTAACAGCACAGTGTTATGGAACAATTAAAATTAATTTTTCACATTCTGTTTTTTCTGTGAACAAATAGTTACACATATTACAGTTGTAATACTTAACCATTCCATTTCTGTCTGATCTGACTTTAGGTATAGTCAACTTTTTTGTGTAAAGAGAGGTTTATGCCCTATAGTTCTAGTAACTTAGTTTGTCCCCCAATTTCCAATTATTTATTATTTCTTTTATTCTCCCTGAGTCCAAACTATTCACAATAGGCATTCTTACTTTTTAGTTTTATTTTTTAATTACTCTTCCTTCTTTTCTGTTTCTTGTACCTCTCCGAGATGTAACTTTAGTTCTAATATCTGTGATTAATGTTTTTGGATAACATCTCTGATAAAGTGTTTCACAAAAATTCTCACTTTCTATACCAAAATATTCTTCCCTTTCTGTCAGGTTGCTGCTCCTTAACAACTGCCCTTTTACTATATTTTCTTTGGTCTTTTGGGGGTGTATGCTACTCTAATGTAAGTACATATTATTTTGGACCTCTTTTTTAAACATTTTTGTTCCTGATTTGCTCTTATCTTTAAAGACAGTTATATCCAAGAAATTTATTGTTGTTAAATTAAATTGGGACGTAAATTCCAAAAATGTACACACTCTGTTGATGTATGTCTTAAATTCACATAAGACCTCTTCCAGTCCTCTCCAAATTAAGAAAACATTGTCAATAAAATGATACAATGCCACAATATTATTTTGGTGCTTACTATATAGTATATGAGTGTTTTTCCACCCATACATATACAGATTGGCATAAGTGGAGACTATTGTCGCCCTCATTGCCACTCCATTTGTTTGATGGAAAAAAATCACTATTAAATGAGAAGAAATTATAATTAAGAATAACATCAAGCAGTTCCATTAATATTCCTACAGTATTGTCAGAATATAACTTAGATTTAATTAATTCAAGCCTCACTGTCTCCATGCCTTCATCATTAGATATTACTGTATACAATGATTTTATATCCATAGTTACCAGTAAATCACTTTCTTCCACATATATTTCTTTGATTTTTTCCAAGAAATCAAAAGTGTCTCTGAGATATGTACTGTTGTTAACCGCTACCCTCTATAAGTGTTTGTCTACATAGCCATACTTTCCATTTTACTATGTAGACTAGACACTAAAGGTCTTAGATGGGGGTCATTTAGCTCTTTATGGATCTTTGGAATTCCAAAGATCTTACTTATTTTTGGATTCTCAATAGTAAAGTATTTTTAGTACCTTGAGTAATTCTGGCTGTATAAAACCATTCTTCAATTCTTCATTTAGAGACTATGTAAGACAGTTAAACTTTAAGTTCTTTTTTAAAGCTACTGAAACACAGAGAAAAAGTTTCTGTAAACCTAGCATATTTAATCCACCCTAAAGAAGAGTTAGAAATGTTTCTGAATAGTTATGGATTGTAAATTATTGAAACTCTCGATAAAGAATCTAGTTATAATTGCTATAATATGTCCAGTAGAGAAAATAAATAGTTTTTTGATTTTATTAAAAATGATGAGCTATTAGTGTTTAAAGCTGATAAAGGGGGAGCAATAGTTGTTCTAGATAGAACAATGTATGAAAACAAAATGTATGACATATTGTCTGATGTGAATTTTTATAAGAAAGTGTCATTCAAAGAAATTAAGAAAGCTTATTCGTTTACTGATTCCTTAGTTGAAGAATGGCTTTATACAGCCAGAATTACTCAGGGTACTAAAAATACTTTACTATTGAGAATCCAAAAATAAGTAGGATCTTTGGAATTCCAAGACTCATAGTGTCTAGTCTACATAGCAAAACAGGAAGTATGGCTATCTATATAGACAAACACAGAGGGTAGTGGACAACAACAGTACATATATCAGATTTCTTGGAAAAATCAAAAAATATATGTGGAAGGAAGTGATTTACTGGTAACTATGGATATAAAATCATTGTATACAGTAATACCTAATGATGAAGGCATGGAGACAGTGAGGCTTGAATTAATTAAATCTAAGTTATATTCTGACTATACTGCAGGAATATTAATGGAACAGATATTAGAACTAAAGTTACAACTCAAGAGAGGTGCAAGAAACAGAAAAGAGGGTAGAGTAAATAAAAATAAAACCAAAGTAAGAATGCCTATTGTGAATAGTTTGGACTCAGGAAGAATAAAAGAAATAATAACAAATAATTGAAAATTGTTTGGGGGACAAACTGAGTTACTAGAAACTATAGGGCATAAGCCTCTCTTTACCCAAAAAAAGAGGGAAAATTTTGAAAAACTTCTTTCAAAGTAAGTTGACTATACCTAATGTCAGGTCAGACAGAAATGGAATGGTTAAGTGTTGCAACTGTAACATGTGTAACTATTTGTTTATGGGAAAAACAGAATGCACTTTGAATAATGTTAAAATAATTGTCAGTGGGTTTTTTTCATGCAAATCCAAGTATGTAATTTATGTCACTTTTTGCTTAGAATGTAAATCTTTTTATGTAGGAAGAACTACAAGAGAATTGTACAAAAGAATATACGAACATAAATGCACAGTTTCTATTGGGGATGAAAAGAATGCCCTGGGGAAGCATTATAAACATGGTTCATATAAAGTTAACTTTAAATTCCTTGTACTGGACAGTCTAAAAATGTAGAAAATTCATTTAATCCAGAAGATGACTTGGGGTGGCTGGAATATAGTTGGCAGGTTAGACTCAATGCTTGCTATCCCCCTGGTCTGAACAATATAGAAGATTTTATTATGTATCTTAAACATAAAGGGTTAAAACACTAAGTATGTGGTCATGTGATTTTAAAGTATTTAAATTTGTGTTTTTGAATGTTAGCTTCCAGTCTAACGAAGTTTATTACAGATGGAAGCACTTACTGGAATTATTTATTGTGGAATTGTCCTTGGATTTTGTTAAACCAGCTTGATTTCCTTTGGTTTTGGTTTTTGGTTTTTGGACTTCAGTCTTAAACCAGCTTTTAGCTTACTGTTTGATTACTGCAGATTCTGAAATGTTAACATAGTTTGTGTTGAGCTGTTATGTTGTGACAAATAGAAGTTACTTGTTTAACTATACTGTTGGTGTATCCTGGCATTTCTGACTCAGCTAATAAATATTACTTGGTAACCATTGGAGCAATGCCAAACGTTGTCAGAAGAGCATTTTTTTTAATAAAGGAAATGCCTTATCAGTTATAAAACTACATCAAACACATGGAATCCAGTCAAATATACTTTTCTATGCCAACAGCAATAAAGTGGAGGATATCTATTTATTGAGTGACTGATTGATTGATTGATTGATTGATTGATTGATTGATTGATTACTTTTGTTTACCAGAAAAGTCAGACTGGCCACAAGTCCCATTTTCAGCAGGGACCTGGAGTGAAATGCTCCATTTTACAGAATGAGTAGAAGGCAATTATACAAGGTTTATATAAGTGTGCATACATACGCAGACTAGTAATGATATGACAGTTAATCAAAAAATAATACATGTACATACACAGTATTTTAATGATATGATAGTTAATGAAAATATGGCAGTGAAATAATGAATACAGTAAAATGTTAGCTAATATCAAACTTGTAAGAGTCTAGTTAAAATGAATCTGCTGAAAATAGATACAGAGTAGGAGACTCTGAAGTAATTATAGGATAAAGATAGTTACACATTAGGAGAGAGTATTGAAGAGGTCCAAGTAAAAGAGAGATAGAGATAGTAGTGTAGAGGAGTAGATGATAGTCAGACAGAGATTGTGGAGTAGTAGCTATATTATGGCCAGTTACATAAGAGTGGTGACAGTAAGGGTATAGTGATTATCCAGGAACATCACATATACAGTGCTGACAACTGAGCAGGTAGGACTTTAGCTGAGTTTTAAATGATTTTAGGGAGTGTTCTTGTTGCATTACTAGTGGGATGGAGTTCCAGGATTTAGCAAGGTGGTGGGAGAGTGGAGATTTGCTGGCAGAATTGTTGGGTTTGGATACATGTAACAGGCATTTGTTGGATGAACATAGTGGACTGGAAGGGTTATATATCTGAAAAAGGCTGGAAAAGGATGAACATTTGTTAGGTTTATACACAGTGTTATGGGTTTGTGGAAGTTGTGAGTAGGTCAGATAATGTGGGAATTTCATCCACTGTAACTCCCTTAGGACAGCACATTGATGGTTTCTATTTGGAAAGTTGGCAGCGAATTGTGCTATTTTGTAGCAACATTACTGAAGTTTGTTTACCAAAGTCACTTGGATGTTGTTATGGATGGGAGCAGAATATGTCAGAGTAGACAATAGGATAAGAGGCAATGTTTTTTTTCTTATTGTATCTGAAAGGAAGTGTTTGGCTGTACAGAGTGAATGTATATGTTGGTGTATTTTTTCACTATATTTTGGATGTGTGTGTCAAAGTTTAGGTTATTTATTTATTTAAATTTGTTTACCAGGGTAGAAAACTAAGCAAGCAATCACCAATTACAAGCTCAACGTAGGTTACATCATAATTTAACGTGCAAATAACTATGGTTTGCATTTATGAATAAGCATTGACAATCTGATAAACAACATGTGCACAGAAGATCTAACAAACCAAATATGTGTATAGTTACATAATTGGAATCGAAAAGGGACAGCAGAGTTAAAGCAGTAGGAGAACAAGTGCTGGGTAGTAGTAGCCTGGTTAGGAAAGATAATGAAGACTCATAAGATGAAAGAAGGGATTAGATTATGCAGTTTAGGACGAGTGAGTTAATCAGGTGAATCAGGTATATGGAAGGTAAGGGAACTATGCATTCAGACCATTTTATTAAGTATTGTTTGAGGTGTGGCCTGAACAGGGAGTACTTTGTGTCATCAGTTAAATCAGGAGGAAGTGACAGGCATAATTATGGTGCCAGTACAGAGAAGCAATGATTAGTAGAATGCCGTCTGAGAGAAGGGGGTTGTAGAGAGGGAATAGATGTGGCTTGCCTTTAAGTCTGAGTGTCAGTAAAACATTTGGAAGATAGAGGGGAAGGAGTCCCAAGTTTGGCTGTTTTGAAGATGAAAGAAACAAAAAGATTAGATTGGGCCTGTACTGGAAGCCAATTAGCCTTTAAAAGAGTAAGACAGTGGTGGTCATTCCACTGTGAGTTAGTTACAGACAGACATATTTTATTGCTCCTTTCTCATTCTGAAGGGTGGCAGTGTTTATGACAGAGGCTGATGCAAACAAGGGAAGACCATACTCAAGTTGGGTAAGAACAATACATTTTCCTATAGCAGCCCTTGCTGGATGTGGAATGAACTTTTGTTGGCCCAGAAGAGTAGACTGTTGATCTTGGCTGTCAACTTTTCTATGTGCTCATGGAAATTTAATGATTGGTCTAGCCAGATCCCCAAATATCTAAAGGAGGTGCTGGTTTTAATGGGATTGTTATCAAAATCAAGGACATTAAATTATTGGGGATCTACATAATCTTTTATTGGTGCCAAATAATGTGGAATTTGCTTTTTTTGGCATGGAAAAGTAGTTTACAGTAGTTTAACCATTGCTCTAGCTGAAGAAGGTCAATCTGAAAATGAGTTTCAGTTGTATGATATGGGGGGTCATACCTCTAAATGGCCATATCATCTGCATAAAGAAGTAGTGGTAAGTGTGTCAGGTCTAGTGGAAGTTACTTGATGAAGAATGAGAATAGAAGAGATGCTAGAATGGGGCCCTGTGAGATTCCAGAGTGAACAAACTAACTTTTGGAAAGACTAGATCCTATTTTTACCTATAATGAGGAGTTAGATAGAATACCTTTGAAGCATGCTGTGGCATCTTGGCTGATCCCAATGTCTTGCAGATGGAGAAGAAGAATTGGTTGGTTGACAATATCAAAGGCACTGGTTAAGGCTCAGGTAAGGTCTCATATATATATATATATATATATATATATATATATATATATATATATATATATTAGGGTGTTATCAGTAAGGGGCCATAGAAGCGACATTGTGGCCTACAGGCCCAGAATCAATGCTTTTTGGTGGAAAGCAGGTGGTATCTTTGTTGCATATAATTTTTTTCAATAATTTTATTAAGGATGGGTAGGATAGAGATGGGGTGAAAGCAATGGAATGAAGATGGTTTGTTTTGTTTTGGTTTGATCTGACAAGAAAATGATTTTCAAATATATGTCACAGTGTCAGACATGAGTTAAATATTGTAAATGTGCTTGAGAGGGATTGTGATGAAATTTCTGCAGTGGTGCAGGAACCAATGCAGAAACTGTTAGGTCCAGATAATGAGTCCATCGTAATCTGTTCAAAAAGGGTTACATTTTCCTTAGAGATCATTTCTGAGTGTAAGAAGGTGAAGTGAAATCACGGGAATTTGGCTGTCTTTGTTGTGTGGCTGCATTGTGGGTAGGTAATGATGTGGAAAGGTATGAGAATTCTCTAAGAAAGTTAGAAGGTGCAGTCAGATGAGCAGGACATGTATCCTAAACTGGATAATTCATTTGGGGATGATCTTCCAGTTAGTTTCCTGACTTCCTGCAAGAAAGTTTTAGCGGAATGAAGAAGGGAGGTTACTTTAGATTGCAGGTGTTTGGTTTTGACTCTACAAGTGACCTGTTGGTTGTGTTCCTCAGAGTTTTGTACTGGTCAAGACTGTTGGGAGTGGGGTCACGTCCCCACATTTCCCGGGCTTTGTCACGTGCCTTCATCAGGGATTTAAGCTATATACAGCAACATATATACAGTTACTTTTCATTCCCAGAGTGCCAGAGCATTACATAGCATTCTGTGTCAAAAAGAAAAATAATAAATGAAAGACCTTATCTCCACTGATGTTTACAAGCAAAGGGTGAATGTGTTGAAGCTTTTGCAAGGCAACTTTATGAACTGGCAGAAAATTGTGGGTTAATTAATTGACACATAAGATGAACAAATAAGGGTTGGAATTGTGACTGGGCTGGCTGCTGCACAAGTGTCACAGAAGTTGTAGCTCAAAGTTAATCAATCTTTAGGAAAGGCAATAAAATCAATAGAGGGGCCAAATTAATAAAAATGCAAAATACAATTCAAACATGGTAAATGATGTGTGTTTGTGAGGCAGATGCAAAGTTAATTGCAAGTTTCATAAAAGACATAATTTTGGTAAAACTAAATGAATTTTTGAGAAGTAGGGTGGAGTAAACCTGGCAAATGCATTAAGTGTGGCCATCACCATAATAAGTTAGACTAGCATGCCGCTTATGGCAGGGGGCATAAGAGATGTAAGCAACTGGATCATTTTACTGTCATTTTTAACAAGGCTAATTAAGGTGGTTGCTTCCAAAAATGAGGCTAAAAATAATGTGCAGAAAGCATTTTTTTCTGGGTGCAGTCAATACTGTGTTAGATATAGAAGCAGAATATCAAATTAAAATTCCTTTTCATAGAATGCCTGCAAGTTTCAAGACTGATACAAAGGCCAATGCTACATAAAAATATTTCTTGAAACACCCTCAGATGCATGAAGCAGAAGCCTTGCAGGCACACTCAAGTGCACTTAGATTTTTAGACTTATCTGAGTTGAAGAGGTACAAAGAAATGTAGCTAGGTGGCTATTCAGACTTGAAGAGCAGAAAAAAAATAAACAGTTTGGTTTATTGTTTATGCCTGACACACATATGGCATGCTATAGTGCTTCAGTGCAAATACAGTACCTGAAGACTGAACAGCTTTTGCCAGTGTTGCCCCAACACATTGCACCCAAGGCAGTTGCCCTCTTCACCCCCCTCTACATTTCTTAGGGCACAAGTCTGAGGTTTGTGTTTGTATGCTGGATGGACAATACATATATAATCTATTTGCCAGAAATGTGGTATAGGAGATGAACTTAATTGCTAGAATAAATTAAGTCAATCACAACGTGTTTGGTGAAGTTGGCCTGCTTGACTCTGGGCAAGTAAAAAGTAAGCTAAAAGTGAATGCAATTCCATATGCCTTGACCACAGTCTGGAGGGAACCACTTCCTATGTTATCCAAAGTTGAAACAGAATTAAATGGCTACAAAACCTTGACATAATTGCAAGTATAACTGAGTCAACTGTGTGGTGTGCTCCTATTGTCACAGTGATTTACAAGAATAGCTAAGCACGGATATGTGTTGATTTAAAAAAGCTCAATGATGCAGTTGTGAGAGAAATGTTAATTTTACATATAGTCGAAGACATAATACCCAAGCTTGTTAATGTAAGTGTTTTCCATATTAGATGCTTCCAGTGGATTCTGGCAAATACCTTCAAACAAAGTCAAAAACTGACAACCTTTCTCTCTTTCAGAAGGCTCTATTTTTAAATGCTGCAATTTGGAATAGCCTCAGAACCTGAAATTTTTCAGCATAAAAAGCACTGATTTACTAAAAGCTCTGAATACTGTTGTCATTGTTACAGATGATATCATGTTTTCTGGTCCAGACTGAAAAATGTATGGTTTGATGTTAGGGGCAGTACTGCAAACTATCAAAAACTCTGGTTTAAAGTTAAACCAAGACAAATGCTGTTTAGCTAAAGCAGAGCTTCAGTACTTTAGCCATAGAATATGTGCTAGTGGACTCAGCCAAGATGGAAGCAAGGTATGAGCAATAGCTGAGTTACAAAATCCATCTTGTATAACTGAGTTAAGACAAGTTATAGGTATGAATAATTATTTGGGCAAGTCTGTACCAGATTTTCTTACAGTGCTATTTCCTTTAACAGACTTGTTAAAGAAAACCGGGCCATGATTCTGAGGACATGCTCAAGCATTCAGCAAAGTAAAAGAAGTGTTAACAATAGCTCCAGCAATGTTATACTGAGATATTACTAAACAAACAATAGGGAGTGCAGATATTAGTAGTTATGGTCTGGGTGCAGTATTACTCTGAGTAGATGAACATGTGCTGTATCCTGCTGTGTATTGTTTTAGAATGTTAATAGGCAGGGAGCAGAGATATTTGAAGATTGAAAAGTGCATTGTAAGTATGCAGACATGGTAGAAATTCTCCAGATAACTATTAGAGTTTGAAAGTTATCAATTTTAGACTGATCACAAACCATGGCTCCACTAATCTATCAATATGACTTAAGCAAAGTGCTACAAAGGTACTAGAGACTGTCTCTGAGATGAAAAAAAGTTTCAGTACTGAAGCAATACATGTGCCCAGAAAACAATCAGCAGTTGCAGATGTGTTATCCCAAAATCCTTCTGGTGACCAGCTGTTATCTGAAACTTAAGAGGAGGTTGTTTCTTATATACAAAGCATAATGATGACAAAAACACCAACTACTAGAAGACTAGAAAAGCTCAATAAGATACTCAAAAAGCTCAAGAAATGCAAGCTGTTATATGCATTCAAAATGGATGGTCAAATCGTTGGATTCAAACCAAACAGTACTACTCAGCTAGACAGCAGTTATCAGAGCACGATGGTGTGTTTTTATATCAAAACAAAACTGTAGTACCCCTATCACAATGAGCAGACACGTTAGGTCTAATATACAATGGTCATTAGGGTTTCAGTAAACGTTGCAGAACAGTCAAAATATCAGTATGGTGGCCAGATATCAACCAAGACAATATAAACCTAATATCCAAGAGTTAATCCTGTACTGTGCATAAACCATCATAATGACACAAGCCACTTATGGCAACACCATTACCAGAGGTTACCTGTCAAAAGACTGCTGCTGATTTGTGTTTGTTTGAAGGCAAAAACTACCTCATTGTTGGTGGTGGTGGTATGAAACAGAAACAATCCACATACCAAATACAGCTAACCTACAACTTATATTCAAATTCACAACAGTGTTTTCAAGGTAATCATACACATTTTATGTCAAGTGAGCTTCTACAGTTTGTTGCTACCTACAGTTTTACCCATAATATGTCAAGTCCTCACTATCTGCAATCAAATAGTGAAGCTGAGAGGGCAGTACAAATCTATTAAAAATACTTAGATTTATAAATTCTCATAAAGCTCGTATGGCAACACAGTTAACTCAACAGAGTGCCACTGGAGTTAGCCCTTCACAATTAATGTTTGAAAGACAAACACAAACTGACATGCCTATGTCAGAGTCAAAAACTAGACCAAAGATAATTCTGCACAATAAATACATCAAAATAACATGATAAAAGTGGAAAAGCTTCATAAGGAGTGGTATTACTGACATCATTCTGCGCATGCATTACCAGTCCTGCAATCTGGTCAAGCTGCCTGACTGAAATAAGAGAGTAAGAAAAAAGTGGTGCACAACAGGTGTAGCAGTGCTAAAAGTGCTAAATCAAATTCCTGCATAGAGAAAACTAAAGTCAGTACCATAATTCTTATAGCAGTAGCTAAACCAAACAGTGCCAAAAATAATACAGTCAATGTCCAATAAAGCTGTATCTTCACCAACAGCTGTATCTGCACCAACAGCTGACATACCTCAAACAAACATTTGAGACAAGGGTGAAAGTTCGAGTTTGGGTATTCATAGTGAGATACCATGTGCTGTCCGGCTATGACTATTCTTGATTCTGTTCAAGCTGACTCTATTTCTGCCTCATGGCTGTAAAACATCTAATACATGACATAACAGCAAGCCTCAAAAGTCTCCTTTTGCAGGTTCTCCATTCATTTCCAGTTCCACTTGGAGTGGTGTTAAAATGATGAAGAATGGTCACCTGATTTGTATTTTAAAATGTTTTCATACTTGTGACAGTGTCTTGAATAGTTACATATTTGCTAGTAATGCCTTTCCTTATATGTCATAAATAATCATATTATTCACACATATCATGTATGTACTTTTGTAGGATCAATCAGAATGTTGAATGTATGATGCATTATTTGTGCTTTACTGTACTTCATAATTTTGAAAAATGAAAAATTTCTCTAAAATGGGGGAGATGTGATGATAAATGATATAAAATGCTAAAGTGAATGTATATGTTTTATATATATATATATATATATATATATATATATATATATATATAGACTGCCATTTTAAGTCAGATTTATAGTATTGCCCTTTTAAGAATATGCTCAGTCCATAATGCATTGCAATTTTGTGCTCTTGGGAGTTGGGTGTGAGATGTTGAAGTATTATCATAGTTTGTGTTGAGATGCCATGTTGTTATAAATAAAAGCTACCTGTTTGACTATACTGATGGCATAGCCTAACATTTCTGACTTAGTTAATGAGCATTACATGTTATCCATTACAGCAGTGCCTGACAGTTATTTTTTATCTGTGTGGATAGACATTTTTAACCTTGTGGGGTATTTTTCCTCATGGTTTATCCTTGATCTGCTAAATAAATGCCAGACAAATGAAAACCTGAAGGGTAATTAAGATGTGAGTGCAGATAGCTCTCATTAATTTGCTTTATTGTTCCTTACTGACAGACAAAGCTACAATTGTGGGAGTATCTCTTTCTAATGAGGCAACTTCTCAGAACTTTCAGAAGCAATCAATTCATATCTCATTCTGTTCAAATAACTGAGACACTCACACATATAATGATGCCGCAGCTCTGAATTCTAACCCCAGAATTAACAAAAAATCCATTGGATTGAAATGCTTAAATAATGGGCCTTAACTACCCACATTTGCTATACTAACAATAAATCAGAAAATAAATTCTGAACAATCTATGTAAAGGCAACCCATTGTACACAGAGCTATTTTGTAAAACAGTACAATATAAGCAACTCAGTATATGAAAACAGCTGTAAATCAACAAATTAAACCACATCTTAATATATGCTTGTGTCAACAGCTAAATAAAACAGTATCATATGGCTTAAGTCCATTTTCAACACTGTGCACTCACTGGCTAATTATGTACATCAGTTAGCAACATATGGCTGGCCACTTCATTAAATACGCAATGTACTTTATTTAAGCAGGTGCATGGTTTTTCTTAACCACTAGCACTAAGATTGCTTTGTGATCTGAAGGATGTGTTCCTTTTCCAAAATATGCACTGAAAACCCAATCACAGCCACTTGGTTCCATCTTAGAAGTGTGGACTGCTGGTGAGAAGTGCAACCAGTTTGATGTATTACTCTGAATCACATTTTGTTCAATGTCCAGGCCAAATATGACCACTCCATAATATAGTATGCTAATATACTCCTGGTTAAGGGGCTTAAGTATTTTGTGAGCTCACCAATTTAAAAAAACGTAGAAAATAAATTAAATGAACTATATCTTTCTGTTAGGTATTAAGTGATATCCAAGAACTCCTGCTTCATCAGGCCTGATATTAAAAGCTATCCAAAAATTTAAATGTAACAAAACCACTGGGCCATATATGATTACCAAATACTGAAAAGAACAGTGACTCCATATACTTTCAAACTTAAACATTTATACCTCATACCAAACTAGAATCCTTCATCTTTTCAACACTATGGTCATGATTATCCTGACTGCAAAAGAAGAAAGCAACAACGACTACTTGATGTTAAGTTACAGGATCATACAACCATAAAATACAACTTATAATATTTTAACCATAACAATTAGTCATGCTTCAAACAGACCAGGCTTCCCTACAATACAGACTTGTTCCTATGTTTTCAGAGAACCACAATTTGTAAACTGTCATCTCAAATATTCTGATTAATAAATAGCAAATGGATGATACTGAGTTTTGGCAAGACATGCTATTCAAGATTTTGATGTTGTAAATTTATTCTCAACACCTTTGGATGTTTAGAGTATTTAAACATGTTAATTATTATAGGAAGAACCATATTTGCAAAACACCAAAGCACAAAAGAACAAACGGGGTAGATGCAAGAAATGAAGTAAATCCAATTTATTAATGTCAAGCCCTAGCAAGGGAAAGAAATGACCCTCCATTCTTTTGTTTGTCACTTCTTCCAATATTGGTGTCACAAACTCTTCAGGATAGCCCCTTTTCTTTAACATACTCAATAAAACACTCCTTTTCTTTTGAAAATCCTCCAATTTACTGGTCATGCAGGCTAATCTCACACACTATCCTTTCACTAAGGATCGTTTTTGATGGAGTGGGTGCCCGCTCTCAAAATGTAAAAGGGAGTTTGAGTATGTATATAGAGGAACAAAATTGTGAATTGATGTGATCTTTACTGATCCGTATATCCAAATAACTGATGGACTCCTTGTTAATTTCCATTGTGAAGTTCTAAAAAGTGGTACCTGTGTACAGGAACAGTAAAAATTTTGACAACTGGTCGTAATTCCCATCCCAAAAAATTACGATGTCATCCAGGTAGCGTCTATAAAATCTACAATGTGCCATCCCATCTGATTTAAAAACACAGGATAATTCCCACTGAGTCAGGACAATATTAACAAAAATGGGTGCACAAGTTGCACCCATTTCTACCCCTGACCTCTTTTTGAAAATATGTCCCTCAAATGTAAGAAAGCTATTTTCCAAAATGCACACATGTCAACAGTCCTGTGGACATCAACTGCTGCATAACAGCTAACATAAATATATACCATACCGGAGCTGCTGTACTCAATAAATTCAGCATAAATGCTGCATAGAAGTGCCACCCGGGACATTTTATTAATGTCAGATATTTTGCAGAGTCTGTTAAAATAATTGGCTTGTATGACAATTACTGTTGTACCATCTTAAACACAAGCTTCCAACAAAACAGTGGTAGACACTTTTTCTTGATAGTTAACTCAATTTTAGACCAGGCATTTTCAAATCTACAAAAAAAGTGCTTTTGTGTTGGAGCAGGGAGCATTTTTATTTTATTTTGTTTTGTTTTTCTCTTGGAATTGCTACAGTGTGTTTTGTAATTTTATATTTTATATACTATCATTTAAAATATTGCATTCTTTTATTCAGGCAATATTACTCTTTATTTAGTCATTGGTTGCTTTGTACTCTAACCTTTTTTTCTAAAAAAAGTAATAAAAACTATTTTAAAAATTGCATTAAGGTGTTTCAAAGTTTAGAAAAAAGGAAAGTAGGAATTGTTAAGAAAAGAAAGCAATGCTTTCATGGAATAATGATAGTATGGTGGCCAGTTAGTTTCTCACAAATGGAATGTGACCAATCAACATGGTATTGTCCTAGTGGAGGCAATGTAAGACTTAAATAACTTCACAGCATTTCTTTAAGCAGCTTGTAAGGCCATTTCTAGAGTATTTAACAAGTGTATCAATCTTACTTACCATCTCCAATATTGCTATACATATATACATCTAAAATACACTCTTATAGGTTCATAGGTTCATACTAGGCTATCTGCCCTAGGGCATTTATAAGCCTAGCCAGAGTGTGTTTGGCTTTCGCCACCCATTTTAAATTAATTTTGCTCTGCCCTTTTTCAAGGTTAGTATACTGTGCCTCTGTCTAACAGTGACACAGAAGTGATATCCGGTGTAAACCTACTCATCAAGATTCCTCTTGAAGAGAGTCAGTGAGGGACTCTGCCTAACCTGGACTGGGATTTTATTTCAGAGTGAAGGGAGCCTCTGGGTTATGAATCTGTCCCTCCAGCATGTCCTATTTATTTCAGTGCTGAGGTTCAAGTCTCTCAAGCGCGTTGCTCGATGGGATTTGGATTTTCTGAGGTGCAGCATGTCCATTAATTCTGGGTTGGACATGGCTTTATACGTCAGGCACAGATCGCCTCTGAGCAGGTGGCATGCCACTGAGTAGAGCTGGAGTTTCTTTAACCGGGCAGCATATGGCATCTGTTTGTGCCCTTTGATCCTCTTGGTGAGGTACTTTTGGGGTCTTTCCAGTTGCTGCAGGTGTCTGGTAAGGTACATCCCAAAAGGGGCATTGTACTCAATTATGGGCCTGATGAGGGATAAGTAAAGAGGCACGGTGACCTCCCCTGATCTAGATGTGAATCCCTTCATGATTAGGTGGGCTATATAAAATGTTTTTCTAACCACTTTGGCCACGTGGTTGTCAAATGAGAGATTGCTATCAACTTGAGTCCCCAGGTCCCTAATGACTTCTTCTGTACTTAATGGATTACCACCTATGTGGTAATTTGTGGGCACTTTGTTTTTGCCAAAGGGGCTGACTATACACTTTTTGGCATTTAGCTTGAGGCCATGGCTCTGGCACCAGTTGTCTGTTTTTATGAGGCCCTTTTGGAGGATGCTTGTGTCAGCTGGAGAGTCGATTATGGCGCCTAGTTTGCAGTCATCTGTGAACTTGGTCAGCCACAGTCCTTCTGTGTTGACTTGTACCTCTGAGAAATATATACCGAACAAGAGAGGTCCCAGGACTGAGTCTTGTGGGATGCCACTTGTAACTGATTTGGAGTCTGACATGGCTCCAGCAATTCTAACCATGTGGGTTCTGTCCTTCATCCAGTTTGCAACCCATCTAGTGACATAGGGGGTTATATTTAAGCTGGTGAACTTATCTATAATGCCCGAGTGGGGTATTGTATCGAAGGCTTTTGTGAGGTCCAGGTAGGCTGTGTGGACCACCTTCCCCTCGTTAATGGTCTTGCATTCCCTTTCCTATGCAGATATCCATCCTGACCTAGAACCTATGTATTACAATGTCTCTTAATCTTCTCACCATTAGCCCTAAAAATATATCATTAAATGTCAGAAGCATTTGGAGCAGAAGTGAACAAATCCATGGCTGGATAAAGTATTTTAAACCCAATATCCTAAAAATAATTCCAATTTGGCCAAAACCTACCAAATAAGATGAACAAATACTTCTCTCTGACTATAATCTACTCAGATTATATTAGCTATCTAAAACAGCTGGAGGTATCTTACTTCTGTACTCTAAAAGTCTAAAAATAAGCCTTTCTGATAAAAATAAAACTTCATTCTCCAATGCAGAAATATTAATAGTTCCCTCAAAATGAACATTTCTCCAGACAGAACTACTAGCACCACTGACATTCTCAAAGTCATATTGTCTTGACTTACCTTAATCATAAAGATATAATCATATTAGGTGACATTAATATTGACTGGCACACAATATCAAATTCAAAACACCAAAACACCTCCCAACCTTCTATCTACTTATATGGCCTTATTCATGTAATTACTGAACCTACTAGAAAGGATAAGGTTAACCAGAAATAAGAGTTTTGGACTGGACTCTAATATCCGCAATTAAATATACCTACGTAGCTGGTACTTTTCCTGACAATATCAGTGTCCATCATCCAAGCTTCCTGATTCTGACATACATTAAAACAATCAGGAATACCGCATAGATATCAACTAATTTTCAAATGTCTTTCTCAGACTCCATCTTTAGCAATTTTTACAACTTTGTAACTGGAAGCAATTAAAATACCTTCCATTAAGTGAAGCAATCAGTTACTATAAAAAGACATTCGTAAGGATATTAAAGTCCACCATCCCATTAAGACAAAACAAAAATAAATCTTCAGGGCCAATTGGCTAATTACTGAAGCTACGCAACTCATGTCAAAGAGGGCCAAAGCATAGAAAGCTTGGAAAAAACAACAGTCCCTATCAGCTTTCCTTACCTACTAAGCTTTTAGAATCAAAGTCCATAACCTGTAACACAATGAAAATCTATCTAAATCTTCAGTCAGCACTAAGAGCCCTAAAAGTTAAAAAATATTAACAAACTTAAAAACCCAGGCACTAGAACTCAGCCCAACCGAGTCCTAAATGACAAAAGTTCTTCCTTTGCCTACAAAATGAACTCTCAATTCACAGAAAGTTTCTATGCTAATGGGCCTAGGGCCCTTACAAGCCTAGCCAAGTTCTTACCCTTATTTCCATGGTCAGCAACTATTGCCCCTGTCCAAGAGGGACACAGGTGGAACCCCCAGGATGAATTTATGGTCACCCATCCAATCGTCCAGATTGTGTTTGAAGAGGGCCAAAGAGGTGCTCTGTTTGACATGAAGTGGGAGTCTGTTCCAAAGGTGTGGTAACCTCTGGGAGATAAACCTGTCCTTCGAGGTGGTTTTATTAATGTCACATACCAGGTTAAGTTCTTTAGAGCAAGTAACCCATTTACGATTTGAACTTACGGATATGCAGCATTTCCAGTAAAGCAGGATCAGAGATTGCCTTGTATGTAAGGCAGACATTACCTCTGAGTAGTCTGTATGAAACAGAATAAAGTGGTAGCGATTTCAGATGATCTCTATAGGACAGATGCTGAAGACCTTAAATTTTCCTTGTGAGGAACATTTTTGGTTTCTCCCATTGCTGCAGGTGGTTGGAAAGGTACATACCAAAAGAGGTGTTGTACTCAATTATTGGCCTGATGAGGGAAGAGTACAGGGAGGTTATAACTTTTTTTTCTGGAGGCAATGCCTTACTTATGAGATGAGCAATATAGAATGCCCTTTTTACCACTGTGGAGACATAGTAGTCAAAGGTAAGGTTGCTGTCAACCTGTGTGCCCAGGTCTCTCACCAGTGAGTGCATGCTTAAGGTGTTTCTATGGATGTGGTAGTTAGCAGGAACATTGATTTTACTGAAATGAATGATAATACATTTTTTGCATTTACTTTAAGGCCATGACTTTGGCACCAATCATTTGTTTGTGTAAGACCCTCTTGTTGGATGTTGACATCATTTGGATATTCTATGACTGCTCCCAGTTTGCAATCATCAGCAAAGTTTGTCAGCCACAGACCATTAGCTTTTGCTTGTACTTTGGAGAAGTAGAGGTCCCAGGACTGATCCCTGTGGAGCACCACTGGTTACAGGTCTGCTGTTGGAGGTGGATTCCCATATTTTGACTATATGAGTTCTACTGGTAAGCCAGTTAATGACCCATCTAACAATATAAGGGTTGATGCTTAGTTGGGTAAGTTTATCAATGATGCCTGAATGCAGGATAGTGTCAAACACCTTGGCTAAGTCCAGGTAGGCTGTATGCACATATTTCCCTTCGCCCAGTGCCTTGGTGATTGTCTTAAAGAAGTCCACCAGGTTTAACAGGCATGATCTGCCTTTCAGAAATCCAAACTGAGTAGGGTCAAATGTCTGGAGATTACCCGTATCTTTGTTGATAAGATCCATGATGATTTCCTCCATTGCAGATAAGGCTGGTCAGGCTAATAGGTCTATAGTTCCTGGGGGTCAGTGGAAGCACCACCTTTGTGCAAGGGAATTATGGTGGATGTTTTCCATTCAGCTGGTACAAAGCCATTGCTTAGACTATGATTGAAAAGAGTACCCAATGGTGTTGCTAATTCATGTTGGAGTTGATGTTACACGCAGCCTAGGATGTTATCAGGTCACATGGATGCTGTGTTTTTGGCCTTAGAGAGGGCATTTATGACCTATTCTTTAGAGATATAAGGTAGGTGACAGGTGGTAGGGATGTTATCAGGTACGTGAGACAGGGACAGTGGAGTGAAGTTTTCATAGAACCTGTCGGCCAACAGGTTAGCTATGTCCATAGGCTCAGTATATGTGGTATTATTAACTACCAGTTTGGCACAAATCTGGGCCTTTCCTTTTAGGTTATGGATGTAACTACAGAATGCCTTGTGGTTGTCCTTTGTTGAAGAAGCTAATTTGGACTCATAGTTTGCTTTGGAGGACTTCACAAGAATTCTTATTTGCTTGTTTAAGTTGAGGAGGGAGTGTTTCCAGTTTAGGAGGGTTCGCTTACTCTTCCTCTTAGTCAACAATTTCTTCCTCTTATTGCAAAGCCTGTTAATGGCATTTGTCCACCAGGTAGGTTTGCTGTTTGTTGAGGAGCTTGTTTTGGCCCTATTAGGTACACCTGAGTCCGAGTCAATGCAGGTATACAGGTGATCATATAAAGCACTGGTGTAGAACTCAGCATAGTTGCCAGTTTTATGTGAGAGAGGAGGTGCAGTGAAGCTATTGATACCATCCCGTTAAGAAGTTATAATCTGCTTTGGAGAAGTTTTTTAGTTTAGTTGCTGCTTGGGGAGTGGGGAGGTGTGATAGTTACTTTGAATGAGACTGAGTTTTGTAGTCAGATCTCACCAGGGAGGACTTCACAATGGGGGTGCTACAGTGGTCTGCCATATTCGTAAGCACCAGATCCAGGATGTTGGTAACCCTTGTGGGGATGTCAACCAGCTGGTCCAGGGCACTGGAGTTAACAAAGTTGAGGAACCTTTGGGCAAGTGAATTTGAGCACAATTAATTTACCCAGTCAATGGATGGGTAGTTAAAGTCACCTAAAACCATTGTGTTTGAATGTATCTTGATAGACTCAAGTAGATCCAAATAGGCAGAGTGGGTGTCCTGATTCATGGAGGGGGTCCTGTAGCTGACAATGAATTGAATAGGTGTCCTACCAACAGTTAATTGCACCTGAAGTATCTCCAGGGAATCATACTGTTTAACTAATCTGGAGGTGTATTTATTTGTAATGAATATTGATACACCTCCTCCTTTAGTTTTCATGCCTTCAGTTTGAGGTATGAATGTGTGAAAGGAGGTGTAACCCAGTATGGCTGGGGTGCTCTCCACAGCCTTCAACCAGGCCTGTGTGACTGCACAAATGTCTGCATCTTCCAAGGTGAGGACAGCTTCTAATGAGTGCAGTTTCATGTTGAGACTCCTAGCATTTAGCAGCATAACCTTGACATTGTTCTTAGATGGAGTTTTTACATTGGGAATTTTGTCCTTGAGACACTGCCTAAAACAGTTACTATGGGGGTGGCAAGCTCCTTAGCCAGTAGCCGAAAGCCTAGGGGTGACAGATGAAGACCATCTCTGGCAAAGTATCGAGGTCTGTCGATCATGTTATCCCAGGCTGACAGATAGTAGATACCCTTAGAATGACACCAGAAGCTAAGCCAATTATTGAAGTCAATCATTTTCTGTTTGTATTGAGGCATCATCCTAGGTGAAGATAAAATGCTGCTTAAGGCAGGGGACATATCTGCCTGAGACACATAGTCCAAGAGCCCAGTCATGTCTCTCTTCATATAGTCCAGAGAGGTATGTCTCAAATCATTCACACCAACATGGACTTTGATTAAAGCCATAACAATACCTGTTGTTGAGAGACTTGAGTGCATGTGTGATATGGTGTATCCTGGCACCTGACAGACAGCTGACCATGAGCTTTTCCTTATCCAGCCTGGTGAGAGGGGCATCAGTGTATCTCATGATGGAATCACTTATGACCAATATGTTTGTTGTGTTCTGCGGAAGACGTAGTATGCGTAGAGTGCTTGTATTTGTGCTTGGGAGGTCCCTGGTGTTTAGGTATGCTTCTGTTGAGGACCTCTGCATATGTAGGTATCTATGATGTGGGTTTGGATGGAGTAGGAAGTGTGGTGTGCATGCTAGCAACCCACTCATTGTCATAGGTACTGACTGGTGTGTGAGAGCATGGATTCAAGGTTCTTAATATGGTTGCATCTCTCACACATTGTGTTTGTGTGGACTAGGAGTAGAGAGTTGTCAGAGGACATGAGGAAGTTGTTACACAACCTCAGGGTGCCCATGTCAACCAAGCTGGCTGAAGAAACTGTGGGAAACTGTCCATAGTGATATTTAAATGTATATCATCAGAAAAAGAGGTCACACTTAGCTAGTTGTTGAGAGGTGTGTTGGTACCTCTAAGGCTAGGCTTAGTGTTCCACCTGACAGTAGAGTAGGGCTGCAAGAAACCTCTAGAGGACCACAAGCAAAGTGCTAAAGGGAAATTTAGCAATCAAAATGTTTGCATCTATAGCCACCAACAGTAACCACCACTACACGGCAGTACATGATGGAGCACTACATGCAAACAAGTACAAATGCGGGGCTTAAATAAAATAAGAAAATACCCTTTTTAGCTTAAACTAGCCAATAAGAATGCTCTCTCTGAGCTCTAGCCAACCACCCTCGATTAGATGGGCCCGACAGCATTCTCTTCACACAATAGTGCAGAAGAGACTTCACTAACAAAGATGGTTTGACATTGATGCTCAGAAGTTATAAAACAGACCTAGAAATAGCAAACTTGGAAATGGGCAGTGCTACAGCTGAACTAGTACAGTGTACAGTAAAATGTGACAAAAGTAGTTCAGACAATTCAACCATACAGCGGAATGCAAATTCAAATTAAAAGTGCAATATTAGAACAAAAATGGACACTTATAGCTAGTTGGAAGCAACAGATGCCTCAGATATTTCAGTACCTCAGTGAAGATCTGTTTTTAGTGCTCAAGTAATACCAAACAGTCTAGATTCAGTGAGTCTGACTCTAACCTATGCTATAAAATGCAGAAGTACTAGAAATTCAAAGTGAATAAAATCAGAGTCACATCAGTAGAAAGCAGTTTAAATAATGCAGCAATTCATGAGCAATTCCTAGCATAGAAGGGTGCAGGCCACACTCTCCCGCCACAAGAGTCTAGACCACAAACCTTCCTAATGTAAAACAACTGGTTTTGGTGCACAAGTCCTTAAGCCAGATCTAAGACACTTCAGAATAACAGACACAAAAGGCCTTCAACCAGGAATTTCCTGCTAGAAGGGTGTAGGATATCCTCTCCTGCCACAACAGTTTAGACCATAAATCCTCCTAATGTAAAGTAACTGGTTTAGAACCGAAGTGCCTATGCCAGAATAAAGACAACCACAATAAGCCTTCAGCAGTAACTCCCAACTTAGAAGGGTATAGCCCACACTCTCCTGCCACAAGAGTAACTGGTTTGAAGCCCAAATGCTTAAACCAGAGCTACGGTACTTTCAGAATCACAGACACAATGAACCTTCAACCAGCAATTCCCAGCTTAGAAGGGTGTGGGCTATACTGTCCTGCCACAAGAGTCTAGACCACATTTCTTAATGTAAAAATAATTGGTTTGGAACCCAACTGCTTAAACAGGAACAGACACTTAGAACAACAGGTAAAATAGGCTGTGGCCTAACAATTCCCAGCACAGAAGGGCAGAGGCTACCCTCTTTTCCCACAAGAGTGCAGACCACAAACCTTCTTAATGTAAAACAACTGGCCTGAAGTCCAAGTCCTTTAACCAAAACTAAGACACTTAGAGTAACAATTACAATTTAATCAGGCTACTAACAAGCAATAATAAATGTAGCAGAATAAATGCAATTGAACACTTTAAGAACAAGCAGTAAAAGCAAAATAAACTAATAAAGTAGGAAGAAACACAAAAATCGTAGAAGCAGTTGAATAAAGTATATTTTTATTTAAGTAGGAATGGAGGAAACAGAACATAACTCAAGGTTAAGAAACTGAGGGGTGGGCCTTCCCAATTGATTTCACTGTACACAATAGAATGAGCTGATGTGATGTAACTGAAAGGAGTGTCCAATATCAAATTTATAGCAGATGCGGGCAACTCAAAAATCACCAAGGTTTAAGAACACAACAATTGCAACAAAGAAATCTTGGAACTAAACCCTGAGATATGTTCACAAAACATAGCTATTACAGAATAGTGTTAAAAACTACAACCTAAGAGCAGCACAGGATTATTAAATATTACTGAAACAGAGCAAATAAAGATATACTTATATCAGCTTTATATACAGCTTTGGATTTCCAAATGGCTTTAGAAGCACTAATTCTTATAGCCAGCCACAGGTGAAGGCACAAAAGAACAGAAACTTACAGAATTAATTTCTTTACACCACCAGGATGAAATGCTTTTCTAAAGTTAAACCCTCAGGGCAATCAGATAGAAACACAAGGAGCTAGTGACAAGATTTCACACCTAAATAAAAATGGAGATTGAATCAAAACAGAAGTAAAGACAAGTTAATTAATCTTGGAACTAAACCTTAGGATATGTTCAGAAAACACAGCTATTACAGAATACTGTTAAAAACTACAACCCAAGAACAGTAGGGGATTGCTAAATATCACTGAAACAGTCAGAGCAAAAATATATACGTACATCAGCTTTATATACTTAATATCAGCTTTGGATTTACAAATGGCTTTAGAAGCAGTAATTGTTGCAGCCAGCCACAGGTGAAGGCACAAACTGTTTTAACAAACAGCAGTTTTTTTTTTGCATTAAATTGTTACATTCCTAGCACAACATCAAACTTCTTCAATCAACAGTGAACCTTTATGAGCTAAGACAATTTCACATTTCAAGCATTCTCCATACAACATACAAATGCTTCTACAGAAACTGAAGTCTATCTCTATAGGTCCAGATCAACTATCTTCAGGATACTTTCGACTCGCTACAAACTTGACAGCTCACATAGTAACAATCCTCATTAACTGATCAATATCTGAGCAGTGTGCCCCCAACTCTGCAATCAATAATACATTATCCTGTCCATGAAGGAGGGCAAAATAGCTCAGTCACTAGTCACAGACCAATAACAATCTTATCCCATATTTCCAAGACACTGGTAAAATGCATTAAGAATCAATGTAGTTCTCATGTAATCACTAATAACTTATTCTCTCTAACTCATCACGGTTTTTAACTTGACAAAGTACAGATGCAACTCTTCTTTCCTTCCTAAATACCGCTGCTAGTAACATAACTGTTGAGCAAGTAAACCAAACATAACTATTCAGAGATGTTATACACTAGTACCTCAAACATAATCAGCATATCAACTACCCTTTTGCTAAAACTAATAAAAAATTGGAATATTTTATAAAATCATATTTTATCCATCATCTCAGGCAGAGATACATGCTATCCAAACCCTTTTAATACCAAGATTACTTTATGCTATTCCTATACAAACTAATCTGCAAAAAAAAACAAAAAAAAAAAAAAAATACATCAATGCTGACAACTGAGATGTTAGAACAAAATATCCCAATTTATCTCAAACATGACTCATTAGACATGCCATTGCTTAGCTCTAAAAGATTTCCAGTGTCTAGACCTTCATAATGCTTTGAAATATGCCCAACAGAAAACACATTATACCACTCCAAGAAAACCCATACCATCAGTTTTCTCATTTCTAAATACAGACCTAGGAAAGAAATTAGATCCGTAGACCACTACTTTGTCTTTGACATTAAGTCCAACTGTCACCTTGTACCTACCAGTTTCTCCTCACCTTTACCTCACTCATTAATCTCTGTACTCTTCCAAAGTTTCTTTATATTACCTGTCTATATCACACATATTGCCTCCCGCCCATTGTCTTTGTATTACTCACTATTGTGCATAAAACATATTCTGATGTTATTGAATGATACAAAACCTCATATGATATTTTACCTTATTACTACATTACACATATGTGAAAAAGAGTCTGTTGATTTCTTTACTTATTAAACATAGTATATTTCTTTTACTGCATTTGTGAAGCTTTCCTCTCTGAAACACCAGTAAAACCAGTTTAATAAACAATCAAATCAATCAATCAATCAATCAATGGGCATTTTACGGACTTAATATTCTTGAACCACTTCTTCTTCATATGTCAAATATAAACAGCAGATGAGACACTTATAGTGGAATTTGTTCAGCAGCTATTGTTAAATAAACCTGTACTGTAACATTTCATAGGACATTTTCCTAAAATTGAGGAAACTATTGCCTTCACATTGCAGCTGTTGTTACTGAAATTAAATTACAGTCTGAAGCAATACTTCTGACAAAGTGCATTGTAAATTAAAGCTATGTATATAAAACATTAACTGTTACATGCATGGTAACCTTCGATGTGTGTGACTGCTCCACTGGACTTGACTTAACCTTGACTCTGTCTTTTTTTTTTTTTTACTTGTTTTTTCCTCTGCCTCTTTTCAGCTTGTATATTTTTTGCTTACAGACTGTTATAACAGATTCAGCAATAATATATCATGAGTGCTTGCCTGCTGTAATGAGACTCAAAGAGAGTGAATGCATTTTTCTAAGCCAGTTCAATTGGCTTCAAAGCAAATAATTATATTACTTTTGTTTACACTGTTTTTTTTCAAATTTTAACCCATAACTCCACTACATGATGGCACTTAACTATTGAGGGTCAAAACATCATTAAATCATTTCAGACTTGCTAAACATTGCACTTTACCCATGAATTAATGTCTCTTCCTTTGCATCTAAGGAATGAAAAATGTAAAGCCAGGACAGTCAGTCTCACAGACTACAACTCCCAGTGTGCATGGAATTAATTGACATTATGATCGTTCTTCATTTTGGATGACAACATGACAAGTCGGGGTCTCCCAGCTGTTATTTTAGATAAATAGTAGCCATATAGATTATATTAATTCTAAGGTGATGTACCTAAGGGCAGCAAAAGTATATAGTTGGCTGTAAATGAATGTTGCCAGTGGTACAGTATAAATTATCTTGTCCACGATTCGATTCACTTAATATCTTAAAAATAGTAACACCAAGTCTCATTAGAAGGATATACTGCGCAGGTCCATGGGAAACAGACATAGTTAAAATAATGTATAAAGATTTAACCATTTGGATGGGTCACTCTTTTTGTTTTCCTCAAAAATGCAGTCATGAATGAACATGAATAAGCTAAAATTAAATTTAAATAATGTTAAACTTTGTACTGGAGGAGAAGCAATATGTTGTCAATATTAATACATTCAAACAATATACCCAAGCAATACAGAACTTCAATAAAGCTTAAATGTTCCAGGGAAGAGGTTAAGATAAATAGAACATATTAACCACTAACAGAAACAGAAGTAAGCATTTCAAAACATATGATTGTCTGTTTCTTAACCTGGTGTAATCCCATACCAGTTTTAAGGCTGAAACCTCCTGGAAATGGAACATTTGCAAAACTGCAGTCTCAAATTTTGCTGAGGCAACATTCATGATTCAATTGTGGCAAGCTAAGCATTCTGGAAAATGATGCTGTTTCTATTCAGAAGTCAGCAGAGAGTAATTAAAACAGCTGAGCTGTCAGATGGACTATGTGAGGGAGCTAATGCAGTAGTCTGCAGTCTGAAATATTCCAGCACTGGTCAATGCATCTATGCATGACAATCTGTTCAGAACGTTATTACTAAGCATTACTTCCAATAACTGACATATACAGATAGAAACTATATGTCACTTATTAGAAGTAGTGCTAAGTAATAATTTTTTTCTTTTTGATGGGGAGCCTTATTTACAAACTGCTGGGGTAGCCATGGGTACACCCATGGCTAATATGTATGATAATCTAGTTTTAAATCAATGGGAATGTGAACATATATATAGTAATATAAATGTGATGAATAGCAATGTTTTGATGTACAAACGTTTTGTAGGCAACTGTTTTTTTAATTTAGAAAGGAGATGCACAAAGTATTATTGGATATGTTGATTATTTGAATAATACTATACCCTTTCTTAAATTTAAGCTGTCTTACTCAGCAGAAAGTATTACATTCCTAGATGTTAGGATTGATAAAAATAATGACTTAATAAACACAAGTATATATAGGAAGGATGTACACAAAATTCATTATGTACATAAGACCAGTATGCATCTACTGCATGTTTTTAACGGTATTATGAGGGGTCAATTTATTCGAGCAAGTAGGCTTAAAGAAAGTGAATTGAAGTGTAAGGAACAAATGCATCTTATGTTTGATGAGTTTCATGAGGGAGGATATAATATTATGGAAATGGAGAACATCATGAACGAGAGAGGGAGATGAGACAAGCTTGAAATGGGGGAAGGAGAGTGGAGAACCCAAAAGAGGAAAAGAAGGATGAAATCTGCCATGTTTGAGTGGTTTCCATCCCAAGAAAGTTATGAGCACCTCCTTGTTCGGTAACTCTGCTACCTTTGCAATGCTACATTTGGGAGTTATTTTTTTAAGACATTAAGCATGGACACTAGTTTTGCTGTTGCTGGCTGTATCTTTAAGGCTGGCTTTTTTATATTTGTCATATCATTTTAAAATCTTTCTAAATTTAAATCACTAATATCTGACATTTGGTGCAGGGGATTAAGGCTCTGAGTTGTTAACAAAATGTTTCCTGTGACCAAGGGTATAGTGTTTTATCCCTACTGTACCGCAAACTCAGTCAGAATGGTTCAATGAACCAAACTGTCGACCATATGGGTTGCGACAATTTGGTCCTTCAACCAACTGACATAGACCCAGAGAAAGAGAAAGAGTGAGAGGAAGAGTGAGAAGAAGAGTGCAAGGAAGAGTATGCTCTTTGCTCTGTCAAATCCTCAGTTTGTCAACGGAGTGATGTGCTTGGAAAATGTGTTGACAGAACATTTCCTCCAGTGGTGGAGATGTCCAAAGGAGGAAGACTGAATGTGTGTGTAATGTAAGTGTGAGCTTGGTTCTGTACCAAATGTTTTGGCATTAAGGATGGGTGTATGTGTGTGGGAGTGTTTGCAGGTTAGGGTTAGACTAAGTGTTGGAAAGGTGTTAGATTTAGTGTTGTGCATGTGTGCTGCTGTATGTGAAATGAGTCTGAGTATCTTGTTTAGTGGTAGTGGAGGTATTATGGAAAGCAGTTTTCTTAAAGTACAGAGTTTGGGTTTGGGACAGGGTTAGGGTTTGCACACATTAGTGCCCCTTTCCCTAACTTCAATTCTATACCTTTCCTTATGAAAAAATCCTTTCTGTAGCACTACCACTATTCAGATAAGTTGTATCTGAAGTTACTGGCAGAGTTTTGTTTGATCAATCACAAAAGGAAACTGTTTTAATTTTGTGATATGTTATCTCAATCTGTTGTTTTTTTTTAAAGTGCTAAAATCAATAATCTGTGTTTCGATATTTGTGGATTTTGATAGTTCAACACAGAGTCATATACATGGAGGCAAACAGACAGAGGGAGAGAGAAAGTTATATGTACCACTGTGGTTGTAAGGCAAAGATCTTATTACTAAACCACTAGAGTGCCCAGGAGTTATTTAAATAATAAAGCAAGGACAACCTCAGAATATTAACTAAAAACTTGGAAAAATACTATTAGGGCTACTAAGACAGTCCATGAACTTAGACTTGTATCTGAAGCTAAGGACAATTACAAATCTTTTTTTTACTTATGTTAGGAAACTAAGAAATTGCACCCAACATTAGTCTGATCTTATTCATAATGGCACTACCTACTCTGACCCAGAAAACACTATCATTCTACTATCAAACAAATTCAGTGCAGACTTCACCACAGAGATGATTATCCAAAGCTAACTTATCCTTGAATGGTCTCATACTCACCATTATTACTAAAGAACACGTATTGATGGGATGATCCAAGACTAAAAATACGTCTTTCATAGGACCTGACAATATACTTGGCTGTTTAATAAATAGTACTAAACAAGTCCTGGCAGAATGGCTTTTTAAACTATTTCACCCGAGTCTAGCCACTGGCTTTGTCCCTGAGGTAGTGATGCCACTCCATAAGGGTGGCCCCACCACTGTTCCTGGGAATTATTGATCCATCAGCCTGACAAGTTTTATTTGCAAGCCATGGAACACATTATAACTGACCTAATAACCTATGATATTAAAAATCTGATCAGGCTAGACCCATATCAGTTTTGCTTTGTCATGGGTAGTTATTTTCTAATGTATATGGTCACCTTCTTTGAAAGAGTAACACAAGCTGTCAATAGTGGTCATGATGTCCACACCACGTACTTTGCCTTGGCAAAGATACTGGATACCACCCCCATGCTAATAATTAATAAAGCTTAATGCATTACAAATAGATCCAGATATGGTAAAATACATAGCAAACTGGCTAAAAGACAGAATCCATATGGTGTGGGTAGCAGGGGCCTCATTAGATAGTATGAAGGTGATCAGTGGTGCCCTGTAGGGCTTAAGGCTGGATCTTCTTGTGTTCAGCATTTACTTTTCTGACTTCCTGACCATGAACCATGACCTCTGCCTAAGTTTGTACACAATTGTAAACTGGGGGTCATTGTCAAGTCCACCTCTGATGCCCCCAGCCCTACAGCAAGAGCATACACTTGTAAATACTTAATGTTCTAATAAAGGCTTCAGTAGAATGGTAAAATGTTCAACATTGGTGCATTTGGTAGACTACCCCTCCCCTAGCAGGCAGCATTGAAAATATCACCCTCCAAAATGAGAATGTTGCTAGAGATCTTGGAACTTAGGTTGATAATTCCCTCTCCTTTGATCATCTTGTAATGACAGCAGTCAGAAAGTCCTTCTACTTAGCACAGCTGATTGGCAAGGGAACATCACCCAGATCTGTAGAGGTCATTGTCCTCTTATATTCAGCATTGATTAGGCTGATCATTGAATACATTGCTCTCTTTGGGATGTACCTCATTGGACATATCAAACACTTGACTGCTAGTGATGGCATTATATAGAGGGCAGCAAGACTGTAATGGAAATTTTGAAAAAAATCTATGAAAGACACATAGGAACTGAGAAATACAAGACAAGGAGTTATGAAGTGATGCTCTGGCAAGAATAAATCAAGACATGTAGGTTACAGCATCTTCAACATTCCTTTGCCGCTAACTCAGTCAGCAAAAAGATTCATTAAAATAACATGCTGTACCTCAAAAAACATATTAAGATTAGTGAAGACATTTTAATTGTAATGTTTGTAATAATCAAGGTTACCTTACAGTTACTGTTTATAAGAGTTGAAAAGTTGGCAAGCAAAGGAGAGTAGTAGTGCTGAAATTTAATTCATCCTCAAGTCTTGGTGAGTACCTTCATGAGGTGGACCCTGTTTTTACAAAATCTCAGCAAGGCGACACTGATATATAGACTGTATTTATATAGCCTATATCATGGACAGAAGTAGGTCAAAAAATAAAAAAGATAGTTGGGTACACAAGACCCAGGATTAAAAAGTGCCCAATCCTGGTAGGTGCACTGATGCCAGGACTGGAAAAGATGACAGTGTAGAATCCTCAAAATATGGAAACATTACTATAATGGGGCCAGGCCTGGTCCAGGGGGATGATGGGCTCCCTGTTGTAGAAGGAAGTAGCAGTACACAAAAATCACAAAAACTTATAGGCCAATGAAGAGCTGTAACGACGATAAAGTGGACTATTGAGGATAAGAAAGAAATTATGTATTGTTACTATTATGCAAAAAGCCCAGAATTTCCCGAAACAAGATATACAAAATGATTAAGAAAGAGATTAGAGGAAAGAAAAATACTTCCACAAAAAAAACTGTCAGAAACTTCAAATGGAAATTTGTGTTCATTAATACTACAGATTTGTGAAAAACAGTATATAGATCAAGAAACCTTGATCTGTTTGGAAAAAAGAAGCATCTGAGGCAGTGCAAAAATATAAACAACAAAACCAAGAGATATTTGAAAAGTATAAAAAAGAAATATGGACATGAGAAAGAAAGGGAGATATGATATGATATGGTGCAATATTTATGCAAAGGAGAAAGCCAAATTAATCAATGTAAAGAAGGCAGCCCCAAAGATATTCAAAGAGAAATACAGGCAAAGGCATCCGGATATGGAAAATTTCACAATAAAAAAAAAACATAATATCGCAAAGATGGAATGTAGAAAAGAAGATTAGTAAAGCAGAAGTTAAAAAAATAGAAGCTGAAGTTATGGAGTGCCTGCGAAGTGAAGGACTTGGTGTTCATAGGTTCATAGGTAGGTACTAGGCTATCGGCCCTGGGACCTATACAAGAACAGCCAAAAAAGTGCCCTGGCTTTTGCCACCCAAGAAAATTATTTTCCTGTGCCACTGTCGAGCAGAGCCACTGAGGTGATCCCCGGGGTGAATTTCCTACTTCCCATCCAATCATCAAGATTTTTCTTGAAGAGTAATGAGAAGCTTTGTTTGATATAGACAGGTAGTTTATTCCAGAGTATGGGAAGTCTCTGAGACAGTAATCTATCCCTCTGGCATGTTCTGTTTATTGTGGTGACAAGGTTTAGGTCCCTAGAGCATGTAGCTCAGAGGGATTAGGATTTCTTTAAGTGGGGTATGTCCAACAGCTCTGGGTTTGACATAGCTTTGTATGTTAGGCAGAGATCACCTCTGAGTAGGCAATATGCGACGGAGTAAAGCTGGAGTTTTTTGAGATGGTCTGCGTAGGCCATCTGTTTGTGGCCAGTAATCCTCTTTGTGAGGTATTTCTGCGGCCTTTCCAGTTGTTGTAGATGTCTTGTGAGGTACATACCAAAAGTGTCGTTGCACTCTATAATGGGTCTAATGAGTAATGAGTAGAGGGGAACAATGACCTCTTTTTTTCTGGATGAGAAAACTTTTGTGATGAGATGTGCCATGTAGAAGGATTTCCTGACTACTGTGGCGATGTGATTGTAAAAGGTCTAACACAGGTTACAGCACAGCAGGATGGAATGAGTCCCCAAAGTAGGGAGAAACAGGAAGATCAGGGAACATCTGAAGAGGGCGTTGCCAAGATGCCAGTCTGATAGCAGCAAAAATCCATAGCTCTGCTTAGATTCTAATATCCTGACAGGAAATATACTTTAATTTTTAGAAAAATCTAACTAAAAGTATACTAAAAGTTAACAAAGACTCTATTATTTTCTAAAAATTAATACATAGTCAAGAGAATTTTTTAATTATTTCTGTCAAGAAGTTTTCTACTGGAGATCTCAAGATGAGCAACTCAAAGAACCCACACCAGGAGAGTGCAGTGAAGAAAGAACTACATCTTATAATAACAAACATCCAAGAACTGTCACTAAAAACATGAGCAACGTGAAGAACCCACACCAGGAGAGTGCAGTGAAGAAAGAACTACATCTTATAATAACAAACATCCAAGAACTGCCACTAAAAACATGAGCAACGTGAAGAACCCACACCAGGAGAGTGCAGTGAAGAAAGAACTACATCTTATAATAACAAACATCCAAGAACTGCCACTAAAAACATGAGCAACGTGAAGAACCCACACCAGGAGAGTGCAGTGAAGAAAGAACTACATCTTATAATAACAAACATCCAAGAACTGTCACTAAAAACATGAGCAACGTGAAGAACCCACACCAGGAGAGTGCAGTGAAGAAAGAACTACATCTTATAATAACAAACATCCAAGAACTGTCACTAAAAACATGAGCAACGTGAAGAACCCACACCAGGAGAGTGCAGTGAAGAAAGAACTACATCTTATAATAACAAACATCCAAGAACTGTCACTAAAAACATGAGCAACGTGAAGAACCCACACCAGGAGAGTGCAGTGAAGAAAGAACTGCATCTTATAACAACAAACATCCAAGAACTGTCACTAAAAATGGACACATTCGAAAACAAAATGGATATTATCAGACAAGAATGTAGTAAACAACTGGAACTTCTAAATGGAATAGTAAAAAAGACAATCTGAACAGGTTCTTGCCTTAGAGGAAACAGTAAGTGACGTAGATACTAGAGTGACAGAAAAGGAACATCACAAAGAATTTCTTCTGAAACAAAACACCAGGCTGATTGAAAAACTGGAAGACCTTGAAAGTAGACCAAGGAGGAATAACATAAGAATATATTGGAATTCCTGAGAAAGAAGAGGGTGCTAACATGATTCAGTTCCTCAATAAATGGTTTTCATCAGCACTAAAAATGCCTGAATCCCTCTCTTTTGGTATTGAGAGGGCTCATCGATCTCTGGCAAATCCAGCTTCATCTTTGAGTTCATCTAACGCCAGGTCTATAATAGTTAGATTTCTTTCCTCGCAAGACAAGGACTTAGCGCTGAAATCAACTTGGACTAATTCCCCTATCAAGATGAGTGAAAGGTTATTCATTTTGACAATGACTACACCTCTACAGTCATATCCAGAAGAAAGGAGTGTGTTCCTCTAATTAAGTCCTTGAAAAAAAGCCAATATTAAAGTTCAAATTCTTTTTCCTGCAAGAATAAAAATTGCCTTGCCAGAAGGAGTGAAAATCTTTGATTCCCTACAAGAAGCAGTAGAATTTATCCAAAAGAAGAAAATACTGTTGGGCATAGAAGAAATGGAATGGTCATTCCAGAGTTTGAAGAGACAGGCAACAAAAATGGATGGTCTGTGAAGGAAGAAGCAAACAAAGCTAAGAAACTAAAGAACAAATGAATAAATTCCTTCTAATTTTAAATGCTTTGTTTTATGAATCATAATATATTCGATTCTGGAAAGTCTCTATGCTGTAAAGTAATGTGAATCATTTTTATTATTAATTTTCTCTTTTCCTTTCTATATCTACTTCTTCTAATTACATATAAAGTATTTAAATAACATTTTCTCTCTCTCTCTTATTTCTTCCTATTCTTTTTTGTTACCAATGTTCCTTTTCTCTCTTTTCCCCATTATAAGTACTTTGCATGCTTTTCCCTTTTAAATAACTACAAATGATGTATGTCTTCTAATGCTTCAGTAATAGTATAATTTGACTTAATACCAAAGTGTATTTTTTTCTACTGGGTCAATGGTGGGGTAACAAGGTGTTTCTGATTAGTGTTTCTAACTAGATGTTTTATACTCTTTGTTTAGATACATTTAAACATTAATACAGTACATGAATGGTGTTTTTATATATATATATATATATATATATATATATATATATATATATATATATATACTATGTTCCTTTTTTTTTCTCTCTCTGGCCTGGTTAACTGGTGGGTAAATTATTGAAATGTTATAGTATGATTTCTGATTTGAGGCAGCTGTTGTTACTTCTAAATACCTGTTTTTATATGAAAGGGTTAATTTTTTCATGATGTTGATGTTTTCTGAGGAAACTGGTGGTCTGTGTGATTGTTCTCATTGTGGAGATTCATGACATGCACTGACAAGGCAGCTTGAGTGTTTTTTTTTTTTTTTGCTTCCTGTAAACTCTAAAGTTTCAAGATCTGAATTTCCCACTGAAAATGCTTTTTTCTTTACTAAAAACAACTTTTGTTGTGCATGAGCCTATTTAAATACTTTTTAACAAGTTTATGAAGCTGCAGCTTGAGGAAACAACAGTGATGACATCATTTGACCTTTTGAACTTGTTAAATGGCTGTACTTAAGAATTATTTTCTCTTGAAATTCTGTTATCCTTCACTAGATACTTTAAATGGTAAATAATTAGTTCTGATAAAAATGTTTAACTCCTTTGAAAATGCATATGTTCTCTTATAGAGGCATACATTCTGGAGATTCAATGACACTATTAGTAACTAAATGACATCAAGTGAACTAGGAACTGCATTAGAAAATTCATTATGCATATTAACATCAGCCTTATGTTATATAACTAAATCTTTAGTAACTAAACACAGGGTTGTGAGGCCCCTTTTGTTTTCTTTCTTTCTCTCCCCCCCTTCCTGATGAAAGACGTCAACATAGATATTGTTAATACGGGTCTATATTACATGATCGAAGTTTTAAAACTTTGAATCTGATATGGTCAACACCATATAATCGAAGTTTTAAAACATCGAGAATGTAATAAAACACAGCAACCTACAAAAACAAACCATTTAAACGCTCCAAGCAGGGGGGGGGGGACCTGCACCCCCCGCTACTTAAATATACCAACTCCAAGATCACACTACAGTGCAGGAAAGGGAAATCTTCCCTGTGTTGTGCAGATATCTCCGTTAAAAGATTTGAAGTTTCAAGACTTCGATCATATGGTGTCGACCATAACAGATTCGGAGTTTTGAAACTTTGATCTTCTGATATAGACCCATTAATATATATGAGTAATATGTGTATAATTGCAAAATATAATAGTTTTGTTGTAATAAGTGTTATATATATATTCAACAGATCCTTGCATGAAAAATGTTAGATAGATGACTGACAAAATGGATAAATTATCTGATGTTTCTTGAAAAGTCTTGGAAATTATGACAATCTTCTTAACCTTCAGCTTCTAATGTTTATACATATGTTGATCTGATGTGTATTTCTGACATATCTATGTATTAGAGGTGCTATTATCATATGTGACATATTCATATAGCTTCAGATATATTGGACATTCTCATTCTAATGTATATTTCATGGATTCAGATTTCTTTAGTTGCTTTCATAATGCTTTTCTTTTTTGTTTTTATACTATACTCTAAGCAGAGATGGATAATTTGTGTCATTTGGTATTGGAGATGGATGATTTAGTTAAGTTTTTAACTAAACCAGAAACTTTATGTTTCATGTATGTGTTTGTAAATAGTTTTGGGTTTTTGAAAGTAGTGCTTAATACACGTTATGCATCCATGATAAGCAAGTTTTCAGTAGATTTCATGTCAACATGGAAGAAAGGTCTTTCAGTTAGTAATAACATACACATTATAGTCAATATAAATGTTTATCATTAAATATTAAAGGTTTGAACAACAATGTCAAAAAAGCTGGTTTGCTTAAATATATCAAAATGCATAAAGCCCAGATCATCTTTTTACAGGAAACCCATCGATTAAAAAAAGATCTAAAAAATACTCATTCAATGGGTATACCATTCTGGCTGATTCATGTTTTAAGACTAAGAGAAGTGGCACTCTTATTCTATGGAAAAATACTTATACTATGTCAAGAATTATAGATACAATTTCAGATAAAGATGGGATGCTAAGCATGGTTATTTTGGAAATCAATAGGAAGTATTATACTTTGATTAATACATACTGCATACCAGAACTGAGTACTAAATATGTTGACAAATATCTGGACCTAATTACTTTAAATGCAAAGGGGGAAATTATAGCAACAGGTGATTTTAACTGCCTACTATCAGGCAATGATACTTTTAAAAATGGTAAAATAAAACTAACATCTCAAGCCAAGAAGTTACATGACTTTACAAACCAGATGATTCTGAAAGCTATACATGGTCTAAGAGAACATTATTCCTTATTCTATACTCACTATTCATATCAGTTTGGTACACAAACATTGATAAGGTCTTTGTATCAAATACTATATACTGTAAAATAAGTGACGTATCCATAATGACTTGTCCACTTTCAGACCATAATGCTATAAACTTTACATTAACTACACATACAGATGATTTAAGATTTCTACAGAGAATTTTTACTTACATAACTACGTTAAAATGACTTTAGGGAATGGATAATGAAAGAAATAGACGTCTTTATGGAAACAAATGATAATGGTGAAGTGACTGATACTATACTATGGGACAACTTTAAAGTTTATGTATATGATAGAATAAAATCTTGGTACCTTAAAAAAAGGAGACAGTGGGACAGAGAACTTTTAGACTTACAAAAAAAAAAAATAGACGATAAAATGGATACAAAACCAAATAAAGCAGCACATAACAAAATTACTAAGTTAAATTGAAATACTTAGTAGTTCTGAATCATAAGGTAGCCATAAACCTGGTAAAATTGAAATTGCAGTCTTATGCTGTGAATCCCAAATATGTACATAAATAGTGGTAAGATCCAAAAATATAATCAAAATCTTATTAATAAGATTAAATATAAAAGTGATGGTTCAGTTAACAGTACATCTAACTTCATGGGAATATTAGAAGTGTTCAAAAACTACTACAAAGATATAAATAATAACATCACTTTTGGAGACAGATAATGTAATAAATACTTTTATTCAAGAAAATATAACTACTAAGGTCTCAGTGTAACAAAATAACATATTAAATAAACAAATAACACTAACAGAAGTGAAAGAGCAAATACAAAATTTCAAAGATAATAAAGCTCCAGGACTGGATGGAATAATTCCTGAACTATATAAGATTTTTCCTGAATATATATAATAAAGAAAATGATAAGTGCCTTTACTATGGTGGAAATACTCAATTATCTCCCCCATATTAAAACAAGGTAAAGACCCCAAATCTTGTAATTCATATAGGCCAATTTCATTACTAAATACTGATTATAAAATTTTCATGATAATATTAGCTGATAGGATAAAGAAAATATTACCTAATCTAATACATAATGATCAGACAGGGTTCATTCTTCATAGAAAAGTGCAAGATAATGTTATTAAATTACTATCATTAATAGACATAGCATGCAAATACAAAAAACAACTAACTATTATCAGCCTAGACATAGAAAAGGTTTTTGATTCTATTACTTGATCTTATCTACAAAGAATTCTGATTGGTTTTGAATTCTGCTCAGATTTTGTCTACGTATTAATGAAAATTTATAGTGGGGCACACGCTTATGTGAAAATCGGATCATGTCTATCCTCATCACTAGAAATCCTCAAGGGAACTAGACAAGGTTGTCCTTTGTCACCATTATTGTTTGCTCTTTCAATAGAACATTTTGCTGCATATATCAGAAACAAGCAAAATATAAAAGGTTTTCAAATTAATAAGGACTATTGTCCTAAGATACAGTCATTTTCTGATGATATATTGTTAATGTTGGGTGATATTGATGGTTCTTTACATGATGTTATAAATACCTTAAGCAAGTTTGAAAGTATTTCAGGGCTTAAATTTAATCATAATAAATCCAAAATATTACTAATTAACAAAAAGATCAACAAAAACCTAAGAGAGAATAGCCTGTTTAATTGGGAGAATGATGTATTAGAATATTTGGGTGTCAGTATAAATAGTACATGGAAAGAGTCTGTTAAACTAAACTACAATAATTTAATAACCACCATTAGTGAACTAATCAAAAGATGGAATAAAATGTTCTTCACAATAGAGGATAGGCTCTCTTTAATTAAAATGATAATTTTACCTAAAAATTAGTTTTATATATAGTCATTGATACTACCCCCTCCCAAAAACTTATTTAAAACATTAGATTCCATCCTACTTAAATTTTTATGATTCCCTTAAAACCTATGATTGCATATAAATGGCACATTAGAGCTTGGAAATTGTTACTGAATTCTATGTATGGTACCTCTTCTTCATTATATTGGAGATTATATACATGGAAATTTATGAAGAGGAGTTTCTATACTCCACATAAAATAAATCTTATACTCAAAAACAATGAAAGTAAATGGAAATGTAATGAATTACTAGAGGCCAACTGGGTTCTCATGTTCATTGAATGTAGAAATGTTGTTCAATACTGGAAAGACTTCAGATATTTTGTAAATGCTTTATGGTCTGATAACTGTCATACTTCTAACTCACTAATCCTATTCAGTGTTCCTATGCCTAATGTAATACCTAAATCTCAGATTCAGTTACTCTGGTCAATTCTTGCTATTGCCAGAAAAGTTATCACTTTGAACTGGAAAAGTAAACACGATTTGATGTTTAAAGATTTTATTAATTTAGCAAAAGTTGTTTGTAAAAAAGAATTGCAAACCATTTGCTATAGAACTCATAACATTGCTCATAAAAAATAGCATGGCAGAAATTGGAAAACCTTTTGAACAAATACTGATAACTTCACATGGATAAAATAAAGAAGTTATGTCTTACCATAACATTCCATCTGAGTTGTTGATCTTCTTCCAGTCATCACTGATGGGTTTGGTTCCAAGCCCTCAGAACTGAGCCAGCCTTATACCAAGCTTGCATGCACCAAAAACTCTTGAGCTAAGCTGCTACCTACAGCACCCTTTGCTCAGTTACCTCAGATCGAGTTTGCATGCAAATAGAGAGAAAGAATAAGTCAGAGGCCATCTCTGTGCAGAACCCCTAATACACCACAAAGACCCAGAAGATCTGCCAGCAACCTTAGGAGGGGGTTGGTGGGAGGGTGTGATGACTAGAAGAAGATAGACAACTCAGATGGAATGTTATGGTAAGACATAACTTCTTTATCTGAAGTTGTTAATCTGCTTCCTGTTCATCACTGATGGGACCGAGTCCCCAGCTACTTGGAGAACCTAGGCAGCCCTTATGGAAGAGCATTCCTGAGAACCATTGAACCAAAGGCCACTTTTCCCCTGGAGATCAGATCCAATTTGTAATGCTTGATAAAAGTGTGGGGCTTAGCCCAAATGGCAGCTGCACAAATATCATCCATGGAGGCCCTAGAGTGGAAGGCAACAGATGCTGCAATAGCCCTGGTTGAGTGAGCTTTGATTTGGCCAGGCTTAGATCCCTCCATAAGTGAATATGTGAAGGCAATGTAATTCCTGAGCCATTTAGACAAAGTAACCTTTGATACTGCACCTCCCATTCTAGGGCCTGCAAAGGAAATGAAAAGCTGGTCAGATTTGCAAAATGATTTAGTTCTGTCCAGATAGAAGTGTAATTGTCTATGAACATCCAGGGAATGTAGGCAGTATTCTCCCTTGTTTGAGTAATTTGGGAAAAACTCAGGGAGTTCAATGGACTGGTTAATCGAAAAATCAGAAACCACTTTGGGGAGAAAGGATGGGTTAGTATGAAGTGATACTCTGTCCTTATGAAAGATCAGATAAGGGCTCTTGATACATAATGCCTGTAATTCAGAAATTCATCTTGCTGAAGTTATAGCTACCAGGAATAAGGATTTCCATGACAAGAATTTTAGATCACATGTGGCAGCCAGCTCAAACGGGGGCACAGAGAGAGCCTGCAGAACCCAGGACAGATTCCATGCCTCCGCCAGCTGTCTGATGGGAGGCCTGCTGTGAAAAATACCCTTGAGGAAGGTCTTGCAAATATGAGAGGAGATAAGTGGTACTCCTACAGACCCATTATGGAAGTTGGAAACAGCTGCTAGATGGACTCGAATCGTAGAAGCTGAGGCCCCTTTGTTGAACAGCTCAGCCAAATAATGAAGAATAGTGGCTACGGGGGCTGAGAACCGGTTTAGCTTCTGATTACGTGACCAAATAGAGAATTTTTACATTTATCCCTGTAAAGTTTCCTGGTGGATGGTTTATGAGAAGCCAAAATAATATCCTGGATGGGTGAAGAGAGGGTTTCCTGCCTGGCAACTAATGGAAGTGGAGAAACCAAGCTGTCAGCTTGAGGGTGGACAGATTCAGGGGAGTCAGCCCTTGTGGGTGAGAAATCAGGTCCTGACGAGTGTCTAGGATCCAAGGAGGTTGTAACAGATGAGGTCGAAGGAAGGGAAACCACACTTGACTAGGCCAGAATGGAGCGATGAGGATCACTTTGATTCTCAACCGAATACCTTTCTGTAGAACAAGAGTAATCAGAGGAATCAGAGGGTAAGCATAAAGGAGACCTGTGGGCCAATCGTGGACTAGAGCATCTCTTCGTGACTCCCTGAGAAGGGGAAGGAGGGCAAAGTAGCTGCTGCATTTTGTATTTGAAGGGGAGGCGAAAAGGTTGCAGCATGGCTGGCCCTAGCAGCTGAAAATTTCCATCGCCACACTCAGGTTGAGAGACCACTCTTGAGGATGAAGAATGCATCTGCTCAGTCTGTCCGCAATCACGTTGGAGCTCCCTGGGATATGCGTTGTGATGAGGAAGCGGTTGGAAGCTATTGCTCACTGCCAGATTCTCATAGCTTCGTGACAAAGGGGGTAAAATATGGTCCCTCCCTGTTTGTTTATGTACCAGACCACAGACATGTTGTCCGACTGGGAAGCAATCGTTCCAGACAGAAGGAGTAGATGAAAAGCTTGCAATGCCAACAGCACCACTCTTAACTCCAGGACATTGATATGCAAATTGACCTTTACATCAGACCATGTGCCTTGGACTGACTTTCCCTGGAAGTGGCCCCCCCACCCCATCAGGGAAGCACCCATGGTCACTGTGGCACTGGGCTGTGGAACTTGGAAGGGACGACATCAAAGATTTTCATCTGTACTCATCAACCAAAGGAGATCTTGTTTGCAAATGTTGGTGATCAGAATCTTTGAGCTCAGGGGGTGAAGGTTGGGTATCCACTGGGCCTGAAGGAGCCATTTTAGTAATCTCATGTGTAGTCTGGCTAAGGGAAATACAGGGATGGCTGCAGCCATAGATCCCAAGGGTTGAAGAATTTCCCTTGCAGACACCTTGCTTTGACAGAGTATCACCTGAACTTGTGCCCTGAGTCTTTGAAGCCTGTGGAGAGGAAGTGAGATTAGGCTTGTCTGGGTGTTGAATATTGCCCCTATGAACTCCAGTTGTTGTGATGGTTGAAGGTTTGATTTCTCCCAGTGTATGGTGATGCCTAATGACTCAGTTAGAGCCAATATGTAGCGGGAGGGCCCTGACCAGAAGATGCTTGGTGGGGATGGAGAGGAGCCAATCATCTACGTATGGAAACACCTGGAATCCCTGAAGTCTCAGATGAGCTGTTACCACTGCAAGACATTTCATGAACACTCTGGGGGCTGTCGAGAGACCAAAAGGCAAGGGTCTGAATTAGCAGTGATTGGCTCCCAACTAGAAGCGAAGGAGGCTCCTGGAGTGCTTGTCCATCTTGATATGGTAATACGCAGAAAGGGGAGGATGGATTTAATCGTGACCATGCAGAACTTGGTCTGAACTACTGATTTGTTTAGTTGGCTGAGATCCAGAATGGGCCTCCAGTCCCCTGTTTTCTTTGGCACCAAAAAGAATCTTGAGTAGAACCCTGATCCGCAATGATCTGGGGGGACCTGTTGGATGGCTTGTTTTTGAAATAGCTTTCGTATTTCGGAAGCTGCCTCCTCCCTTTGACTGGGTGGAACATCGGGAAGGGATTTTGAAGGTCTTGGATAGGATATTAGTGGAATATGGTAGCCTGTGGTAATGATTCTCTGCACCCACTGATCATTTGTAATGGAGAGCCAGGCAGCTTGGTGCAGAGAGAAACTCGCCCTGACTGCTTCTAGAGGAAAGCAATTGGGCAGTGCCTCAGGAGTGCTGATATGGTCTACCTGAGAAGGAATGTCTGCAGCCCTGGTTCCGGGGACCCCCTCTGCCCCGAAAGGGACATCTTCCATTATTGGAACCCCTTCTGCCTCTGGAGGAGTCCTCACCACGTGTGTCTCGGAAAGGACCTTGAGACTTCTTTTGCCACATCTTTCCGCTCCTCTGATTCCTGGAGAAGGAACGCTGAGGTTTGGAAAAGCATAGGCCAACGGCCGACAAGGTCTTCCCATCTTGATCGCACCTGGCTAATGTATCCTTGACCTTAGCACCAAACAGAGCAGATGGCTCGATAGGGGCATTTAGAAAGGAAGACTTGAAGGAGTCCACGAGGTCACAGGTGCGCATCCAGGCACGACGTCTCATGACTACGCCTGCACCCGCAGCTCTAGCTGATCCTTTGGTTGTGTGTGACAGCAACCTCATGGATGAATTAGATAAAGATCCTAGTGTGGCAAGTTGGGAAGCAACTTTATCTCTTGCTCCATCCGATACTTGACCTGCGAGGGTTCTGGAGAGTTCGGAGATTAGATCTCTCTGGAGCCTCATAAAATATGCCCGAAAGTTTAGAGACCTAACTGCAAAGGTCGCTGATGCAAAGACTCACTTTCCTAACTTGTCCACTGCCCGGGACTCTCTGTTGGGTGGGTGAACAGCAGGACTCTCTTCTGCAAGGTCCTTTTTTGTGGTAGCTGCCACCACCATAGCATCCACTGGCAAACCTCTGGACCAATGGGGTTGATCCTCTGGAGGGGAGAGTACTTTGTCTGATCTCCTGGGGATGGCCTCAATGGAGTTGGGGTTCTTCCAAGCCCATTGCACGATGAGTTTAACCAACTCATCGGCGGGGGGGGGGTCACCCAAGAAGTAGAGAACCGAGAGCGAAAGGCCTCCAGGAATACGGATTCCTCTGAGGAAGGGTTTATGGACTTCCAGTCACCCCTCTCTTTCAAGATTTCCATGATGTCCCTGAAGGAGTCATCATCAGGGGGTGACCATGGGGACCCTTCCCCATCATCGTAGTCCATATCCTCCATGAGGGACTCCTCTGGGGAGTCTGTGTGTTTCCTCTTACACACCCATTTTTGTGGGGGTTCTTCAGTGGGAACATCCGAAGAAGACTCGGAAAGGGAAATGCCCTGGACAGGGGTCTCCTGGGCCTTGTGCTCTTGGAGTCCTGGAGGGGTGGCCTTTGACAGCTGCAGATCAGAGGAAACTGGGGGAATAACCAACTGTGGAGGATTGCTAGCAGCAAGCGCCCTCTCCATCACCCAGAAATCAGGCCCACCTGAAGAGGAATGGGAGCCCAGAACTGAAGAAGACAAAATCAGAACTGGGGTCACACCCTGCTCCAGATGGTCCGCCTCCGAGACGGAGCCTCAAGCAAACTTGGAGCGGTAGTCACCCTCTGATCCGAAGTAGTGGCTGACAAAACTGATGGAACTGACACTGGAACCAGGGGCTCCACCCCCCAGGCATGGGCTTGAGGAAGGGTGGGTTCCAACGGAACCGGCACCCAAAGGGATCTTGGGGCCTCAGACAGAGTTGTTGTCAGTGCAGAGGAAGGAATTCCTCTAGTAAACATTGGATAGATGAGCTTTGGAACTGAGGGATTCAAGGGAGGACAGTAATCAGGGGTTGCTGGAGAAATAGACCCAAAGCCAGGACTGGGATAGGGTCTAGGAGGATTTGAAATACCCCTGTCAGTCAGCAGCTGATCAAAAAGCTGCATCACATCCAATTCAGAAAGGCTGCTGGTGGATCTCACCAATGCCCCTGAGGGGGAATCAAGCCGGTCCAAAAAGGGACTGCATGCTTGTCCGGCAAATGGGTCCACATTAGATGAGTATTGGGTCCATGGTGTGTCACAGAATGGCACTGACGATTCCAGTTTTGCAACAGGTAATAACGGTATGGTCGGAGCCGTGAACAGGCTTGAAGCTGAAGTCACTATAGGGGTGGATGACAGGAACGGTTCTAAGGTAGTTGACTGAACCGATATCAGAGCCGAAACAGGCGATGTCGGTGCCGAGAGAGAAATTGATATGCTGGTCAGTACCGAGGCCGAAGATGGTGTCGTAATTGTCAGTGCTGGGGTAGGCGCCGAAGAGGTGACCTTGGTAAACTTCGTTGGAGCCGAGCTTGGAGCCGATGTAGTAGTCAGCACCGAGGAGGCAGAACAGTGTTCAGATGAGGATTTATGGGCCTTGTGCTTGTGACTTTTACCTCTGTCACCGGCTGGTGAAGAGGGGTCCAGTTGAGGACGTTTCTTGCCCGATGAAGGAGGGGATGAGACCTCTGTCGCAGAAATAGCCTCTGAAAAAGGCGAAGCAAGCAGGCCCTTTAAAATAAGTTTGTTACAACATTCATTCAGTGTCCGCTGACTGAAACTAGCACAAATATCACATGGGGGTTTCGTCAACAAATGCGGAACCCCCAAACAGCGCACACATTCTTCATGGAGGTCACTATTCAGTAGTTTACCACTGCAAGAAAAGCAGTGTTTAAACCCCATAGTTCCCTTCTTTTCAGACATCCCAGAACACACTCTCACACAAAAGGGAAAGAGTGAGGAAAGACAGGAAAGGAAGGAGAGACAAAGGAAATACCAACAGTGGTAACAAAATAACACAAAGGTAGAAAGTTAGAAATACCAAGAAATTACCAACAGTGGTAAGACAGAAATACCTGTGGGTAGAGCTGAAGCAATATAGAAATCAAGAACAGATTATAAAAGGAGAAAAACTTTTTCAAAACTAGTAAATATATCTGAAAAAAGCACTTAGCTGGAGAGCTCGATGAAACGCTGCTATATGGCTGTGCAGCAAATGAGATCTGAGGTAACTGAGCAAAGGGCATTGTGGGTAGCAGCTTAGCTCGAGAGTTTCTGGTGCACGCAAGCTTGGTGTAAGGCTGACTCGGTACTGAGGGCTCAGAACCGAACCCATCAGTGATGAACAGGAAGAAGATTAACAACTTCAGATGATTGTTTATCATGGATGAATGTAAATATTGTAAATAGTTTTGTTATTGTTTTATTGTATTTGTTATATGTACATTTGTGTGTGTCTATAATGAATACAAAATAAAATGTTTTTGAAGAGGAAACATCTGAAGAAGAATTACTGACATGGGAAAGAAAAAGCGATCTAATATGGTATGATATTTATGCAAAGGAGAAAGCAAAACTAACCAATACAAAAAGAGTAGCACCAGAGATATTTGAAGAGAAATACAGGCAAAGGAATCTGGACATGGAAAACTTTACAAAACAAAAAATAAGAAGACAAAGAGGAAAAGCAGAAAAGGAAATTGGTAATGGAGAAGTTAAAGAAATAGAAACTGAGGTTATGGAGTACCTGCAAAGTGTAGGATTCAATGTAGAAAATCTAATTCAGAAAACACCACAACAGGATAGAGTAATGGATATCCAAATTAAAGGGAAACCAGTGGAACAAGAAGCAATTGGTCAGGTGCCATATGAAGATAATTTGGAGCCTTCCACAGGAAACCAGTATAAACATTCACCTGAAGCTAGACAGCAAGGGAAGGAACAGGAAACCCAAAGTGGAAACTCTGATGCAGTCATTGTTGAGGAGTGATAGGCCAGTGATTTCCCATATGATAGAGCAATGGATGGCACAGGATGAAATTGAAGAGAATGTTCCACAAGAAGATGCTACAGAACCTGTATAGAATGCCCGCAGGAATTGGACAACAAGGGATGTGCCCTCAGTTTGGAAGAAAATGAGCTAAGAGAAGAGTTGCTTGATTTACTAGACATAGACAGATATGTGAAGATCAATGAAAGAAATAGACTGCAATAGGTTAATAAAACCCCAAAAGTCAGAAGTCTGATAAAACAAATGAGCACAGTAATTAGGACAGTTCACAGAGATCCATGTCATATAACAAAAGTAAACAGGATATACTACTGTGCAGCAAAATTAATAAGGGATAAAGTTTTACCACAATAACACAAGGTAGTGAGAGAAAGGAAGGGGAGAAATCAAATACTATCATGGAAATATTGAAAAGAAAAAACTATAAAGCAGTTTCTATCATGCACTATTGCAAATAACAAACTAAGAATTTCAGCAGGGGTGGAAAAACTTAGAAGATACAAAGATAAATATAAAGGAAAAGTACAAAATAAGCAATTTATTGATGACCCAAAAAAATTTTATAGAAAATTGGGAAATAAGGTAAAAGAAATTGAAAGACTGTCAAAAAAATAACTAGATACATTTTGGAGAAGTATCTATAAAGATCCTGTGGCACATAACAAAGATGCTAAATGGATAGAAGTTAAAGAAAGAATAAGAGGTTTAAAGGTACAGGATATGAAATGGGATGAAGTAACAGCCAGAGAGATTGAAACAAAGTTAAGAAAAGTCTCTAATTGGAAAACCCCAGACCCAGATGCAGTACCTAATTTTTGGCTGAAAGGATTAACATCTTTGCACGAAGATTTAGCCATGAGTAAAAACTATTTATATAGGCACAATGAACATACACCAACCTGGTTAACAACAGAAAAAAACAATGCTCCTAGTTAAGAGTGAACCTGTAAGCTACCCTAAAAATTACGGACCAATAACCTGCCTTCCGACGATGTATAAACTGTACACAGGAATTGATGCCGACAGAGTTTATAGTCATTTAGAATAAAACTCAATTATGGCAGTAGAACAAAAGGGCAACAAAAGAAAGTTATACAGAACAAAGGATCATTTGTTGTTAAATCAAGTCATAGTGGACAACTGTAAAAAGGGAAAGAATCTAAGTATGGCATGGATTGACTACAAAAATGCATTTGATAGCATCCCACATTCATGGATAAGAGAATGCTTAAAAATTTCTAAGATACACCCTATGCTGATTGACTTTATTACAGTACCATGAAACAGTGGCAGACCACTTTGCAATTAAGCCATGATAAAGGACAAATTATTATCCCAGGGATAAAAATTCAAAAGGGGATATTCCAAGGTGACTCTTTGTCACCGCCGCTATTCTGCCTTGCCCTTAACCCATTAAGCTGTCTACTTAACAGCTTAGGTCATGGCTATAATTTGGCTTCTAGAAAACAACAAAGTGTAAAGACTTCTCATCTTCCTTTTGTTGATGATTTAAAACTGTATAGCTTATCAGATGAGGAACTGAAAGCACAACTGCAAGTTGTCAAAAACCGTTTCAGATTATACAAGAATGTCATTTGGTCTCGATAATTTGCAAAAGCAACCTTTAAAGCAGAAGAACTAAAATATCAGGAAAACATCGGTTTGGGACAAGAATGTGATATAAAAGAACGTGATCAAGGAGGAGTGCATAAATATTTGGGAATGGATGAAAGATCAACAATAAAACATGAACAAATGTGAATAAAACTTAGTAGGGAATATTTCAGAAGACTTAAATTAATCCTGAAAACAGCACTGACATCTAGGAACAAAACTGAAGCTATAGACCAATTTGCTCTTCCTGTCCTAACTTACAGTTTTGATGTGTTGACTGGCCTCAAAACGTGTTGGATAGATTAAATAGGAAAACAAGAAAGATGCTTCATGCTCACCAAATGATTTATAAAAATCAGTGCATACCAAGATTATATATTTCCCGCTCCGAAAGAGGGATGGGCCTCCTTGAAATTGATTATATGTATAGATCTGCAATCGTGGTACTCCACACGTATCTGCTGACCTCACAAGACTCAAACGTAATGAAAGTTTTGAAACATGAGGAGAATAAATCTAAGATGACTTCTCTGCTTAATTTAGCAGAAGCATATCGACATCAAGCAGGAATGGAAATCAAACCAGAAGTAGATAAAAATCAGGCAGCAACTGAATGTGCCAAAAAACAAAAGAAAGAATATAAAGTGAAGGACCAGATGAGAAAGCAAGGAATGTGAAAAAAGCATAAATATAGTTGCAAGTATAGAAAACTTCTGGAAGAACATCATGTTGATCAGGAATGAACACAAGAATGATTGAGGAGAGGTGAATTATACCAAGAGATGAAGGTTAATACTGAAGGCCCAAAATAGTGGACTACATACACGTTGGTTTACAAAGTCCATTGAACATGTGGGAGAAACAGACAAATGTAGGTTTTGTAAAACTGAATTGGAAACAGTTGCACATCTTGTTGCTGGTTGCTACATACTAATGGCAGAAGGAGTGTATACTGAAAGGCATAATAATGTGGGAAGACTGTGCACTGGGGATTGTGCAAACATTATGGTATTGAAGTGGCTGAAAAACATTGGAAACATGAGCCACAAAGCATCACAGAAAATCATGAAGTTTATATCACATAGAATCACCAATCACCAACAGTTCAAAAGAGAGATGCTAGAAAACTGGATATAGTGGTCCAAGAAAAGAAGACAAAAGTAGCATTGATCATTGAACTTGCCACATCCAGTGACTACAGTGTCTTGCATATGGAGAGACACAAAGTCATAAAATATCAGGATCTGCAGGCAGAAATGAGAGCAATGTGGAAGAAAGATACTCATGCAGTTCCAGTAGTAGTAGGAGCAATGGGTCTTCTAAAAAATAATCTACAATTGTATTTAGATATGTTATCGATACATGTAACTCCATATGAATTGCTGAAGGCGTCATTACTGGGCACATTGCGGGTGCTATGAAGAGCTGTTCTAGCTAACATTAAAGATTGAAACAATACTAATTTTGTGAACTTTAATTGCACTTTGACTTACAAATGGGATGACTGTTTATTACTCCATGAATCCAGTAGTGTGCAGGTTGTGTTGAAGTACTGGAGAATAAATGTCGTAGAACCCTTTTTATACAGATGGCTCAGGCCACATTTATTCAGATAACAACTGATATACTGTACAATACTGCCCAGTCTCAATCATCCAATAACAGTAGTTAAAGAATCATAATGGACATAACATACTTGATATGGATTATACACCTCCACACATATTTGTTTGTCACAGCACATTACTGCTGTCACTTAATAGCTTTGACATTACTGAGTGCTTTGTTTCTGAATTCTGCTGTGGTTTGTTAATGTGCTTTGCTCTTGATAACATGCCCTTTCCTATAAAATATTTTAATGTATACATAATAATAGTATTATGATTACTTCCATTGCACTCAATATTGAGGACTGTAATGCTTAGATATTACCTATGCAAATAGCATGGACTGTGTTTGCAGACTTTGCAAAGCTGCCTTCCAGAGTGATGGTGTGATGTGAGGAACAGCACTGGCACTTGTTCTTGGGCTGTTTAGTTAAATGGCTGCAACTTTTAATGGGGGGACATGGTTGCACCTCAGATAATATTATCAGGTTTTGGATAACCTGGTTACTTGTGTACACATGAAGCCCATGTTTTTCTTCCTTACTGAACATTTTCTAATAGGTTAGGCAAAAATATGGACATGCTATAAATTCTGGGCAGTTGAGTGGTATGTAATATATATATATATATATATATATATATATATATATATATATATATATATATATATATATATATAAAAATAATGTTTGTTAAAATGTTCTTGTGTTAAAAGGTGTTTGTAATGCATTTCATTTGAACATTAAGGTATTTGTATCTTTAAAGGATAGTGAAGGGTGATGACATCACTCATTTTTAACAGTATTTAAAGGCTGAAGTATGGAGTGCAGTTAGATTCTGATGAAGTCCCCAGTTTAGGGGATGAAAGCGCTCAATCTGTGTCTTTGTATGTCGGAAGAATAAAAACAGCTTGGACTGAAGAGTTTGGTTGACAGAAAGTGTTTCCTACTGTTTCACAGTGTATGTTTTGAACTTTTTTCATTTTATTTTACACTGTGCTTACTTTTGCTTTTTATTTGAGGTATGGAGATATACTTAACTTGCATATCTACTGGTATCCTGACCATGAAACCGGTCCGTGCCTTATATTGGATACAGACCACAAGCCGTTGTACTTAACACAGCTGAGTAATTGTTAATTTAGATGACAAAAGCTGCACAGCAATGTTGTGTCCACTCTGTGCTTATATCTATACACGGGTTTATGAAGTTAATGCATAGACTAATATGAGGTACGGTGGAAATTACCAGCATGTGCCTGTACAGTTGGTGCCATCCACCTTCAAACTGCCTGCATAGCCAGCACTGTTCCTGAATACAACTGGTCTCATAGATACCATTTGTGGTATCACTTATATGTGAATCAGCCTACTTCCTTAGTCCAGGAGCAATATAGTACAACTGTGTGATCACTGAATCTTTCTGAATTTTCTTTGTGTGTAGATTGTGAAAAAATGACTTGCACAGCCTTGCATAATCAACAGGGCTTTTCTTATAAATCTTGCCTGCTAACTAGAATTTCTTTAATTTCTATCTACTGCACAAGGAAACATAAGCATAGTAAAATTTAAGGGTAGAATTCTTGGAAGACTGCATGCTGTCTTACTAAGCCTGGATTTCAGCTGCTATTTAAACATATATTTTGGGATGCAAAGTAGCAGACCATAGGCTGCCACTATTTCCTCTTCTATTTAAATAACACTGTAACACGTATTTCTTACAATGTGTTCCCATGCATTTTTGTTAGATTTTTTTTGCCTTAGTTTGTATAACATATATAATAGTTAAGAGAAGACAAGCACTGCCCTCAATTTCCTGGTTAACAGCTAAAGAGCACTTCAACAAGACTAGTAGTTTAAAACTGCAGAAATTTGCTAATTGAAGTTGGTACTGTACAAAGGTTAATTACATAAAATATTTTTATTGTGCATAGAAATAGATATTTAGTGTTATAAGGAAAATGTCTGACATAGAAATAAAATATGCGGTTTGCAAACATTCTGCCTGTAAAATACATAGCTGTTTCAGTTAAACAAATCAAACTGCAGCAACTAAACATTATCATTTCCTGGCACCCCTCCTCAGTTTCATCTTTGGATCTCTACTTTAGACTGAATGATTTACCATGAGCCCAAATGAATGGCCTACTCCAAGACCAAGTGCATCAGTTACGCCCATTATGTTTAGCAGAGGCCATATGTATCACTGGTAGGAGATGGAGAAGTGAATGGGGCATCCCAGTGCCGGATCATCATCATTCCTGCTTTAGGGTGCTTTTCTCTATATGCCTTACTCATTTCTAAGGGACACAACATACATGCTTTCACACCTTACCTCTTAGACACATATATATGTTATAGTGCTCAACCACTCTTAATACGCCACCAGACAGTGTTACAGTAAACATGGGCCACATACCCTCCCCATGAATTAGGTGAAATGACTGTCAGTTGCTTAAGCCTCACTTCACAGGAAGGACCTCCATCTTTCCAGGTCAGAAGTCAATCTTGGTTCAATAATATCACAAGCAGATGCCTGGCTGTGTGCCATCAGGCAAACCTGTCAAGAGAAACTTTGGCATACCTAACCAGAGTGAATAGGCTAGAACATTTTGTTAGAGTTTGAAAAGTGCAGCTGACCTTTTACCAAAACTGAAAACAGATGGGCTGCACATGGAAGCACATAAAAAAATCATATTTACTGTTAACTTACTTTAAAGAATTCTTTGGTTGATCCTGAGTCAAGGGTTCCATAGGCAATTTCAGTTTGTTTTGCAAGATCTTCAGCACTTTCAATTGGTGAGACCATTCGTTCAACAGTCAAGAAGGCAGCGAGGTTAGCAGTATAGGATGAGATGATGATGAGCGTGAAGAACCACCAGACGCCTCCTACAATCCGACCTGATAGTGATCTAAAAGCAAACAAGACAAACATGCATTTTATAACACAATAACACAGTTTGCATGCATGCATGCACGCGAGTGTGTGTGTGTGCGTGTGCGTGTCTGAGTGTGTGTGTGTGTGTGTGTGTGTGTGTGTGTGTGTGTGTGTGTGTGTGTGTGTGTGTGTGTGTGTGTTTGTGTATGTATGCAGATTTTGTATTTTAGCAGTCACTGATTGATACTTTTTAACAAAAGGTTTGTATTTACACTTTTGTTGCTGCATTTACTACCTGTTTTTACAGAGCTATACTCCTTCACATTTATAGTTAGGAATATGTTTAATATACTTACTTGGGTAAGCATAAAACACTTTTATACATTTATGCAACAGTCTTTATGGCAATCTTTTTTCTGTTTTGCCTCTAGAGAGGTAAACATTTATAGCAATTTAAAGCTATGGTAGAGTAATTGAATTAACACTGCAAATTTATTCTGCATTCACAATGAACTGCTGCTGCCTGAGATTTATGAATAACCCTTTCTCATTAAAATTTCCCATATTAGCAGGAAAAAGAAAAAAAAAAAATACACACATACACTGCAATGCACAACTAAGCACAAGTACTTTTGTTTTCCTTGGACTAAAATGCTCACAGTAGAGCATGGCAAGAAATTTAAGACACTGAAGAAAAATAATTCCCCACAGCGAAACTGACTCAATCTATTATTTGCAGGAATTGCATTCTGTACTACTCCTTTAAATACTAATGCAATAATTCCTGCAGGGGTCATGACATGATATGAAGCTGAATGGGATATGGGGTATATCACCTAACTGAAGGCATAATAGGGATACTGCTCTATTTGTTATTTTAATCATATAAAGGTACTGTGGCACATTGGCAAAAATGACTAATATAGGTGATTCTCAGATGTAGCTTTCATCAAACATACTAACTCCATAACCACTGCAGTCATTAAGGCAACCACTGCAGCAGTCCACCAGCAGTGACAGAAGTTCTAAATGGCCCTGTGGTTGTAGTTACTCGCAGGGAAAACTCCTTCTGAACGGTGTATGTTTTGGTACACGTTCAGAGATTCACAGTACATATACAATGTGCTCAGTAGAAATATGTCCTGTGTCTGTTAGCATAGACGGTTAAGGTTGTCAGTTGGAATTCATGTGGTACAGGGTTTGATTCTCTGAGCCCTATTTGTCCATGCTGTGAACTTGAGCAATTCACTTAACCACACATTGATCATGGATCACCTCTGAAAAGGGTCTGTATGCCCAGTGGGTCTACACTGTTAACAAATGGGTATAATACCTTCTATTAGTTATTTTTGTTAAACAAATATAAGATCTGTACTAGTTACTCATTTCATGCCTGTTTACTAACTATACTCTAATTTACTTATGCAAACTACAAAAAAGACCCAGCAAAGCTCCAGTCTATGCTGTGTAATATCTTAAACCTCCTGTGGAATTTATGTAAATGACCCCTTAAAGACAACAACCCACTCACAGAGGTGTGACATTAGTTTTTTTCTCCCTTCTTACACATCATTGTTACTGGTCCAGCTCTCAGGTCCCATCTGCACTGGGTCTTCTAGCTGCTACAGTTCATGCCCCCCTCTCGGACATACTCTGGTAATTGCCAGGACAGATCATGGGCTAAAGGGAATGGGGCTCAGCACATCTAAGCTTCCTTCCTTGGGGGAGTGGTCTTACTTGGGCTTACCCTCTTTCTCCCCCATCCACTTTATGGTCCAGGGATGTTCTATGTTGGATTGCGGCAATTCACTCCACCTCAGCAGCAACTAGGCCCACTGCTAAAAATTTGATCATGCTTCCTCTGCTGATGTTCCAGTCTCCACTAGGGATCATCATCAAGAGATGCCCACATACCAACCATCCCTGGGATGGGCACATCTGTCTCTCCCTGCCACTCCAACAGTGGCTCAAGAAGCTAATCAAACCCAGGTTGCCTGGAACATAGTCAGGACATTATCCCTCTATGCCACCGAAGCTGCTTAGATGTGTGACAGTAGGTACTGCTACAGAAGAGTGTTGCACCACAAATGCTAAGACCAAGCTGAAACTTCAGACTGTAACTTCACAGTGCATTGTACACGAATGTAGAGAACAAAAAAGTGTTGCACCACAAATGCAAAAAACCAAGCTGAAACTTCAAATTGTAACTTCACAGTGCATTGTTCACAAAAAAATATAAAACGTAAAAAAGAGAACCCTTCTTGTAAAAGCAGATGGACTGTGAAGCTCTTCTGTTTTTTTACATTTGTTGCTGATTGCTGAGCATTCTTTAGCAGGGGTCACTTCTCTTTTTTCTAGTGGGTACTGCTACCTCTGAAAAGGTCACCTCTTCATGTAAGTTCTCAGGCTATGAAAAATAAGCAGATGTTGAACTGTGTGGTGTTGCCCCCACTGACCACTGAAATGCAATTTCATCATTTTGCTGATTGTCTGAGGATGTGTCACTGCCTATGGGGTTATCTACCAGCTATTCGGTGGAGGGCCATGGCAGCGCACTTTACAACTGTTAACCACTGTACTTGGGCTGTGTCATCAGTATGAGAGTTACTGCAACATAATCAAAAGCCATTCTACAGTCAACATCAGCTTACTGTGCTGAAGTGCAGAATGTGGTTGTTACTGGTGCTGACCCTGTGAAGAAATATGCTACGGTGTGGTTAGTGTGACATGTGAGGATCAATGATTATTACATAAAAGTAAGATGCCCACACTCACCACTCATTGTTTATAGCATTTGTGACATACCTGACATTGATGAGATACCTGATGATGAAACATGTAAGGGTTACTTGTACACAGGTGTCATGCAGGCTATATCTCAGCATAATTTAGTAAACTCAGGTACACACTAACCTTCCATACTCCCCATCTGTGGTTGTTGCAGTGGTCTGAATCTACTGGTGTCGATACCACCTCAGATGATTCCAGCAACATCCTTATCTGCATCAAAGTCTTCATCCCTTATATATAGAAGCTACTCCACATCTGTTGTTAAAGGCTGGGGTGTGAAAGGGCCACCAGCTGTACTGCTATGGGCAATTGCTTTCTGCATAACTTTTGTCATGGCACATCCTGCCATGTCATTCACTGTTTTTCTGTACTGTGTTAAGGTGCAGTTCCTTAGTGCTGCCATCATTTATTTGAGACATTACTTGATTTCACATTTTAGCTCTCTCTACCTGCTTTGGCCTTTTTTCCTTATGTTTTCAAAGCTTCCATGAAGATGTGATTCTTTTCAGGACTAAAACTGTCTCTGTTATGTCTTGCTCCCTGCTGCTGCAGCATGTTCTAATTTGCAAGCACGTCAGGTAAAAATGACACTTGCCTCAAATGTATGGAACTTTAAGCAATAATAAAAAAGTATGACAAGCACAGTGAAGCATTAATTCTGAGTTCCAGGTGTGACGATGTAAGGTATTACCAGCTATGCCAAGAGAAGTAGGGTAGTCGTTGTGTAACATATGTCAGCACAGCTAGCTGGAAGTTTGTAAAGAATTTTATGTCATTTGTATATCAAACAGATTTGTACAAATGCTTGTGTTGAAAAATGTATTTGTAAAGCTGCTTGTGTTACAAATGTACCAACAGTGTGCCCTGCTGGACAGAAAAAGAAATATACATGTATTATTGTAACTGTTTAAATGTATATGTTTTAACACAGGATACTGGAAGAGAAGAGGTTAATCTCAATCCACCTAACTTTGAAAATAGTTTGAAATTAAATTACCTGCCTTAGGCCATAAGGATTGTATCTTACAGTTTTCAATGCAACCAGAGACAATAAGTCTGTATTAGGAAGTGTTCTGCATTGCCTTTGAGGTGAACTAATTGCTACTCTGGAAGGGTGGAGGTTTGAAATCATTTTATGACTTCCAGGAGCTGCAGTAGATCTTAGCAATGCTCTCTGTGTTTGTATTTTTGATACATATATGCTAAATCCTGACAGCTTCTAGCCAAGGTAGGGTAGCATGGGAACCAGAAGTCAGATGACCAGATGTATGGGATGTCATTCTGTAATCTAGGATAAAATATTTAAAACTAGATGAGATTGAAGTCTCATGGAAGTCTGTTTTTGGAACCTGACAGAGAAGGACTTCCTCATGTACTTCATCCTGCCTTGCTCTAGTAAGTGAACCAGGGGATACTAATTCTATTGATATGTCAGGAAACTATAGTGAGATTAGTTAAGTACTGTTTTCTGTATCTGTGTGAATCTATTTCTCTATGTTATTTTAATATTTCTTGTGATTGAAACTCTGGTATTTGTTGTAAATAGATATTTAGTATTTTCATGTTCTTTTATTATTTATTATTAAATATATTTAATCTCCTCATTGTGGCTGGTCCTTTAGAGAATATTTTAAACTTTGAGAGGACTTATATTTATTTGGTGACACTGTGAGCATTCCTGAAAGCCTTACTGCATTGGCCAAACACTATAATTTGCATTAATATTAATTTCACTTGATATAATTGTGTACCCTTGTAAAAGGCTTAGAGTAGCTAGCTTTGGAGTGTCTGGTGGCAGTGTAACTTCCTTATCATCTGGGCAGAAGGGGGCATAGCTAGTAAATCTTTGCCAGCCTTTCCCAGGTGTGTGTATGTGTGTATGTGTGTGTGTGTGTGTGTGTGTGTGTGTGTGTGTGTGTGTGTGTGTGTGTGTGTGTGTGTGTGTGTGTGTTTGTGTGTGAAAATTAAATCTCTAAGAGTGTGTGTATGTCAGCTGTTTGGAGCAGGGACACAAAGCCTTGGTTTCACAGAGATGGTGCTGGAGAACTTGGCTTGGGCATTCAGTTGAGGTCTCACCTCTATAGCTGTCCCAGTGGGGAGTCTTATTGTGTATCTGGAGGGAGACAAGAGAGGGAAAACTAGCTCCTGGATTGAGTGTGTTTCCTGTGTGCTCTTAAGGGAAATTGTGCTTGATGCAGAGAGCTGCATCTGGAAATACTGGGTGCATCCATTTTTGCTCCAAGTGAATGTCCCTCTCCAGTGCTAGTGGTGAGGATTCAGGCTCCTTGATTACTGGCCCAGAGTGGGGACATTATACCGGGTTTGTGTTTGCTCTGCAATAGTGTCTGTGTTACACATTTCTCTGCAGTATTGAATGTATGCCTATATATGTTTGCTGTAGTGGTGTTTTACAGTGTGTATTAAATAATTGTTCATATATGTCACTCTTTAGTTTGATTTACCCATTGAAAGAGGCCATTGTCTGCAGTACACTACTTCCCAGATGTAGAATGATATGAAAGATGGTATACGTCCCCAAGTTTTTCCTGTGTAAACATATATGAACTGTAATATTTCATGTCTCACCAGTGAATACAGGCTAATACTGAACAGGCAATACTAAATTACACTGATGACTACCTTTTCTTAATACTTCCAGGGTATTTCTGCTTTTAATAAACCTTTCTACTTTGTGCCTACGTGTCATTGACTTTGGAGGAAGCACAATGCCCAGCAATGCTTAAAATTGTAGGCTGAAGTAGGCTGGCATAAGTTGGGGCTTTTATGAGAAGTTTTATGCAAAGGAAGTTCAGCCATGTTGAGATCTATGAATTGCACTGCTAAGCCTATGCATAACCACTCTCATTGCATAACTGCATTTGGTTTACTGTGGATAAGTTGCACTTTGTCATGCGCACATATGAGCACCAATCATGCCTCAGTTGAACTCCAGCATGTTATACCTTGTGTTTGGTATGTATTAATTCATATGCTTGTCTGTGGCCAGCCTTCACCCTCTCAGGCTGTTGGAATACCATTTGCCCTTATCGACACTATGCAGTCCCTACCACAGAGAAACTGCATCATGTCACACAAGTTGAAAAATACAACATTCTTTGAGAGTTTTATCCAGATGTTGTTCTGCAACTGCCCTGTTGCTGCTACATGGAATTATTTTTCTGTGTATCAGCACCCTTAAAACATGTAAAACAAAACAAGCATAACAAATTCTACAATGGTTACCATTTATTTCTGCCATAAAATATTGACTTTCACTTCTTTGCAGTGGATATGGGTATGGTCTGCCCTGATAAATGTCCTGCTATTATAGAAAACGTTTCCACCTTTATCAATTCAATAGCCATGAACTCTATAAGAGTGTAATGGCATGACAGAGTGATGTCTCAGTTTAGTGGGCATAGTTTACACCCTCTGTGTGAGAGGTTGGTATAATGGTTAAGGTGTTTACCTTACAGACACAAGGTACAGGGTTTGACTCTTACATGAGGCAATTGGCTAGGCTTAAAATGGCCCACAAGGGCAATTAGCCTAGAATTAATCTAGGAATCTAAAATCTAAACCTAGTACTCCTTGGATCAGACTTCTACATCTTATTCTGAACTTGGTGCTTTATGGATATGAAATTTGTTCAAACCCAGGACATGTTCCAAGCTTGTCCAAGACAGAGACCATGCTGCTTCAATACCTACTACAGGAGCCACACCTGAGGTGGAAGTAGGTGGCTCCAGGAAAAAAAAAATTGACATTTAGTAGAAGATGGGGGGGGGGGGTCACCTGTCTTCATCAACAGTAATGCTCTGCTCATGGGAACAGTGCCACTACAGATACAAATACCTGCAGAGGCAGAGGGGAGACCAGCTGGCCAGGTGGATTTTAGACTGGAGGACTAAAGGCCAGAGTTCCATAGTAAGTAATGCCTTTGTTATATATCATAGTAAAATATGCTGATAGCAATGCAAATATTTATCTTATTATTTATGTATATCTCTGTCTCTTTTTTCTCTCGCTGTCTCTTAGTATCTACTTTATACACAGAGATACACACACACAAACACACACAAACATATGGTATGTTTAAGCTTAGAAATCATATATATATATATATATATATATATATATATATATATATATATATATAAAATGGTTCCCCTTCACAAAATCTAACATTCAAAAACTCAAAATGCATATGGCCGACGCCATATGCTCGAATTTCTGAAGCTCGACTTTGTGAAAGGGAACTGCAAAAAAAAGAACATAACACAAAAAAGTGTTTCTGCAGGGGAGCAAGCCCCCCCTGCACCCCCACACCCCCGGCTACTTATTTATTCCAACTCCGAGATCGCATTACAGTGCAGAAAGGGAAATCTCTCGATCTGCACTGTATGCTGTTCCACATTCACAAAGTTGAGCTTCCACAATTTCAAGCATATGGTCTCGACCATATGCATTTCGAGATTGTGGCCATTTAACTTTGTGAAGGGGAACCATATAAACATATATACATACACACACACACACACACACACACATATATCATATCTATATATATATATATATATATATATATATATATATATATATATATATATATATAAATATATATATATATATATATATATATATATATATATATGAGTCGACCTTGTATGGACGAAATTACATTTCATCAAATTTTACTTACCCGACTCCACTTCTACGAAACTTCATTAAACAGAAAGCACGGACTGCTGAAATCCTTTCTCTGTGAAAGGAACCACTTAGCCACCATAGTGGACTTTACCCTTTTTTCAGTGTAGTGCGATCTCGGAGTTGGTATATTTAAGTAGGAGGGTGTGGGGGGTATGGGGGGTGAAGCCCCCCACTTTGGTGGGTTTACTTTTGCTCCATTTACGTTTTTTCCCCATGGTGGCCAAGTGGTTACTTTCACAGGGAAAGGCTTTGGCAGTCCATGCTTTCGGTTTAATGACGTTTCGGAGAAGTGGAGTCAGGTAAGTAAAATTTGATGAAATGTAATTTCGTTCATGCAAGGTAGACCTATACATGTGTGTCAAATGGTAGGGGAAAGCATACACAATTGTCAGTAAAACCTCTTCAGGTCTGTTTTATTAATATCACAATACTGGTGGAGGAATTTGGCATTTTTCTCCTTTTTTGCCATATATACATATATGTGTGTGTGTGTGTGTGTGTGTGTGTGTGTGTGTGTGTGTATATATATATATATATATATATATATATATATATTATTTTTTTTCCATCCAAGAAGTTAAGTGTTCATGCATTAGGCAAGGCAGTAGAAATGCAATGGGTCATGGCTGCTGTAAAAAAGGGGCATTGTACCATCGCAAATTCACATTTGAAATAATTTCTCAAAAAAATGTTAATTTCATGTATTTGTTATACATTGCAGTTCTGTCAGTTTCCATTTAATGATGCTAATAATTGTGCTTTATTAATATGTTCATAAAGTTTAATTCATTATGCATCAGCAGACTTCAAGTTGCATTTTAAAATATATTAGGATTATGTTGCACCACCATGTAAACAGCTATTAGTAATGTATATGCGTTTTTTCAAGTTTTCATAGCTTCAGCAATGGCTACATAGACACAGGCACCACACCCAGCCTAGAGTTGGGGGTTGTGCAGAAAACGTTTGAACTGCAAAATGTTCATTAGCTTTGTATTCATGCAAACTGCAATGCTTTACATTATGCTTCACACCATACAGAAATAATAAAGATATTGTCACAGTACCCTAGAAGTACTGCCACTGATAAAGGCACATAATGGCAATGATTTCAGAAACAGACATATCACTAGGCCAATTACTTTCTGTCAGCACAGACATTATAGTGACTCTGAATATATCAAATCAAAAATGTTCATTGTATCCTGTAACAATTTATTCAAAGTTTAACACTATTCCCTCATACAACACAATAATTTTTCCAGGCTAGATACCTTCTCAACTTTAAAACCATAGTTTTGCATTAACTACTTCCCTGAGGCCCACTCATGTATTTACAGAGTGATATGCTGCATTTCCTCACAAGACAATGGAGTGCTGCAGAAAATGAAGGATGAAAGGTGTAGAAGGTATTGCTGTACCTGGAGGTTTGTTACTAAAGATAACAAAAGTTGTAAACATCGCATTGCTTTCACCAAAGTGCATACACATGTGGGATGTGTAAGCAGCTCTCTTTTTCTCCTACGTTTTTCATATCTGAATGTCGCCTGCTGAAATGGCTTATCATCAGGAGCAACACCATCTGAGAGTGGCACAGCTGCTGCAATGACCTTGTAAATATGTCAAATACTAAATAAAATAAAATAATAGAAAATTTGTAACATTAAAATATGGTACTGGTATTTATTTATCCTTTGTTGATCAGGTTAGTTCCAGTAGGCTAGTGGCATCTTTTCAAGGAAGACCAGAGGTGATATTTATACTTCTAAGGTATACTTGGCCAGTGCATCAGAGAACTTCCTCTGCTGTTTTTGATAGGTACCATGGGACCTTTTACATCCACATGAGCTACCACCAACACAAGAGGATGAAACCTCGGTTTAACTTCCCATGTAAATAGTTAATGAATAAGTAGGCAGTACATACCACATATACAATCGGCGAGGTTCATGTAAATGTATTACACTGAACAAGTGAATCAAAGAAAATGTACTAAAGTACAAACAATTACTTTGGTAGTGAAAGAATTACCTGTCACTAAAACAATAGTCAGCATTCACTGCTGCAATACTTCATGGAGGATTGTTTATGATATGTCATTGCGGAAATTAAACCAGTTATTCATTTATCTCACTCAAGAAACAGTAATACCAATGAATATCAAGAAGCACTTATCAGAATTCAGTTATCACTTTAGTACATGCAAGATATTTAACATTGAAAAATAACACTTTGATATTCAGTAATGAAATATTTAAACTTATTTTCTTATTAGCACTTATAAATCCATTTGTTATCTCCATCTCTCTCTCTCTCTTTTTCTTTTTTGATCTAATTTTTATGTTTTTTTTTCTGCAGGTCCTGCGGTGCCTGAAGTTGCTCTGCTGTAATCCTCCCTGGTGAGGAAAGATCAGCATGCATGCCTGATTGTATGTTTGCAATGTGATGATATTAGCTCCATCCCTGTGAACCCCTGGCATGAGGCAGCCTGGTAAGCCAGTACCATGTGCTTCAGGACCTGGTTGAGGATTTAGATTTAGGTTATGATCACTGAACATCAATAGAGGTAAAACTTGACATAAACTAACAGTAAGTTCCAAAGAAACACAAGCGGTGTCCACTATGTTCACTTCCTTTACCTGATATGTTTGTTTACCATCTGCAGACACTGTTTTTTTCCTGAGCACATGTAAATAATTCTTTATAAATTCCTTATTAATGTTGTTGAATCAGAAGTATTCCAGTCTGGTTTTGGTAAATTTAAGTCTCCAGCTACTGTCATTTTTTTCTCTTCTGTTTTGTTCAAGAAATGTATGAATTTGTCTAGGTCATGACCACATGATTTTGTTGGCCTATATACTCCAATGACTGTTGTCTATTCCAGGGTTGTCTTTATTGTCACAGTTACACAATCTATGGTATTGGTGTTATCACTGAGTATGTAATAATCACTGGTCTCAAAATCTTTAATTCCTATAATACTGCTTCCTGATTTTTTTCCTGGAATGTCTATTATAGTGAAAATGTTTACTCCATGGCAGAACTGTTCTTCATTAATTGTTCTTTAATTGTGTTTCTCAAACAATACCAACATCAGTCTAGTGCAAATATACCATATTTTGCAAGAACAAAACTTCATTACTAATGCTCTTAGCATTAAGAACCAGCATAGATACATCAAATTTTGCTACCTGTGAACTGTTAAATTTCTGAAATGTCAAAAATCCTACCTTTTGTTAGTCAAATATAGCAATATATCTCTTGCAAAAAATATCTTTCCCTTGTCTTGACAAGTGGACTCCATCCTGTCTAAATACACGTGTGTGCAAAATTAGGCTTGGATGTCTTACACATTTTCACATTTTACAATGGGTCATTTTTTATGTAGGTATTTAACCCAGAACATATTTTTATTTGTACTGCCCTGACTCTCATTTCTAAATGCGATCTGTGAAAAATATGTCCTAACATCTGTACAAGCTATGCTATATAACAGGACTGTAAGTTTCCTACCTATAGCCAGAGAGTCCTTGAATATGAGATAATTTGTAGCAACAAGAATAAGAACAGCTCTGTACTTCCTTGCATTAAGGCAGAGCCATAGTGGTGCAGCGGTTAGCATTGTCGCCTCACAGCAAGAGGTTCTCCCGTTCAATTCTCGGCTGGAGCACCTTCTGTGTGGAGTCTGCATGTCCTCCAAGTGGTCAAGTGACATCTAAAGACATGCAGGTAGATGCACGCCTGAATCGGTGTGCCTTCTTTGAAGTTTGGGCATCGGGCTGGCAACTTGGCAACTTAAAAATCCGCCGCCAATCATTAGTGGACCAGAGTTCTGCTGTGGAGACCCCTAACGGGAAAAAGCTGAAAGACTTTACTCATATCCTGTATTTTTGCTCCTGGAAAGCATAACACTATTTCATGTACATTAACCTCTCTGAAAATGTATCATTTCCAGTAATAACTGAATCTCCAGTTATTAGTATATCAGTTGTGACCAGTTCTGTAGAATCCCCCACCTCTAATTCAGTAATGTTTGCTCTATTAATTGCTACAGTCTGCATCCCCTAATTCAATAATGTTTGCTCTAGTAATTATTACAAAGGAATGATCATCATCACCATTAGTCTTATTAATCTCATTGTTTTCACTGCTTATTTCATTTACAAACATGCAATTCTCAGCCAGCTGTCTTTGTTCGTCCACAGATTAAGGCATGCTATAAGATTTTGTCTTTCTCCTGTTTTATTCTTACAGTAATGTTCTATAATCATTCCATGTTCAGTTTTGATTTCTTCCTTTCACTGTGACCCTTGCCTCTCTTTTCTACTTTCTCTCTTGGAAAAACAATATAATTTTCTGTATACTGAGTGTTTAATGTAAGCTGTGTGCTATATAAAAAGCAGTGTCATGTTTAGTATATATTCTCCCTACATTAGAGAATAATCAGTGTCTTATTCTTTTTTTCTTCTTCATACCGAAAATCCTCAGATTGTAGAATATTTTGATCCTGAATTCTAAAGTTGCCATCAATAGTATCATGTTTAATAGTGGTTGAGCGGTCTTTACTGGCAGTGGACATTTCCTTTCCTATATGTGTTCTGTTTGTACTTTGCCTAATATTACTTATCTTATCAGCCCAGACATTAATATATGTAGCAACAATTTTCCAAGTTGTGCTAATTGCACAGTTGCAAGCATATTTAGTAAGCCTATATTTACTATTAATAATAGTAGACAATCCAACTTTATATATATATATATATATATACACATACATACACATAGCATTTAGTACACTGGGGAAGATACTTGTGCTTTAACATCATTAATGATCCTTCAAGATGTCCTGTCTCAAACAAATAGATGATGCCAAAACCATGGACTAAAACTAAATGACAAGAGATGTGCAACCATATCCTTTCTCAGACATATCATATTGAGAACACATCCCTGAGAACTGATCCTGTAGTTATGGATCTGGGAGTCTTTGTTGACAACAAACTGTCCTTTGATCACCAAATATCTAGTGTTCTAAATAAGTCCTTTTTATTTCACAGCTTATAGCTAAAGGTATGGCTCGCAGGACAAGGGATGTAATCATTCCACACTACGTGGTGCTCATTAAGCTGATAATTTAGTAAAATACCCTTTCAGTATGTACTTGTCCCACCACGTGTCACAACTGGAATAACCTCAATGCTTCCTCACTAAGAAAATCAGGAATCTAAATCATAAAAACTATGTGGACCATCTCAAAGCCTTGTCCTTCTTCTCTGTATTGACCAGTCTACTGAGTGGTGACTTCTACTTCATGTACTACACATTTGCAAGTCCAGTGGTGGCATAAGCACATATTCAAGGGATCTCCATCTCTTCTGCAGCATAACTAGAACAGGTTGGAGGGATAGGTATGACAGAATAACGGAACTGTCTTCCACCCCTCATAAAGTGAACTGGTTCTCTTACTCTCATCATCATCATCATCATCATCATCATCATCATCATCAACCCCCCCCTTTTTCTCATTTTGCACATGGAATCAGGGCGCCATGTTGGCTATCACCATTTATTTGAATTGTGTCACTTTCCTACCTTCTTCAAAAGTCAAGCCCGATAGCTGCAGGTCTTCTCTCACAAAATCATCTTTTTGCTGAGCACCCTCATTTTTTTTTTGCCTTCCCCCTGCCTCTCCCAAATCTTCTTCACCAAACCATCTTCTGCTTTCCTGCACAAGTGCCTGAACCACAGTTCAGCTGATGCCCTGCATCTGAAACTAAATGATAAGCTGAAATGTATTTCATAGCATTTTCCCCCATTAATGAGGTCTTGTCTAATGGCTCCACTTCCTTTTCTCAGCTGGGCCATTTGTTCCTCTCTCAGGGATGAGAGTCAGACATCATCTAGCTCAGGTAAGTGTTCTACAGCTCTTTCTTTTCCTAGCTGGAGGTCCTAATCAGCTCATTTTTTTCCATGAAGAGGCAACAACCAAGTAGTCTTGAGGTGGCTATGCTTTCAAAGCAGTCAACTCCCTTTCCTTCCCCTTGGAAGTTCTAATTCCCACTATGGCTCACTACAGCTCTGCTAGTGCTGCTGACCATGGGAAGCATACATGACGTATCTGCACACATAGTAATTGCTAGACTCTCAGCAGCACATGCTCTGTAGGCATGAGCTTTGTCTGTGCAACAGCTGGTGCTCCCTCCAAACATCGACTGAGCGGCATTCCAGAACCACTTCCTTAGCCCAGGATGTGTGAGCTAACAATGGCTGTTCATTCCCATTTTCTCTTCCCTGCACCTTCCTTTACCTGTGCCACTAATAGAACACAGGTTGTCTGAGAACCAGTCACAACATCATCTCTCTTCACCATGGGAGTGGTTCACTTGGATTTTATTTTGATGCATTTATAATATTCTTTATGCTCTGTGTCAGGAAAAGGACATGTCCTAACTCTGCTTTTTTGTTATTAAGACTACTTGCCTAAGGTCCATTCCTACACTCATCTGTAAGGGAATGGAGTCCAAATCAGTTAGACTCTACTGGCCCACCATACTATGGATACATAGTTATTTTTATAATGTTTATTTCAGGTATTCAGGGATGGAGCATGGTTTGACCATGCAATACTACTAGTAATGGGGTGGTAAGTGGGGGGGGGGTGCATGTTCTATCTGCAGCAGCCATTCAGAGCTTACATGCTGTGTCTGCAGCAGCCATTTGGAGCTTGCATGCTGTGTCTGTAGCGGCCATTTGGAACTTGTATGCTGTGTCTACAGAAGCCATTCAGAACTTGCATGCTGTGTCTGCAGCAGCCATTTGGAACTTGCATGCTGTGTCTGCAGCAGCCATTCAGAACTTGCATGCTGTGTCTGCAGCAGCCATTCAGAACTTGCATGCTGTGTCTGCAGCAGCCATTCAGAGCTTGCATGCTGTGTGTCTGCAGCAGCCATTCGGAGCTTGCATGATGTGTCTGCAGCAGCCATTTGGAACTTACATGCTGTATTGCAGCTGTAGCTTTAGTGGAAGGCTTACAGCACAACTTCTTCCTAGTCACTAGCTATAGGCAGGCACACAGCACCTCAACCCTTCTGTTCTTACAGAAAAAAGAAGCTGTTTTGCCCCTTGTTCTTTGCAGTTCAGTTGGCTTTGAGGCACCTTGGATACTGTTCAGTCCTTGACTATAAGGAGTGTAGTTGAAAGCCATGCCTGTGCATCACTGTACCATCTCACAAGCTTGGATTTTAAGTTCTTGCTGACATTTGTGATAATAAATGTGAGAAAATTGCCATATAAATTAGATAATTGTTGGGTGGTACTGCAAATATGCTACAGTGTTATCATTTGTGGTAAGAAATGTGAGACACCTGTGTTACGGAATTACATTATTCTCATGTGGTCTTACAACTGGGTGATGCTGGCTGAACATAGAAGCACTGCCACAGGTTATGATTATGGGAAGAATTCAGTGACTGAGGCAGATGAATACAATGAAAGGAGCTCTGAGTAACCACTGTAGTTCCAGCCATTGTACTTCATTATTTAACCTGAAGTAACAAATCCCATACATATGAATGTACAAACTAGTATTTCAAAAAATGGACGTTTCCATAAACATAAGGAATAACTATCTTCATCCAGCTGTAAGCGGGTACAGTAACGTTATTGCAGTTGTAAACAATCATCACATTCGCACTCATGCATGTGTGCATGCGCACAAGCACAGTCAAATTAAAGTGGAAATCAAAGGCACTTTTACTTGTCGAATTTAGTGTGTTTCAAAAATTCTGAGAATCGAAGGTATAATTAATAATGAGTAATTCTGCATGCAACACAAGAAGAGAGATGCTGAAATAACATGCTACACTTCTGCTTTCATGAGCTTTGCAATTCAGGCTTAATGGTACAGTGCTCATGAAAACATGAATAATTCACAAAAATGCCTTTTGTACATCACGGACAGAATAACGCTCCCAAGACTAGTGTAAAAGTTTTATTATATATTTTATCTTCCAGCTGGTCATGGCATATTCAGCAAAACATTTGACAATATTCCAGGAAGATGACTCAAATCAGCAAAATCATTCTGCATGTGCTTATTTCGCTATTTGTTAACCAGGTAAGTTGGCTGGCCTGAATGCCTCTTTTCATCTCAGATTAGGTATGAAAGGAGCAAAAAGGTGCATTTTGTAAAGAAGGAGCATTTAACAAAAAATAGTACATTAATACTGTACACAGGAAATGTAGCACAAACTTGATAAAAGTTGATAGAGAATACAGAGAAAATTGCTCAGTACATAGTGAACACCAGAAGAGGTCACTTGGATCATAATGAACTCCAGTATCTTCAAATTTGCTAATGTAATTAAACAGTTAGATACAGAAGTAGAAATGAAAGTATTTTCAGTTAGGAATATGCTATGTTATTTCAGAATCCAACTGCTTGTGCTGCATGCAGAATTATTCATATTAATTAATTATATGTTGCTTGAAAACTACATAGATCCATATCTCATGTTTACATTTCTATGTCTGGAACAGAACAGTGATATATATGTACACTCTGCCATGGAAAAAAGATGTACTTGAATATTTTATCAATTTAAAGTTAAATGGTTAAACACATGAAAAGATGTTCATAAAATGTAATCATCTTGGCATCAGTTTTGACCATAAATGCAAAAAATAATAAAAGGTGCTACCAACCTTGGTGAGATATCACATCCTTGCTGCATAAAGGCACCTAAGGAGAACCATAGGCTATTAAATATGCCAAATTCATTTGGAGGTTGGTCGCTTGGTGGGCCATCTTTGCCATCTTCAGGTTCTTCTGTATGCCACTCGTAGGGACTGAACCTACTAACCAGGAACAGGACCACACTGACGCCAATGTAAGCAAAGACAATGCACATCCATATCTCATATGCAAGGGGATCAAGGAAGGAAAATACTCCAGGCTTTGACTTCTGTGGCTTCTTGATCATTATTGAAATGCCCAGGCTCATGAACGGCTTTGAAAAATCAATAACCTCCTCGCGAACTAATGTAATCGTCAGTGGTGCTACAGCAATCTCGGCTTTCTGGAAAAATTAAAATGAAACATCAATTATGTTAGGATTTAGTATGAAACAATACATTTTTGGTTGTCTTTTTGTTACTGGGTATATTGAGAACAAAACTAAAAACGTATTAACACATACAAGAGGCAAGCTATTGGATAACATCTGGAATGCAAAATGAGGATTAGAAGACGAATAATAATGCACTGCACAACTCGTGTGCATTCTTTTTTATTCTAACACATGTCAAAACATAAGAATCAACTTGATGGGGATGACTGTGTTACTTCAAAATTATGATCGTAACATTTTATTGGATTTCATTTATACACCATGCTTAGAATGGCAAGTAATGTTTTGTGGATACTTTTTAATAAAACTTAACAAAGATATATTTTAAAGTACTCAATATGACAACTACATTCAAGATATAATTTTGGATCAGTCTACTTTATGCAATGCATTAAAATGATGACTTCAGCTAGGATATATTAGCATATACCAAACTGTGCCTTAAGTCCAAATTAAAACTTGTACTATACAAACTCTAATGCTATGCCTATTTGTGATTCACAAAACAGTCATGGGAAAGATTTTGTTTAGTATAACAAAATAAATGTAATTTAAGACGTTCTGTTCCTCTCTAGCAAATACAGTATAGTGGAAGGCAAATGATTGTTTACCATAGACACTCCACACCCGAACTAAAAACCTTATGGCTGCGGTATGTTGGGACCAGCAATATGCAATAAGGTTATGTTGCAGCTCTTGTTAGTGTGTCCTCAGCAGCAGCGCTGAAAGTCTATTCTGTAATGTAACATATTGTATTGCATGTGTACAATAGTTTGACAAAATGATCAGGTGAGATAAGGGTCTCTTCTGCTTTGTTTGGCCTACTTCCCCCGACTGTCTGCCTGCAATGTTGTATCTGTGCATGCTTGCACAGTAGTCACACTCACTGGATATGTTATAAAATTTACTAGAATACATACAAATAGTATTTGCAGCCATGTTTATAACTCACACTTACACTATTGCCTAACCCAGCAATCAGGCACTACAAATCAACACTACAAATTCAGGAAGACTGTGTGTTATACTGAGACATCTGCTATGCTGCAGATTTTCTTGAATTTGTGGGTTCTTTATTTGTCAATGTCTCTCTCTCTCTCTCTCTCTTTCTCTCTGTAACTTAGAGCTGAGAAATTAGAGTTTCTACAGCTTACACTCTTGCCACCCTAGAATTAACATTCCATCAGGTCATGTTTTTTTCCACTTAGACTAAATAAGATGTTCAAACAACACATAGATATATATATGGTCTTCAAATAGTCCATACAAAAAACATTGTGCTGCAATTCTTAGTAAGACAATTCTGTATCTTATTTTCTTCAAATGTGTTAAGAAGCTGCCACTGTAATTTTACATAATTTTGATTAATACATACTTTGAAAAGTGCATGCACATTACTAATGCCAGACAGATTAATTTTTCCAGTTGTTCGGAAAGCACATCATGATGGTAGACCTGTTGTGTTATTACCTTTTAAAGTGAGTCCAAGTAATAGTTTAAAACTGTCCCTGATGTGACAGCTCCTGATGTTGCCTGTTACACATGCCCTGTCCTTTGTAACTCACAGGCTAGTACAGTAAGTGAATAATACTAGTCATCAGAGCTTCATACTCGCTATAGTGCAAACAATACACGATACTCAGCTCCCTCAGTTAGTGCAAAGGACTAAGGTTTGGGCTTATCAAACTTCTGTTTCTGCAAATGGTACAAGGTTTGAGTCCTTTTTACTTTCAATTTTTTTGTAAGATTTAAGGTAATATGTTAAAAGAATACCCCGTGTCTAGTGTTGGCACACAGGATTAACATTCTGCGAAGGAGTTCCTCCTCCTTTTTCTTTAACCTTTAATTTTTTCCAAGACTTCATCTTATATGTAAGAGGATCCCTGGTGTTTAGTGGTAGGGCAGAGGGCTAAAGCTCTGTCAAAGAGCTGTTTGTGAATGCTGATGGTACAAGGTTTGCATTTTTTAAGTGTCTTTAGGGCTTGATACAAACAGTATCTCTGGGGGCTAGTGTTCCCCCTGGACCATGTCTTTTGTGCTGCAAAACTTTGTTCAATTATCTTTTACAGTCCCTTTATGACATAAAATAAAGTGTATCTCTAGTGTCTAGTGTTTCCTGCTCACATCTTTCAGGTTGCAAAACTCCATTCTGTTACCTTTTTTAAAGCCTTTATGGAATGCTTTGAAGTGCATCCAATGTGTTTCATGTTCACCTGCCCTATTCTTTCATGTTGCAAAACTTTATTCTATTATTTTTCAGTGCCTTTATGGCACAATATAAGATAATCCCTGTGTCTAGTGTCCAACCATTAATAATGCATGATTTTGTGTTAATGTAGGAAAGTGTGGAGATATGACAGCCCCCCATATATACATGCATACACATATACACACAGCCTCCCACTTAATCACACTGATGGACATACTTAGTCATTCACCCATAAACAAGCATGCATGCATGCTCACACTCCCACCTACCCTTCCTCTCTCCTAACTAACCACCCTAATCTGACCACCTAGGCAGAGACATACACACGTGCACACACACACAGACACACACACACACACACACACACACACACACACACACACACACACACACACACACACACACACACACACACACACACACACACACACACACACACACACACACACACACACACACATGCACACACACACGAACCTGAAACCACTTATTACTCTGCATACATTCACACATGCAGCAATGCATGTATACAAATGCACACACATCCTCAACACTATTTACCTCTAATGTAACTCACTCACTGGAAGCAAGTGGCGAATGTGAGATTTTGGTTGCATTTATTAATGTGGCTGGTTGAAGAAACTTACTCAGCTGAGCAATTCTCTGAATTACTTGGCTGCGTAAATGCTTTACCTCAGGCATTTCTGGGGGGAAGGGCACATGGATAGCTGCACAGGGCACTCCCCCAGAATATCTCATTAGTTTTTATGGTAGGACACAGATAGATCACCGTGGTGGTACACCTCTTCATGGTACAGCACTGCAGTAGGACTGTCTCAGAATTGGAAATGGTTACTATGAGATGTACATCAGGCTTATACCTCACAGTAACCTTGTGTTCTAAAGTTATCTTCTTTATGTTTTAATTTAAATAGTCATAAATTCTTCTGGTGAGTGTCTCTAATAACTCCAGTTGTGTCAGATATAGCTCACGCTGAGTAATTTGTTCTTTTTCATGTCTGTGTGTCAGTTGTATTAAAATAACATGAATATATGATTTTGACACAGCCCATGTCAACAATGGAGTAATATCATGGACTTATTTGATACCCAGTATTCTTTTTTAATCTCTACTCTGTAAATATCAAAACATTTATGCAGATCAATACTGATCTTTTTGTTTGGGATTTATTTTTCAACATTTCTATAGAAATCGGAACTTGATCAGACACTGATCTTAACCCGCTTATTATGTATTTGAGATATGGATGCTAAGAATCTTGGCATCTATGACAAGAACGCATGATAAGGGGTTATAATCGGTGAGATGATTATAATTCTTTCTAGCCCATGGAGCTTTATCTGCTCCATGTACAACTAGTTAAGGGAGGAAAAAATCGCCAAGTTTTTCCCCAGCTTTCAAAGTCGTAAAACAATTGGGAAGTGCTGTCAGAGATACATACTGTAATGCGATCTGTTTTGTTTATACTTACCTCCATACTTCTCAACTGTCTAGATTTACCACAACATCGAGATTATTGCTTCATATTTTTGGTATGCTGCTTATAAAATATGTGGTATTCAGATATACCACTGAGGCCTGAAGTCATTAAATAATGACATACATTTGGGTTTTAGCATTTGCATTCTTCAGATTATGAAGGTGAACACACATCCTGTTATTCTAGCAACTCTCAAGTTTTTTTTTTTTTCAAAGGAAGTTAGGAACACATTAATCGTATGGGGGTTCCTATTAGAACACCGAACACTTGAAATGTCGAATGTCATATGGTCGACACCATATGATCGACATTTCAAGAGTTCGAAGGTTAAATGTAACGGCGCAGTATGGTGCAGAATAGGAGAATTTCCATTTTCTTTTCTGCACTGAAGTGCGGTCTCGGAGTTGGTATATTTAAGTAGGGGGGTGTGGGGGGCACAGGGGGACTTGCCACCCTGCTCGCACAGTTAAAGTAAGTTTTTCTTTTTTTTTTTATTATATGTTTGATCTTTCAAACTTTGACCATATGTTGTCGAACATATGAGATTCGAAGTTTTGAAAGTTCGAATATATAATATAGACCCTGGTATGGACAGCAGGCAGAAACAAACATTTTGTTCTGCTGCTGTCAATTGCTAGTCAGTGCAATCAGATTTTAGTGCCTAGCATGGGACCCGACTTAACAACTTTAGTAGTGGGTGCTTAATATTTGTTAAGGTCAGGTTGTGTGCCATTCTGGCTCTTTCCTGGTTTGTCGTTTTTATGAATATCAGAGTGTAATTAGCCACTCCATGATCTGCGATAGTTTTTGAAACACTTTCATATTTTGCACAGATCCACTAAGACTGTATAGAAAAAAATACAAATAATAATAATAATAATAATAACAATAATAATCTTGCATGCCTTTTAAGACTCAGATGAGTAAAACTCAACTATAATGGATATTTATGTTTCTAGTAGTCTATAAGTTGTTTGGCATTTCAAATAAGAAGATCCAGACTTGGCAGACATTAAAAATCAACTGCCGAAACAACATCATGAATATGTATTATATCAGAAAAAATGAAGAAATGAAGTGTAAGCATGAACATGTGACATACATAGTCCAAAACAAACTATTTACTACTGTGTTTCAGCAGTAATATTCTGCCTTCCTGATCTATAAACACATCTGCAAGCAATACATCTGACTTACATAAAAATGGCAGCAGCTCACCAATGGATTGTTATTAGATTAAGTTATACTTTTTTCCAAACTCAGCTTGAAAAAAATGATTGTTTTTCTGTAAATAAATGACTTTCTTGTAAGTATGCAGTACTGGGCTCACAGAAAACAAATATTTCACCAATGTATGTATTTGTATTTTGCATATATGCATATATGTATTTTGATTTTATGACTTAAAACATTACTGACAATAGTAAAAATCTTCAATGACATTAAAATTAAAAGCAACATTATATAAATAGACTGCAAAAGGCCACCCTCTGATTTTACATGGAATCACATTTTTAATTATTGATGGATTGTCTTGCTATTCTAGGGGTATATCTTCAAGATCAAGGGAATATTGTCAAGGTCAAAAGAAGTGATTCTGAGACTGTTAATAGTTTCTTCTCTTATCAGACCCATCACTGACTACAATGACCTCTTTGGTATGTATAAGTGAAAGCATACTGTTCAACTAGAAAGGCCCCAATGATACATTACAAAAAAAAGTCAGATTCCTTAACTCTTTCAAGTTATGATAGACTAGCACAATTCTCATACTCAGTAGCTTGTAGCCTGCTCTGAGGTGACCCTTGTCTTACTTTTAAAGCCATGATAGACCTAGTCTTATCTGACCTGCTGTTTCACTGCAAAACCAGTGGCTTTGTAAATATCTGAACTAAAGATGAAAATCTACACCAACAAATAAACAAGGTTTGCTAGAGGGGTAGGCCGCTAATTCTAAGTATTTTCGGCTTATGGAGTAAGTCACCCTTATACGTTAAGGAAAGCACTTCTTTGACTACCTTTATTTATTTATTGATTGATTTATTTACTTAGTTTACTGGGAAAGTCCAATTGGATGCAAGATCCCTTATCAGCAGAGGTCCAGGGAGAAATACTGCACATTGTTCTATACAGCAGATATTATGTATAATCAAGTAACATTTACTGCATGGGATATACAATCATCATACCAGTCAATGCATAGATAGGATTTTAGATGAAATACCATAAGAGTGTAATAGATACATCAATAATCCGACAATGAGATTAAGTAGCAAGTGTGCCAAAAGAATGAACAAACAAAAGTTCAGCACTGAATAGAATTTAGGAGAAATGCTATAGAATGTTCTAGGCACAACAGTAAGTAGACATGAGATACTGAGTTGTGATCAGAAGTAGGCAGCATTACTAGAATGTATTACACAAGTAATACAGTGGATGCCCTATTGTATCAAAGAATGTATGGAAAAATTGTACAAGAAAAGTATTAGGAGCTGAAGGGAATGTTAGTTTAGCACAGGTAGAGAGAAGAATATGGTGAAGAGAGATTAACACTCATACAGAAGATGAAGAGAGGTGGGAATATGAGCACTGAATAAGGCATGGTATGTTGGCTAACCAGTACAGGAAAAGAGGCAGAGCCATGATTCAGATAGGTGGGACTTTAATAAGGACTTGAAGGTTGTGAGTTCTTGTTTTAAGGAGACTGGGATGGAATTCCTAAGTTTAGCTGAGTATTGGAAGTATGGGGAAACATCTGTAGTTGTGTAGGATTTTGAAAAGTACTTGAAAAGAATAGAAAGGACTTTAAAGTTTGTTTGCATAAAGGTGTATATGGTTAGGTATATTATGGTCTCTGTGATTTCTTGTCTAGAATATTACTATATTCTTACCAGTAAAAATTTATAAGTAGATCACAAGTACTTAGAGAGATGAGGTTAATGAGAGGGACAGTTCATTGAGCTTATAGATAACATTATGTATGATGAGGAATTGCTAGTAAGACAAGTAGCAAGATAAATTTAAACAGTCCACCACCTTAAATGTCAGACAATTGTGAGCTCTGTGGTTGATGTTTGCTGCAAATTTAGCTACCTTATTGTAACATTGTTCCAGCTTTACAAGATGGAGAGTTAGTAAGTTGGTGAATATTGGAGCAGAGCAGAGGAAGCCTGGAAAAATGTGGGTAGATTTTTTTTTTTTGCAGATTCTGTTAGGTAGTGTCTGATCCTGTACAGAGAGTTTATTTTTGGTGATTTTTTTCTTACATGCTGTATATGGTAATCATATTTAATATTTTCATCTATGTAAACACCTAATACTATTGTATGTGGCACAAAATCAGTTATGGTCTTATCTGAGGAAATTATTTGGAATAAGATGTTTTGGGCTGAGAGATGTCTGGGGTAAAGAGAATAAGGTTAGTTTTATTAGGATTGAGAAACAGATGAGAGTTAGTTAGCCACTTCTAATGAGTTGAAGATTTCCTGTATGATTTTCTGAAGGTTTTCTGGGTGTTTTGGAACTCTTGGACCACCTTTTTACTGGTATGGCTGTCAGTGCACCACCACCATGCTGGGTCTATCAGCTTTTCTTCTACCCCCCCCCAACTTACTTTGGTATTGCTGGTGCCAGTTGAGGAAGCTAGGTGTGTCTTTGTGACTCGTGTCATCTGTGCTTCCATCCAGGTTTTGTTTTGATTATGCCCTGCCCACTTCCCTTTTCCATCCTATGCTCATTGATCACAAACGAGTACAACCCTCCTTTTTGGACCTTGGCTTTCCTTAGGGAGCATATCAACAAGCAAGGATTGGCATGCCCATTCCTTCCCTGACCCTCTATCAGCCACCCAAGCAAATAATCAAAGCCAGGTTACCTGGGCCTTAGGCCGAGCTTTATCCCTCTACCCACTGGAGTGACTTATGGCTGCCTAGGTTTTGAGCACAGTAGATGAGGGCAGAATTGTTGGCATACTGGACTATGGAGCTGGATTTGCTGGCTACAAAAATGTCATTGATGAAGATTTTTATGAGTCTATGGCCTAAGATAGAACCTTGAGAGATGTCTGTGGATACTGGGAAAAAGGAAGTGAATTTATTGGTAACCATTTGAAATGTTGGGACCTGTTAGAGTGAGTCCTGGAATACAGAGACTGAATGGCTAAAAGAATGGACTTACATATATCAAGTTGAGATGCCATTTCTCTGAATATTCCCTTTTCACCAAGGTATAGTAATCTCGGATTTGGTATATATAAGTTAATGGGGTGTGGGGGGCTTGCCCCTCTGCAGAAAGAAGTTTAAAGGAGAAGAGAAATTTTGGAGATTTGTTCTTCTACTGTGTTTTCATTTTTTTTTTTGGCTTGTCAGCACTTGGCATTTCTAGTGCTGATATTTCAGTAGGGAGCCAAATTTATTTGACCATTTGATAGCTTGGGAACTTTTGACAGATTTTTAATGGAACCAGGCTAGGGAGGGGTTACTGAATCTTAGGTCAGAGACTTTTTGCAGAAGAATGGTGTAAGAGATTGTACTAAAGGTTTTGGATCAGTCAAGAAAGGAAGCTAATACTAGCTTTTTGTTGTTCCTATGTTTGTTAACCATATTAATGAAGTTTAGTAGAATGTGATGCTTTAGTAGGGGGTGAAAGCCATGTGGAGATGGAGAAAGAAGAAGAATATTTTGGGTGATATGGTGAATAGGTATATATTTTTCAAGTATGTTAGATAATGGTGATATGATAGGGATAGGCCTGTAGTTAGTCAGTTCTGTGGCGCTGCCTTCTTTGTATAGGGATAGCATTTAGCATTTCTTCACAGATGGGGCATATATAGGATTTTTAATAGAGCATTTTATTATGTTTGAGACAAGGTACACTATTGCTATGGCAGCCAATTTTATATATTCATCAGTACATTCTCAGAAGAAAGAAAAAGACAGGCTATAGGGGACTGGACAGAGAGAGAGGATGTGAGGAAGAGAGAGAGGAAGAATGGGAGGAGGGGAAGAGGAGTGATGGTTAGAGGGTGTTCGGTTATTTATTAGAGATGAAATGGATCGGGTGAAGTGGGAGATGAAAAGACTGTCAATATTATTCATAATGCCATGGTCGGTTAGTTATTGTGGATGCAGGTTGAGTAGTACATAGCCTGACCTTAGAATTCAGATTGTGGAGGACCAGAACAATTTTTTTTTTGGATTGGAGGTCAGTGTAATAGTGTTTTTTTGTCTGCGTTGATGTGATACTTAATACATTTTTGTGGTACTTACAATATTGAAGATTTGTTTGAGTTCTGTTTAGAGTCCAGAGTTTCCAGGGTTTGTCCATCTGTTTCATAAGTTGCTTTGACAATATTTTCTGTGTAAAGTAGCAATTAAGAATCAGATTCCGACTTAGTATTTAAAATATGCTGTGCTACATTTCATCCTTGTGAACTGTTTTTATAGGAGAGATAATTTGAGCCAGACATTGGTTACCTGAACATACTACATGGCACTGAAAGATACAAAGAATACATTTGCATTGCCCTTCTTGCTAGAACAGAACAGTGATTTGATGGCTTTCAGATTGATGGTCATCAGACTTTATGGGATTACTTAGAAGAATACATGGGGAATTTTGCTTACAGAAATTAAAATATGAAGTATATTAAATCTGAGTACCACAGGGCCTTATGGTTTAAAAGAAGAACTGGATGCATAACTTTTATTATACAATAACAGATCATTAGTATTCAAAAATTAGCATGCTGATTGGACAGCCCACCCATTGTCAATCAAGTAAATACTAATAGAAAAAAGTCTGTCTGCTAGAGTGGCCAGAGTTTCTATTAGTATATGCTTGACAACAGCATACTATATCAAGGTCACACCAAAATATGAGAAAATTAAGGGAACATCATGCAAAACTAAAGAAACGAAAACATACTTGATTTTCCTCATATTCTTGCAATATCCCTCATAAAATTTTCTATTTTTTAAACAGTAAAAAATAATAAAGTGACAGAAATGTTCTTTCTCATTGCTTCTCTTGTACTGATGTACTGTGCAGATGTGGGAACGTAAGTCCCACACACAAATCAGTATATCAGCAAAGAGAATACACTGCAGAAGGAGAACAAATGCCATTACCCAAACACATTATTTAAGAAAGGTAAGTGATTTCTTTCTTAAATAATGTTATTGTATAATAACAATGTGTATTATTATCTTGGAGCTTTTCTCCATGGGCCTCCACTGAAAATGGACATGTATCCAGTCGGACTATCCCAGTCAGCAATTGTAAAATAAAATAAAATAAATAAATAAAAATCTACTTCTGTTTGGGGCTAAATCAGGTTTCACCATAGTTTTTTTATAGTATAATAGCGATAACATACTTCTGTTTTGGGATAAATCAGGATTTACCTATAGTTGGCATTGTTTAATCACTCAGGCTTTGCACTCATGAGCAAACCACACCAGCTGTGGGTAAATCCTGATATACTGACACGGTCATGGATTATTGCTTAAATGTGACATACAATGGTGATATGAAAGAAAAGTAATTTTTGATAACAGAATAATTCTTCTATAACTAAAGAATTCATTGTGTCACTGTTTAACTTAAATTCCTTACTGACATAAGATTATTACATTTCTTATGGTAATTTGTATGCCCTCTATGGATTATGTAACTGTGATTTTGGTGATACTGCTGATGAAATCATATGTGACATATCTGATTCTTTAAGATGCAATGAAGGCCAAATAGAAAGGCTTCAGGTTTTAACTGCCAGCTGTGAAAAAAAGTTATTTGTAATCTCTCCTCTGCCCTCATGGAACACTTTAACTGATGAACTGTCATTGTTTAAATGAAACTAAAAGCACACCTTAAGAAAGAATTTAAATATGATTACATCAAAGATTTTGGCTAGCATAATGTTAATGTAATCGTCATCCATACTTTAAATACAAGATATTTAGTGTTTGCAGATGAATAGTATGCTGGAATGTTTAACATTGTAGTGGTGGAGGTACTACATCAACTTATTTATATGAAAGTTACCATTTACAGTACTTATGATTTATGAAATGTGCACTAATTGGATACTGCGAGAGTCTTTGTTCTTATTACTCAGACACGTTTATGTCTGTCACTCTATCACTGTATAAGCATTAAGAAAATCACTGTTTGGTTAAAAACACTGAAAGTTTAGAACAACAGGTTCACTTAAAGTTAGATTTTGTGTATCTTAACATAAAAAAAAAAAATTCTGAAACAGATTTTCCTTATTTTTTTCATACTTCCAAATAATGCATGGAGGTGTGGCAATAATATGCTTGCTAATTTAGCAAGCTAAGTATTCAGGTGAAAAAAGGGTGACAATATCACTGATCTTCTTCTTCTTTATCCCTGTTAGGGGTCACCTGTTCGCTCATGACTAGCAGTGAAGTTTTACAGTGTCAAGTTGCCAGCCTGGCACCCAACCTTCCACAGAAGGCACACACACGAACGCACTCACACCTAGGGCCAATTTAGAGTGTCCAATCAACCTACAGCATGTCTTTGGGATGTGGGAGGAAACCGGAGCACCTGGAGGAACCCACGCAGCCACAGAGAGGACATGCAGACTCCGCACAGAAGGCACCACAGCCAAGGATCGAACCGGAGAGCCTCTTGCTGTGAGGCAACAACGCTAACCACTGTACCACCATGGCTGCCTGACAATATCACTGATCTGATAATTAAAATTACAGATTGATGCATTCATGGAGACATGAGCTCCAAGATCATGACAGTTCATTCTAGAACAGGCACACACACACACGCACACACACACACACACACACACACACACACACACACACACACACACACACACACACACACACACACACACACACACAAGAAATAGTTGATCTACAGGCATTAATGATTATGCTTTACAAAAATACTTCTTTTGGAAGCACCATCAAGGGGATAGTCCCAGGGTAGAAATAGACCATCTAGACAAAGTTCAACATTGTGTATATACATTGCTTGTGTAAACAGCGCAAAACTAGATGATGAAGTAAAAATCTGCTTTTAAGAATCAGGGTGATAACATACAACATTGGCTAGAGGACTTCAAGTGGAAGCAATCTCAGAATCAAGGAACTCTGAAGGAAACCATACATGTTTTGAGTTATCCCTGTTTTGAGTAATAACTATTTAAAGTTCTTTCTCATTATATTTATTTTCTGACTACTTTTAAACTACTAACATAAGTATTTCCTCACAGTTTAATATTTGAATTGGAATTTTTAATACAAAATATTTTTTTCCTGTTAACCAAGGAGCACTGAATTTAGTCATGTTAACTCCATTTTATAAAATGAAAATTGGGGCATCCATTACCCCAGTATAAATAGCCTGCTTGGACATCTGTGCCCAGACATGAATGATACCTTGTCAGTATTATTTATAAGGATATTCTGGTTAATCCACTGTTCAAAGCATTTGATAATTGATTGTAACATGATAAAATAACAAGGTTATAGTTTATCATGATTTGATTATTAGTGTGGGCACCACTAGTACTAGTTTAGGAATTTGAATTACAGAAGGGTAATCAATAATTTTACTAATATAGAGGGTAATCAATAATCTTGCTAATAGAGAAGAGCAGGTGTTAAAGAAGCTGAGTCAGTTAGATATAGTGATTTAAGAGACAGCTTAAGGGGGCCACTAGATGTATTATAAACACTTATGTGACCCACATTTCGGACAATGTGTTTATGATAGAATAGAACAAGATCTAACTTATAAACCTTTAGATAGGTTTAAAATCAGTGTTAAGTGAAAGAATATGAAAATGGGTTATATCAACAAGTGTTTTTTGAGATAGTCAACCGGGTATCAACCCATATATTGTCAGGCTGCTTGCAAACTGGCTCACTGATAGAATTCATACAGTCAAAATAGGGGACTCCATCTCCTCCACCAGACCTGTAATCAGTGGTGTTCCACAGGGATCAGTTCTGGGATGCCACTGTTTGGAATCTACTTCTCCAAAGTACAGGCTAAAACTAAAGGACTGTGGCTGACGAAGTTTGCTAATGACTGCAAACTGGCAGTGATCCTTGAAACCCCTAGTGATGTCAACATCCTGCAAAAAAGGTCTTAAGCAGATTAATAACTGGTGCCAAAGTCATGGCCTTAAACGTAATGCAAAAAAATGCATTATCATTACCTTCAGCAAAGGGTGATATTCCTGCAAACTACCACATCAATAAGAGAACCCTAAGCACACAGTCAGTAGTGAGAGAACTGGGCACACAGGTTGACAGCAACGTTAACTTCAATCACCATGGCTCTACAGTGATAAGAAGGGTATTTTATATTGCTCATCTCATAAGTAAGGGAATTGCCTCTAGAAAAAAAAGAGGTTATAACCCCTACCTTCTTCCCTCATCAGGCCAATAATAGAGTACAATTATCCCTTTGGTATGTTCCCTTCCAAACACCTGCAGCAATTGGAGAGACCACAAAGGTTCCTTACAAAGATAATTCAGGGTCTTCAAGATCTGTCTTATGTGGGCAGACTGAAATTATTGTTACTTTACTCTGTGTTGTACAGACTGCCTAGAGGCAACCTGTGCCTTGCATATAGAGCAATCTCTGACCCAGCTTTAATGGAAAAGCTGCACATTCACAAGTCAAATGGCACAAGGGTCACTTGCTCAAAGGACCTTAACCTGGTATGTGAGATCAACAGAACTTGCTGGAGAGACATATTTGTCTCACAGAAGTTGCCCCACCTTTGGAACAAACTTCCTATTTATGTTAAACAAAGCCCCTCATTGGCCCTATTTAAGCATAATTTGAATGATTGGATGGGTAACCAGAAATGCATCCCAAGGGTTCAACCCATGTCCCTCTTGAACAGGGACAGTAGGTGCTGATTTTAGTGTCTGCTTGAATCAGACACCCTTGGGAACATGGGTTGAACTTAGCTAGGCTAGTAAGGGCCCTGGGGCCATTAGCCTAGTAACCTCATATGATCCTATGATCCCATTAATAATTTAGACTCCCAAAATACAAATATTGTTGTGCTTTGCCCATGGTTCATAAGAATCAGCAATATCCATATCTCAAGCCAAAGACTTCAGGTATAGATTTTGTTTTTGAGAAGTCTGGTAAATGTTTGGATGTCTGGTTACAAAACCTCTTAAAATTAGAGCTACATATCAATAACTGCATACTTGATAATAAGTTGCAAGGTATCATTTTTATTGGCCTGTTTAAATGTGGAAAGTTTATATCTTAACACTGATGATAACAAGGGTCTAAAAGTTAGTTAACGTACTATACATGAGATTGCTGTGTTCAAATTAAGAACATGTACCATATATGTATGTCATTACTGTTTTTTTTTCCTAAAGTTACAACTCTGTTTGGAAAATGCTTATGTTCTATCTGATAAAAATTATTTTTTTATAAATTAAAGAAGTATTCATGTGACGTAGTTTTGCTTCATCATTTACAAATCATATAATGGAAAAATTTGAACATTTCATATTTTATACATTTGTCATTATTTCTATTTAACTGCGAAGTTCATTTAGACTGGAACAATAGATCAAGAATAGTTATTCATGAACTAAACAAATCATATTCACTTGATATCTAGGTTTCAGAATAATACAGGAAACAAATGCTGTTTACCTCTAACACTGGCTGCAGAAAATATTTATAAATTATACATTTTAACCATGTTAAATGCACCATGAAGGACCTTATTCTACATGCTAATAGTTATCAGTTCAGCAAACCTATTACCTCTGTTCTGTATTGACATTTTTTAAGATTAAAAAAAATGTATTTCCCCTGAACAAAGTAAGCATTAAAAAAATAATACCTTTAGAAAAATGTGCAGAAAGGATAACATTCAAATTGTCAACAGCTATGAACAATTACAAAATAACCTCAATATATGTCCTGGCAGGATCAGAATAAAGTGATGGCAACTTTTATCATGGAATAGAATGCATGTTCAGAGGAATCTTTCCATCACTATAAACACTGGCAAACTTTGAATGGTTATGTTTTGCACTGGAAAGAAGTGGGTTATTCATCTGATAGACCTTCATAAGGGTTGAAGCATTAGTAGCTATCTAAATGAACAGTGGACAGACAAACATGGGAACAGAAATGGGAATATATGTATATCCTTACAGCCCCGAGAGCTGACCTTAAAAATGTTAAGCTCCCCCTTCTTAAGTTGTTAAAGTCAGGTTTACTGCTAAGCAGTAAAATCTGCCAGTACTGTCCAGCAAATGACAGTGGCAAAATAAAATATTTGTTTCTGTCTGCTGTATATACCAACAACATGTCCCTGACTTCCTGTTATAAACATAGAAAGTTACTAGATTAGCAGGATGTGCATTTGTCTGCATTTTCTGAAAGATACAAAGTCTGGAAAAAAATGTATGCATTCTTGTATGAATTCTGTCTGTAGTAATTTGTTCGAAGACCATGAACTTTATGAGGAACAGAACAAACCTGTGAGGAAAAAATCTGGACATTCTCTGAAAATCTGGATAATTGAGAGGCATGGAAAGTAAGTGTAAACAAAAAGGCCCATGGTACACTGCCTTTCTGACAGTGCTAGCAAAGTGCTTTACAGCTTTGAAAGACAGCGAAACACTTAGTGTTTTTTTTTCTTGTTTACCAGATGGTCCGAGATTGCCTTGTATGTCGGACAGGGGTCACTTAGTGTTTTTTTTTTTCTTGTTTACTGTAACTAGTAACATACAGATAAAGCAGATAGAGCTCCATGCACTACAAAGAATTATGATCAGGTCACCGATCCTAACCTACTATTATGTATTTTCAACATGAATGCCAAGCCTCACCCCTTAAGCTTTGCTCTTCAGGTGAATTTCTTGGCGTCCATGTCTCAAATATCTAAGTTGGTTAGGATTGGTGACTTGCTCATAATCGTCTACATTATGGGCAATAGCTTCCATGTCAGTAAAAGCTGAGATACAGAGCTGAACAGATTCGGGTATATGGTACAGCACATAATATGCTGGATAGAATTCACATACATTTACTATAATGCACAGTAGAAATCAGTGCAGTTATCAGCAGTGCACAGGAGGTAGGCTATTCAGTGACCTAGATCACAGGATCATAAGATCATAGGAAGTTACTAGGTTATTGGCCCTGAGGCCCTTATAAGCCTAGCCAAGAGTTTATCCCATGTATAGACAAATCAATACCTGATTCCCCTGTCTAATAGGGACACAGGTGTATCTCAAGGTTGTATTTTCTGTTTCCCATCCAGTTATCCAGGTTGCACTTAAAAAGGGGTAAAGAGGTACTCTGCTTGATGTGGAGAGGGAGTCTCTGCGACACAAATCGGTCCTGCCAACAAGTCTTATTGATGTCACAGACCAGGTTAAGGGTGCATGTGCAGGTTACTTGAGTGGAGCTTGACTTGCGGATATGCAGCAGTCCCATCAAGGCGGGGTCTGAGATCACCTTGTATGTCAGACAGAGGTCAGCTCTAAGGAGTCTATATGAAACAGAATAGAGGGATAGGGCTTTTAGCCTATCTGTGTATGGTAGATTTTTGAGGCCCTGGATTCTCCTGGTGAGGAACCTTAGTGGTCTCTCCAGCTGCTGCATGTGCTTTGCAAGGTACATGCCGAATGGGGCATTGTACTCAATAATGGGCCTTAAGGGAAGAATACAGGGATGTTATGACTTCCTTGTCCTTGGATGAGATACCCTTACTTATGAGGTGGGCCATGTAGAAAGCTTTCCATACAATGGAAGCAACATGGTGGTCAATAGTCAGGTTGCTATCAATCTGCGTGCCCAAATCCCTCACGACTGACTGCATGCTTAGAACATGGTTATTAATGTGATAATTTGTGGGGACATCACGGTCCCCAAAGGGGATGATGATGCATTTTTTGTATTCAGCTTGAGGCCATGTTTCTGGCACCAGTCATTTGTTTGGGTGAGACCCTCTTGGAGGATATCTATGTCACTAGGGGAATTGATGACTGTGCCCAGCTTGCAGTCATCTGTAAACTTGGTCAGCCATAGCCCACTGGTTTTGGCCTGCACCTTAGAAAAGTATATCCCAAATAACAGAGGCCCCAAGACTGAACCCTGGGGTATGCCACTTGATATGGTCTACTGCTTGAGGTGGCTTTCCCTACCTTGACTAGGTGGGTTCTATCAGTGAGCAAGTTAGCTACCCATCTGGTAACATATGGATTGATGCCTAGCTGAGAGAGTTTATCTGTTATGGCCAAATGGGGAATAGTGTTGAAGGCTTTTGCCAGGTCAAGGTAGGTGATATGCACTGCCTTGCCTTTGTCCATTGCTTTGGTGACTGTCTCAAAAAAGTCAACCAAATTTAACAGACATGACCTCCCCTTGATGATGCCAAACTGTGTGGGATCGAGTGTTTGGAGGTTAGCAATGTCCTTGTTAATGAGGTCCATGATAATCCATTCCATGACCTTGCAGATTAAGATGAAGATGAAGATGGTGGCACCTTGAATGCCAGCGGCTTCTCTGGCTCTCAGATATGTGTTACATGAGTTTTATATTTATGTATTTTTTTCCTGTCGGTGTGACATCAGTTCTGTGAGGTGTTTTGTTGGTGTGTGGGATGCAGCGGTGATATTTTTTTAATGGGTTCTCGTGGATTGCCTTATTTTTTTGGATCTTGCAATGGCCGTTGAGTTGGCTGTGTTCATCTCGGGCCTTCAGGGATGGCAATTGTGTCGAGCATGGGAACCAGAGCATGGCTTATGGATTTCGGTCTTTGGTGGTGGTCGAGGATTGGTCCGGACAGTGGAGTGATGGGTGTTTGTGGATGGAGCTGCTGATTGGTGAGGATGATGTGGAGGGAAAAGACTATTCTGGCCAATGAGGATTGATCGAGCATGGGGTGGTGGTGTGCCAGTGGACAGGATTGGAGTGGTCCGAGGTGAATGGATGGGACACTGGAACATTTTGTTGGTGTTTGGGATGGAGTTGGCAATGGTATAGATGGTGTGGATGGTGGGACGGATGTGGTCACTGGATGTCAACTCTGGGTCTCACAAAGAATGGTTACTAATGGTTATTTGCATCTTGGTCCCTTGGACTCTGCTGTTGCTGCTACTGCTGCTGTTGTTGTTGCTCTTGTCAGTATTGCTGTTAAGTTATTTCTAACTGTAAGTTATTTGCACATGAGGTTTGAGAAACATAATTTCGTTCAGCTGTGCACGTGCTGTATGGTCTGAATGACAATAAAGTTTTACTTGACTTGACTTGACAGATTAGGCTAGTTAGGCTGATGGGTCTATAATTTCCCGGATCGGTGGACACTCCACCTTTGTGTAAATGGATGACAGTGGCTGTCCTCCACTCACCTGGGACAAAGCCAGTGCTCACACTTTGGCTGAATAGGGCAACTAATGGTGCTGCAAGTTCCTGCCTGAGTTCATGTAGGATGCAGCCTGGTATGTTATCAGGTCCCATGGAGGCTGTATTTTTTGCCTTTGAGAGAGCAGTTATGACCTGATCCCTAGATATAAGGGGAAGGCGGTAGGTACTGAGGTTGTTCTGATTTACTGATGGTGGGAACAGAGGGGTGAAATTTTCACTGAATCTGTCAGCCAGCAAGTTTGCTATATCTACGGCATTTGTATACATGATGTCCTTGAACACCGGTTCTGAACAGATCTGGGTGCTACCTTTGAGATTATGGATGTATGTGAAGAAGGCCTTATGACTTCCTCTAGTAAATGTGGTCAGTTTGGACTCGAACTTTGCTTTGGAGGATTTCACTAGTGTTCTTATTTGCTTGTTTAGGCTAAAGATATGTTGCTTCCATTTAGACACCTGCTCCTTCCTGGTCCTGGACAGCAATTGTTTTCATTTGTTATAGAGTTTACTTATTGCAGATGGCCACCAGACAGGTTTACTCTTCCTTGCGGAGGATGATTTAGTCCTGTCAGGTATTCCTGATTCCATGCATCTATATAAATGTTTGTATAGTAATTTGGTATAGTTTTGGATACTGGTGCCAGTTCCTAGAGAGGGGGACGGGGCTGGAAAGCTATTTATACCATCCCTCAGGAGGCTGTAATCAGCTTTGGAGAAGTTTTTGTGTTTGACCCTAGTTGGGGGGGGGGGTGGTCAGGGGAGATGGTGATTTCAAATGTGACTGCGTGACTGCTTTATGGTCGGATCTTACAAGGGAGGATGATACTGCAGGGATGCTGCAATGGTTACTCATGTTGGTTAATACCAAGTCCAAGATATTATCATCTCTTGTGGGGTATCGACTGGGTGCTCCAAAGCATTTGCATTGACAGAATAGAGGAATCTCTGGGCATTTGTGTTCTGGCATGAGTAGTTCTTCCAGTCTATGTTTGGGTAGTTAAAGTCACCCAGTATCAGGGTAAAGGGTTGAATCTTGATAGATTCAAAGAGGTCTAGATAGGCAGTTTGGGCAACTTGAGTCAGATTTGGGGGCCGATAGCTAGCTATGATTTGTATAGGGGTCTTGTCAATGGTAACTGCACCTGTAGTGTCTTCTGAGCATCATACTGTTTGACCAGCCTGGAGGTGTGCATGTCTTTAATATATATTAAAATTCCACCTCCTTTGGCTTTCCTACCCACAGTTTGGGGTCTGAATGTATGATGGGATGAGTAACCAGGTCCCTATGCACCAGGGACTTCTGGTGCATAGGGATATGACTATGCTAGGTGTAGTACCACTTATTGTTGAACAAAGTATCTTAGGGGAAGATAGCGCAGCCACACAATGTGAAGTACAATGCAGTATGTAACACATAGGTTCATAGGTTCATAGGTAGGTACTAGGCTCTCTGCCCGAGGGCATTTATAAGCCTAGCCAGAGTGTGTCAGCTTTCGCCGCCCCATTGATTAATTAACTGAGCCACTGTCAAGAAGAGCCAATGAAGTGATCCCAGGGGTGTATTTTCTGTTACCCATCTACTCGTCAAGGTTGCTCTTGAAGAGTGTTAGCGAGGGGCTGTGCCTAATGTAGTTAGGAATTTTGTTCCAAAGCATGGGGGAGTCTCTGTGACAGGAATCTATCCCTCCAGCATTTTCTATTTATTGTTGTGGCAAAGTTTAGCTGACTAGAGCGAGTGGCTCGCAGTGACTTGATTTTCTTTAGGTGGAGCATGTCCATCAATTCTGAGCTGGACAAGGCAGAGATCACCTCTGAGTAAGCGATATGCGACTGAGTACAGCTGGAGTTTTTCCAGTCGGGATGCATAGGACAAATGTTTGAGGCCAGTAATCCTCTTGGTGAGGTACTTTTGTGGTCTTTCCAGCTGTTGGAAGTGTCTTGTGAAGTACATCCCAAATGGGGCATTGTACTCTATGATGGGTCTGATGAGTGACAAGTAGAGGGGCACTATAACCTCTTTATTTCTAGATGCGAACCCTTTAGTAATTAGATGGGCTACATAGAAGGATTTCCTAACTACTTTGGCAATATGATTGTCAAAGGAGAGATTACTATCTACCTGGGTCCCCAGATCTCTTATTACCTCTTCTGTATTAAGGGAGCTGCCACCTATGTGGTAATCCATGGGTGTTTTGTTTTTCCCAAATGGGATGACTATGCATTTTTTGGCATTTAGCTTGAGACCATGACTTTGACACCAGGTGTCTGTCTCAGTAAGGCCCTTTTGGAGAATGTCCGTGTCAGCCGGAGAGTCAATTATGGCTCCCAGTTTGCAGTCATCGGCGAACTTGGTTAGCCATAGTCCTCCTGTGTTTGCCTGTACTTTTGAGAAGTATATGATGAACAGTAGGGGTTTTAGGACCAAGCTTTGTGGGACACCACTTGTGACTGGTTTAGAGTCGGACCTGGAGCCTGCTGTTCTTACCGTGTGAGTTCTGTCTGTAAGCCAGTTGGCAACCCATCTCGTGACGTAGGGGTTTATGTTCAGGCTGGTGAGTTTTTCTATAATTCCTTAGTGGGGAATGGTGTCAAAAGCCTTGGCGAGGTCAAGGAAGGCTGACAATAATTGCATAATGATATGGAAATAAGTAAAGTGAGGCATGCAGATTGTGCAAATGATGACATAAGAAATTTGTGGAGCAATTTATAGACCAATAAAACAGGCAAAATTTACTATGGAGAGAACCTATCCTGAGCAGCAGGGCTTTTTGGTGCATAGAGTTAAAAATATGTTAGCCATAGATCCAGTTATTGCTGACCAACATGTCTTAGGGGGAAGCCATCACATTGCACCAAGGTGCAAACCTGTTCTGAGCACCAGGGATGTTTGGTGCATAGGGATATGACTATGCTAGGAATAGTAACACTTATTGTCGAACAACATATATTAGGGGGAAGACATCACATTGCACCAAGGTACAAACCTGTTCTGAGCACCAGGGACTTTTGGTGCATAGGGATATGACTATTCTAGGAGTTGTACCACTTATTGTTGAAGAACGTATCTTAGGGGAAACCATTACATTGCAGCATGGTGCAAAGCTGTTCTGAGCACCAAGGACTTTTGGTGCATAGGGATATGACTATGCTAGGAGTAGTACCACTTATTGTCAAACAATGCATCTTAGGTGAAACCATCACATTGCACCAAGGTGAAAACCTGTTCTGAGCACCAGGGACTTTTGGTGCATAAGGATATGATTATGCTAGGAATGGTAACACTTATTGTTAAACAACATATATTAGGAGGAAGCCATCACATTGCACCAATGTGCAAACTTGTTCTGAGCACCAGGAACTTTTGGCGCATAGGGATATGACTATGCTAGGAATAGTATCACTTATTGTCGAACAACGTATCTTAGGGGAAACCATTACATTGCACCATGGTGAAAAGCTATACTGAACACCAATAATTTTAAGGCTTATAAATATGCTAAGAGTAGTGCCAGTTGTTATGAAACATCTACTAGTGGCCACCATTTTAGCCAGTGTGCATGGTGTTGAGAGTTGTGGCCATCCATTCCATCACAGATGGTACTGTCAGTATATATAGTACACAGTGGACTGATACTGGGAAGACAGAGACACCATAGGAGAACTAGTCAAACTATGACACCCACAAGTGGAATAAAGGGGAGTGCATGGATTGCCAATCCTAGTGGACAAAAACATATTTGTAACATTTACCACCTTTTATATAATTACCATTCAGTGACCTACAAAGAATACATTAGACATTGCAAATGTCAGTCTGCTATATCCTATACTAACTCCTCAACATCATGCTGCAGCATGTGGAGAGAAGAATATCTGGTCTTCCAGGAATGAAAAGGACAGAAGTACTACTACATAGGCATTTTACAGTATAGCCTGTTTCCCCTGAGTTATTGGGTACCATATATTACAGACACATTATTGTCAAAGCCTTGCTAGTCCACATTGACTGAAGTACATCAGTAGGAGGGTCAACAAATGTAAAATAAAATAAATAAAATATCATATTCTGTGCACCACCATGACAATTCCAGTGATACAAACACGTGGTACATATCTGATCATGTGATTTATATCACTTGTTCATGATAAGGAACTTCCCACAAGGTCAGCTAGTTAGGAAATGCACATATAGGTGTATTAGACAGGGAAGTATAAACACATACCATACAAGCAGGGAGCAGGGAGCGGGTCACATATTGTGGTGTGACTGTTCCGTGCTGCCGATGATGTTGGATATGCTTTGGAACCATGGCTTATGTCCTCACTGTGCAATGCTCAGACCCTGGATGAGATGGTGTACAACACTAGCTATATAAAAAGATGCAATATCACTGAGCATTTGTTAGAATAGCTGAGCAGATGCCCCTACTGCCTTGTCACTTTAGATGAGGAGCTACAATATACACAAAACACTTGTGGCAAAACCTTTGTGGTGTGAACCATGTGGCACAATATGGTGCTGAAGAAATACCTGCAGCAGCTTATTCTGTGTTGTATTTGTCATTGTCAATAGCTGTGGACTAGGTGTTGCCCCCTTCACCAGTGCCATGAAAAAGACAATACAGAATAAAATGATGCATTCAGTATCATATTTAGCCTATACAAGGCAGTGCATGGACTAGTCACACTGTGCAGCAGACAGGGCTATATTTACACAGGTTAGAGGATGAGTAGAGTGCAGTCATCATTTGCATGGCTAATTGATGAGACACAGTGACATTTCATGGCAACACTTTAACATGGGGTAGTCATGACAGGTGAAAATGGTAACCACTTACTATGCTTGCATGTCGTGAGGAGCAAGGATTGCATGTTGCAGTGGTGGGGTGTAGCTACTGTGTTATAGCCAATGGCCATGTCTGCTATGATCACATGTAGTCTCAAAGACTGATATGGTTTGTGACAGGAGAGGTGTAAAACTACTGAGTGCAGACATACTGACCTGGACAAAGACCCTGGGTAGGCATGGTGCTCTCTGTGCCCATAGGTAATAATAGTTGTATAGAACTACATGAAAATATGTGAACAGCATGGCAAGGGGTCACAGGTGTTGAGATGAGGAGCATCATTGCTCTTAACCAGGAAACTGCTGACAGCCAGGCATGGCAGGCTGTTTGGCAATAGCTGACGAAGAAGCTGCCTCATCAGCTGTCTGTGTAATGTATGTAGGTGTGGTCACTCACTAATGACCTGCAGGGGCAGACCTGGGGGTGATTGCTATGTATCTTGTTGGAGTACACATGAAGGCCACATTTGCTATCAGAGACAAGACCTATGAGATCAGCTCTCTGTCTCTATATTCCTTGTCACTATGCACATTTTGCATGTTATCTCAGAAGCCATGGAATACATTCAAAATGTTCACAATGCTGTTGGTAGCATCTGTCTGTGCCTGGACCACAGACCTGCATATCTGTTAATGTATGTTGGAGTCATGGAGGTGCTATGATCTGCCCCTACAGCCTTTGCCTTATGGTTATCATGCATGTACTCCATGGCTTCTGAGATAACATGCAAATTGTGCATAGTGACAAGGAATATAGAGACAGAGAGCTGATCTCACAGCTGGAGAACCTGTGCCAAACTTCCCTGGGAGTGTCTGTGTGGTTGTATAAACTCTTCTCAAAGTGTGTGTGTGTGTGTGTGTGTGTGTGTGTGTGTGCGTGTGTGCGTGTGTGCGTGTGTGCGTGTGTGTGTGTGTGTGTGTGTGTGTGTGTGTGTGTGTGTGTGTGTGTGTGTGTGTGTGTGTGTGTGTGTGTGTGAGCTACTTGGGTAAGAACATGAAGCACTGGTTGGACAGAGAGGGTGCTGGAGGTTTTAGCTTGCCCAGTAGGCTGAGATCTGGACCCTATAGCTATGCCAGTGGGAATTAGTACTGGGGACCTGGAGAGCAATGGAGCAACCAGCCCTGGAATGACTGTGATCTCTGTGTGCTCTTGAAGGAAATTGCATTTTACTGTTTGCATTTTTTATCCTTTCCTCCTATATGAGATCCCCCTCACTGGTGATAGTGGTGAGGATTGAGGCTCCTTAATTGCTAGGCCAGGGCACGGCCGTCACAGAGGCATGGTATGAAAAGGTCACAAACCAAGAGACAGATATGCTACTATAGGATCTTAGTATATGCATGATGTGTATATCCTGGGAAAAGTCACTGTGGGCAAAATCTATCAGGACCAATTAAGACAGTGAGTAGTGTAGGAATTTGTTGGGAGATTATAATAGGTATAGTGAAGGGAAGCCTGTCTGTGAAGGTAGAGTGGACTCTCACATCCAAGGTGGTTCCTATGTATATGCTGTGCTAGCAACAGACACCTGACTGTTAGGAATAGCTGCATCAGGTTAGTACTACCCTGTGTAAATCTCTATGGTTCCTTGTGCTGCGTTCTTGATGAGGCTTATTCACCAATGATCTTAATATCTGTCCTTTCAGGAATGCAGCTACAAAAAAAAACAAAACAAAACAAAAAAACAAAATATATATATACATGTAGCATAATCTACCATTATGCATGCCAAAGGGATAACAACCATATGTGCAAATGCTGGCTAAGGTATCATGTGTTCATGCTTTCCCAAGTTTTACTTTTGGGTGAATCGGTACAATGGGATAGCACATATTTGAAACCAGCAAGTCTCCTGTGGCTGATTATGATAGCAGAATGAACACAGTACAGTCAGGTGATACCATCACACTATCTCCAACACATTTGTAGGAGGAGTTACCCACATCACCAGCATATCAGACTAATGTGTAAGTACAGACTGAGCCCACAACATAACCACTGCATGGTTGACCTCCTGTACTTATAAGCTCCACTGAGGCGCCCCATGAGTCATCTGCTAACCCATCCTCTGACATCTGCACTTACTGTCTCCCTCACCTTTTGTTCCCCACCTTGCCTCCGTGGGCACCTGTATGCCACATGGCCCCACTGGTTGCATTCAAAACATTTAACCCTAGCTCCTGGACATGTACCTGGACTAGTGGCTTCCCCTGCTACTGGCAGTTTCATTTGGGGCAGTCTGTGCTGCCCACCATGGGTTCTTTTGGACCCATGAGCAATAGTGGGGGCCCCTTTCCTGTTCAGGGCTGCCCTGCTTGCCAGGTATGGGTCTCCCTTCTTCCCCAACTCATCTGAAGTGGCACATTGTCTATCAGCTAACCAGATCCCCATGTCCTCAGGCAAAGTGCTAAGAGCTTGTTCCCTCACCAAAAGGTCTGCCAGACCTTCAAAAGTGGTGACCTGACATCCACTCACCCACCTATGGGAATAAGCGCTCAGTTCAGCAACATATTCACACACACTTTCATCTGCCTTGCGTCTCTGCTCATGAACCTTTTTCCTATACGTTTCAGGTGTTAGCTTAAACAATTCTAACAAGTGATTTTTAACAGCAGTATAATCAAAACATGCAACGTCAGACATTTTGGACAAAACAGTTACAGCTTTACCATGGAGTAAGGGGGTCAGGAACTGTACTCAGAGCCTTTGGTGAACACATACTGTTTGTATACTCTCTCAAACATATGAATGAAACTATCAAAATTATCCCCCTCTTTAAACTTTAGAAGAAATGTACTGACCTTTTGTGCTTTTAGGTTCCAGTTACTCCCTTCGCCATTACCTCCATGACTCTGGTGAAGAGTCAGCATCTCCTTCTTATGCGGCCTCTGCTACTCCTTTTTCTCATCTTCCAGGCTGAGCAGTTTCTCATTCTCCTCAGCCTGCAAACATCGCAATTTCTCCTTGTCCTCACTCTCTAGATACCTTACTCTCTCAGCTGCTTCTAGTTCCAAATGCCTGGCCTCCAACTCAAGTCTCTTTAGCTCCAGATGGATTTTTAAGTCCTCTGCAGAAAGTTTGAACTGTCCATTCCCTGAGGGCATTATATCTCCACTGCCAGTCTGATTGTCCTCCTGGTTGCTGTTTTCTGATGCAGCTGTAACCAAGGCTGCAATCAGGTCTGCCTTAGTCAGGTTTCCATGCACCAGTCACCTAGCCTGGCACATCTCCACCAGGTGACTCCTTGTCAGCTTTCCACACTCCTCTGCTGACATGCTGCCTGCTCACCCTGACTAACTAAACTAACAAAAGAAATAAAACAATTGTGATCTGAACTCTGAGTATTCACTGTGTGGCTGATTTAGAGTAGAAAACACCTTCAGAGCTCACTGTACACCAGCTACAGGAATTCACTCTACCCACACCACTACAAGCCAATTAGTATTTGCCAACCAATTAATATGTGGTGTGGATATCCCACCACTGCCAAGCAATTAAAATGTGATGCCTGTGCCGTGGCCCAGCAATCAAGGAGCCTCAATCTTCACCAACAACACCAGTGAGGGGCGTCTCATATAGGAAGAAAGGATAACAAATACACACAGTAAAGTGCAATTTATCTTAAGAGCACAAAGAAATCACAGTCATTCCAGGGCTGGTCACTTCCTTGCTCTCCAGGTCCCTAATAAGACTCTCCACTGGCACAGCTATAGGGTCCAGATCTCAGCCTAGTGGGCAAGCTAAAACCTCAAGCACCTTCTCTGTCCTAACAGTGCTTCGTGTCCCTGCTCAAGTAGCTGACATACACATACGTACACACACACACACACACACACACACACACACACACACACACACACACACACACACACACACACACAAACACACGCTTTGAGAAGAGTTTATACAACCACACAGACACTCCTGGGGAAGGCTGGCACAGGTTCTCCAGCTGTGCTCTTTTTTCCCAGACTATATGGTAGTACCAGCTGCCACCACCCACTAGTATTTATCAGCTACTCAAAGGCCCTTAAAAGGGTGTCCAATTATTACTGTGCAATATTATTATCCAATTGGTAGTATAGCCCAGGGCTAAATCTATTGAAGTGGCTTTGTACAATTTTACCAAAGGCATGCAAATACTCTAAAGAGCTTAAATTATCTCTACAAAAGCATCCACAGTTGGAAGGGTTTAAAAATATTTAATAACAAATAGTCAAAACACAAGACAATACTTTTTACTACACAGTGCTAGTCAAGAGTTCCGAGATCACAGAAAAATACTTAAAATAATTCAGTAGTACAGTTAGGACATCACAGATAAAACACTTAGTCTAATCTTTCTAGTTTCTAGCTATTTCTAAGAGAAAACTCAAGTCTAAGATAAACTTACATATAGAGCAAGACAGTGCTGGTGAGTTGGATGGTCAAGACAAAAATGCTTAATGCTCTGTGATTCTCTCTGTTTTTAAAATCACATTCCCGGTTCACATTACATCATTTTTCACACTTCCCTGTGTTCCCAGGCTAACAGAAACTACATTTACATTCTTCACCTCTGGGCAGAAACCTGAGCAATAAAGGACATTTATGCATGCAAATTCTGGCCATTCCCTCTGGCCTTAAAACAATAGGCAGAATGCCTCACTCTAGCCTTTCTGGCTCCTAGTTTTAACATCAAAGGGTCACAACATGCTTTACTTGGTCAGTAGAGTGCACTGTTGTTATATTTTTTCCATTTCCACATGTAACACTATTTTTACCATTTAAGACAACAAGCCTGTGGTTTACATTAATATTTACAGATGGCGGAATTATCTCCAAAATTCTATCTGGCTAGGCTGGCACCCTTCCTCTATCTTCACACAATGTTCACATATCTTCCTTGCAGAGAACTCAAGCTAGTTTTTCAAGTGACCCTTGAGAAATGTTGCTTGAGGGAGTTAGGTCTATCTGAGTGTAATTTACCCCATTCCCTGTCTTGAGAGCCCATCTGCATTGGCATTGCTAATCCCACTGCGGTGCTGCATGGACATAATATATGCTTGCAACTCCAAGCTCCATCTTAGCAACTTGGCTTTTTGCTGGCTGTCTCTGCTTAACCATGTTATGGGGTTGTGATCTGTCATAACGGTGAATTTCCTTCCATACAAATAAGGCTGAAGTTTCTGCAATGCCCACACTATGGCTAAATATTCCTTTTCTACAGCTGCATAACATACCTCCCTGGGTTGGAGCCTATGGCTGAGATAGACCACTGGGTGCTCTTCCCCCTCTGAAGAAATCTGGCTAAGTACAGCCCCCACCCCACAGTTTGACGTGTCCACCTGCACAACAAATTTCTTGCTGTAATCTGGACTGGCTATCACAGGGTGTCCTCCCAAAGCTTCTTTAAGCTTCTGGAATTCCTGTTCACATGCTGGGGTCCACACTACCTTATCTGGCCTGTTCTTCCTTGTCAGGTCTGTGTGGGGAGCAGCTATAGTACTATATCTGGGGCCAAACTTTCTGTAGTACCCTGCTGTCCCTAAAAATGCTCTCACCCACTTTTTGGTAACAGGTGCAAGCCATGCCTAAATGGTTTCCACTTTGGCAGGTTCTGGCCTTATCTTACCACTCCCCACTCTATGTCCTAGGTAGGAGACCTCTGCCATACCCACCTGAAATTTGCTCGGCTTAATGGTCAACCCTGCCCTCTGTTGTCTGCCCAGCACCTCCCTGACATGTTGAAGGTGCTCTGGCTAGGAATGTGTGTAGATGGCAATATCATCTAGGTAAGCAAGTGCAAACAAACACTCCTGCTCCTGCTAGGATATGATCTACCAGCATCTGGAAAGTTGCTGGGGCATTCTTCATCCCAAAGCACATCTTTGTGAACTCATACAAGCCAAAAGGAGTCACAAAGCAGACTTCTCTCTAGCACTGGGAGTCAAGGGCACCTGCCAGTAACCCTTGGTAAGATCAATGATTGTAAGATACTTAGCCCCACCCAGCTGCTCTAGGGCCTCGTCTGTCCTAGGCATGGGGTAAGCATCTGACTCTGTGTGACTATTTAATTTCCTGTAGTCCACACAGAACCTGGTACTGCCATCCTTCTTTGGCACCAGCACCACTGGGGAGGCCCAGGGACTGTTCGACTCTTGAATCACCCCTATTTCCAACATCCCTTGCACCTCCTCCCTCAGAGTCTGTTTGACTCTCTCAGGCACTCTATAAGGGGCCTGCCTAATAGGTCTTTGGGGTCCTGTCTCCACCTGCTGCTGCCCCAGGTGGGTGCACCCTGGTTTCCCAGTGAACATGTCCCCAAATTCATGCAACACTGCTCGGATTTTACTAACCTGGGTAGGAGATAACTGCTGGGACATTGTTACCCCTTCCACTGAGGTGTCAGCCCGAGCCTCACAGAGGAGATCAATCACCAGCTCTCCCTCAGACTTCGCCTGCAATCCACTGCAAATGCTCAGCACAAGGGCCTCCCTATCCTGGTAAGATTTCATCATGTTAACATGGTACAATGTGTGCCCGTGCCTTCTGCCTAGCAGTTCCACCATGTAGTTAACATCACTTACCTTTCTTACCACCTTGTACTGTCCCTCCCAAGCTGCTTGCAGCTTGTTGTGTCTGACAGGAATGAGAACCATTACTTGCTACCCCACAGCATACTCTCTAGCTCGAGCATTCATGTTATACCACACCTTTTTTTTGTTGTTGGGCTTCTTCCAGTTTCTCCTGGACCAAGCCCATGAGTTCCCTGAGCCTTGTTTTGAGGTTCAGGACGTACGCCACAACAGACTCCTTGTGAGACTAGCACTCACCTTCCCACTCATCTCGAATTAAATCTAGAGGTTCCCTCACCTTATGCCCATACAGCAACTCAAAGGGTGAAAACCTGTGGATTTCTGGGGAACCTCTCTGTAAGAAAACAACAGATGAGGCAAATATTTGTCCCACTCCCTCTTAAACTGATCTGCAAATGCCCATAGCATGGACTTGATTGTAGAGTTTAACCGCTCAACAAGACCATTAGTCTGGGATGGTAGGGGGTGGTCTTCATGGGCTTCACCCCACAGGACTTCCAAAGACAAGCCAGCAGGTCTGACATGAAATTGTACCTCTGTCAGTCAGTATTTCTTTTGGGAAACCTACCCTGCTAAAAATCTCTAACAAAGCATTTGCCACCTTCTCTTCCTCAATGGAGGACAAAGCCACTGCCTCAGGGTATCATGTAGCATAATCCACTACCACTAGGATATACTTTTTCCTGTGGAAATTGGGGTACTTAGAGGACCCCCAATATCCATAGCTACCCTCTGAAATGGCTCCTCAATCACAGGCAAAGGTATCAAAGGAGCTCTCACCTTGTCTACTGCTTTGCCTAACTTTTGGCACTGCTCACAGGTCCTGCAGTACCCTGTTACATATCTGGAAATTCCAGGCCAATAGAAGTTCTGCATAATATGCCTCTTTGTACATTTTATGCCCATATGACCTGTCAAGGGAATATCATGGGCTATGGCTAGAAGTGCCAGATGGTAGGCTCTAGACACTACCAACTGCTATACTTTCTCACCTTCTAGCCCTCCCTCAGGGGTCCACTCTCTGTATAGTAACCCTTTGTCCCAGTATACAGATTCCCCCTTTCCTTGAGAATCAGGTGCCTCCCTAGCTACCTGCCTCAGGCCTTGCAATGTAGGGTCTGCAGGCTGAGCCTGTCTCAACTCTCTCCTTGTAACCCTTCCCAGCTCCCCTTCCACAAGAAGTCTGGCATCCTCTGACAGTAGTGCCTCACTGTCAGCCTGGGTACTACTACTCACCTCCACCTTTGCAGTCATTCTGTCCAAGGGACCATCAGTACCCCCAAGCAGCTGTGGTTCACCTTCAGTCTCACTGCTACAGAGTAGCTCCCTCCCTGAAGTAACCACCTCACCAGTCTTGGCTGCAAGTATGCAGTCTGTCTGGGTCTCCCCCAGGCTACCAGACCTACCTGCTTGTCTCCAAGCCTGACTGCATGTAACTGCACAAGCACAGGTACTGCACTATCAAAAATCATTCCCTATCAGGACATCTGCAGGTATATCCTCAAACACACCTACTTAATGGCTTCCTTCTCCACTCTCCCAGTCAAAGTGAACCCTAGCCAAAGGTATTTGGAATGGGATCCCTTCTACAGCCCTGAATGGAGTAGACTGCCCAGGCAAGTAGTGCTCCTCTGTAACCATTGCAGGCTTTACAATGGTTATATCAGAGGCTGTGTCTCTCTTGGCAATGGCCTCTTTGCCATTCACTACAATAGCATATAACCTCTGGGGGTAGTTTGGTACCCTTGTTGTCCCAAGACAACCTACTATTGGCATTTTGTCTTTCCCACTTACTGGCTCCCTCACCTTTTGTTCCCCACCTTGCCTCCATGGACACCTGTATGCCACATGGCCCCACTGGTTGCATTCAAAACATTTAACCCTAGCTCCTAGACATGTACCTGGACTAGTGGCTTCCCCTGCTACTGGCAGATTCTGTTGGGGCAGTCTGTGCAGCCGACCATGGGTTCCTTTGGACCCATTAGCAGTACTGGGGGCCCCTTTCCTGTTCAGGGCTGCCCTGCTTGCCAGGTATAGGTCTCCCTTCTTCCCCAACTCATCTGAAGTGGCACATTGTCTATCAGCTAACCAGATCCCCATGTCCTCAGGCAAAGTGCTAAGAGCTTGTTCCCTCACCAAAAGGTCTGCCAGACCTTCAAAAGTGGTGACATGACATCCACTCACCCACATATGGAAATAAGTGCTCAGTTCAGCAATATATTCACAAACACTTTCAACTGCCTTGCGTCTCTGCTCACGAACCTTTTTCCTATACGTTTTAGGTGTAAGCTTAAACAAATCTAACAAGTGATTTTTAACAGCAGTATAATCAAAACATGCAATGTCAGACACTTTTGACAAAACAGTTACAGCTTTACCATGGAGTAAGGGGGTTAGGAACTGTACCCAGAGGGTTTGGTCAACACCATATTGTTTGCATACTCTCTCAAACATATGAATGAAACTATCAAAATTATCCCCCTCTTTAAACTGCAGAAGAAATTTACTGACATTTTGTGCTTCTGGGGTCCAATTACTTCCACCCCCATTACCTCCATGACTCTGGCAAAGAGTCAGCATCTCCTTCTCATGCTGCCTCTGCCTCTCCTTTTCCTCAGCTTCCAGGCATAGCAGTTTCTTATTCTCCTCAGCTTGCAAACATCACAATTTCTCCTTGTCCCAATTCTGTAGACACCTTACTCTCTCAGCGGCTTCTAGTTCCAAATGCCTGTCCTCCAACTCAAGTCTCTTAAGCTCTAGATGGATTTTTAAGTCCTCTGCAGAAAGGTTGAGCTGTCCATTCTCCGAGGGTTTTATATCTCTACTGCCAGTCTGATTGTCCTCCTGATTGCTGTTTTCTGATGCAGCTGTAACCAAGGCTGCAATCAGGTCTGCCTTAGTCAGGTTTCCATGCACCAGTCCCCTAGCCTGGCACATCTCCACCAGCTGGCTCCTTGTCAGCTTTCCATACTCTTCTGCTGACATGCTGCTTGCTCGCCCTGACTAACTAAGCTAACAAAAGAAATAAAACAATTGTGATCTGAACTCTGAGTATTCACTGCATGGCTGATTTAGAGTACAAAACACCTTTAGAGCTCATTGTACACCAGCTACAGGAATTCACTCTACCCACACCACTACAAGCCAATTAGTATTTGCCAACCAATTAATATGTGGTTTGGATATCACATCACTGCCATACAATTAATATGTGATGCCCATGCCTTGGCCCGGCAATGAAGAAGTCTCAATCCTCACCACTAACACCAGTGAGGGGCATCTCATATAGGAGGAAATGATAACAAATACACACAGTAAAGTTCAATTTCCCTTAAGAGCACACAGTGACCACAGTCAGTCCGGGACTGGTCGCTCCCTTGCTCTCCAGGTCCCCAATAAGTCTCCCCACTGGCACAGCTATAGTGTCCAGACCTCAGCCTAGTCAGCAAGCTAAAACCTCCAGCACCCTCTCTGTCCAACCAGTGCTTTGTGTCCCTGTCCAAGTAGAGTAGCTGACACACACACACACACACACACACACACACACACACACACACACACACACACACACACACACACACACACACACACACGCACACACACACACACAATCTTTGAGAAGAGTTTATACAACCACACAGACACTCCTGGGGAAGGCTGGCACAGGTTCTCCAGCTGTGCCCCTTTTTCCCAGACTATATGGTAGTACCAACTGCCACCACCCACTAGTATTTATCAGCTACTCAAAGGCCCTTAAAAGGGTGTCCAATTATTACTGTGCAATATTATTATCAATTGGTAGTATAGCCCAGGGCTAAAGCTATTGAAGTGGCTTTGTACAATTTTACCAAAGGCATGCAAATACTCTAAAGAGCTTAAATTATCTCTACAAAACAGCCACAGTTGGAAGGGGTTAAAATATTTAATAACAAATAGTCAAAACACAAGACAATACTTTTTACTACACAGTGCTAGTCAAGAGTTTAGAGATCACAGAGAAATACTTAAAATAATTCAGTAGTACAGTTTTGACATCACAGAAAAAAACAGTCTAATCTTTCTAGTTTCTAGCTATTTCTAAGAGAAAACACAAGTCTAAGATAAACTTACATATAGAGCAAGACAGTGCTGGTGAGTTGGATTGTCAAGACAAAAATACTTAATGCTCTCTGATTCTCTCTGTTTTTAAAATCACATTCCTGGTTCACATTACATCATTCTTCACACTTCCCTGGGGTCCCAGGCTAACAGAAACTACATTTACATTCTTCACCTCTGTGCAGAATCCAGAGCAATAAAAGACATTTATGCATGCAAATTCTGGCCATTCCCTCTGGCCTTAAAACAATAGGCATCATGACTCACTCTAGACTTTCTGGCTCTGAGTTTTAACATCAAAGGGTCACAACATGCTTTACTTGGTCAGTAGAGTGCACTGTTGTTACATGTTTTTCCAGTTCCACATGTAACACTATTTTTATCATTTAAGACAACAAGCCTGTGGTTTACATTAATATTTACAGATGACAGAATTATCTCCAAAATTCTATCTGGGTAGGCTGGCAGCCTTCATCTGTCTTCACGCGATCTTCACATTTTCTCTCAGGGACTCATGGCAATGCCTGTTTACCTGTGATCATCATTGAATGGGGGGTATCAGGCTGGTTGTGGAAGTCAGCTGGCAATGTTTACTGGTCTTGTCACCTCATTCTGCAACAGGTTAACCTTTTCCTCTACTACTGTAAACAACACTCACCTTGTACACTGCTGCAATAGACATGGGCTCCATATACTCCTTTCTGCATCTACTTGTTTGTCCTAAGAAAGTGTATATGTACCTTGTCACACCCCCAACACACACACCTCGTGACAATTCATTTTCCTGTCTGTCCCTATGTACAGTGGTCTTCATGTTTTTTGTCTCTCGTCTGATCTAGCTGCCTGGTGCCCATGGTCTGCACCATGACTAATACAGATGGACATGATAATGTAAGGCCATTTTGCTGTGTTTACCCTCAGATGTACCACATGGTAATTGTCTAACTACCATGTACCACATTCCATCTGCAAATGTAGCAAGCAGTTTAACTGAAGAGAAGATTTTTTTCTCCTGAATTCCATTGACAGGAGCTTATTTTCCCCTCATCTTAAAACTGAAGGGGGCAAAAGATCGGGGGAAAGACACTGGCACAAGAACAACTACCTACACCTATGGATGACAGCCACATTGAATAAAACATGCTAGACAGTGGAGTCAGCCCAGATTCATGCCAATGGTTTAAAGATTTCCTAACTGACAGACTCTTCAGAGCCAAATTTTTCATTCCTCTCAAATTCAGCCCTCTCCATAAAGGTGTCTCATACAACTCTATTCTTGTTTTCTTTCTCTTTTCTGCCTTTTTCAGCAAACTTCTTCATGACTTTCCACTTATTATTATGATCCTGTATACTGAAGACATGGTCATTTTTGGATCTGGCCTCTGTCAATCAATCATCCAAACCCAACTACAGAATGACCTTCTTTCACCTAAAAAGTGGTTAAAACAACATAAACTTCTCCTCAGCCTTCACAAAACAAAGTTCTGTTTTTAATACCCTTCAGTAACTCAGTAAATGTCCATCAACTCTTGATATTAAAGATGATTTATTTAAGTAATGTATCCTTTGTTAACTGTGTTAGAACCACTACACTAGTTGCTTCTTTTCAGGGGTGTCCCAAGGTGGTATTTACATGACTGGGGAAAATTTGTCCAGGGTATCAGTGAACTTCCCCTAGCCTTTTGTTTTTTAAATAGGTGCTGTGCGATCTTTTACATCCAGCTGAGCAACCACCAAGTCAAGCAGATGGGACCTTGGTTTAATGTCCCATCCAAAGTAGGACACACTTAGGAGTGCAGTACCCCACAATATTATACTGCAGTGTCAGCAAGCCAGTCACCTGTAATGAGAATAAAACTTGATGCTTTCCAACCTTCCAGCACCAAAGTTGAGTATGCTACTTGTTATGCCACTGACATTGCATAAGTAGCAGTGATAAAATTATAAAAGCACCCCAACTGAAGGTTCATCAACTTTCACAGTTCTGGGTATCTGGCTTGACCTCAACTTCCAAATCCAAATACCAAGAAAAAAAAGAATTTGTTACTTTTCTAGATCAGAAAAATTAACCACTACCTCTCAAAACAATCTAAAGCAGCTACTTATAAGGGAGTACATTTAGCTCAACCTTAATATGGTATTTCTATCATAGCTACTACCTCCTGCAAGAACATGGCTATATTACAGATAATCGCAAATATGTCAGTTCACTACACATTCTCACTCTCATAAACACAGACTCCTTTATGTAGAAACATACTCTTCTCTTGCAGCTGAAGGCACCACAGACATTTCCTCCACATTGGTCCGCCACATTGGTCCTGGCCTACAACCCACTAGAACAAAGCTACATTACACTAATCACTTGTTTTCAATTCTAACACTTAAACATTGGGAATCTTTTCATCTTCATCTAAAAGACCTCTCTTCTTACTCCATATTTAGACTACAAATTAACAGCAGTGTAAAGAATGCTATGCTAGCATATCACCTATTAATTTAGCTGAGCTGTCCGATTTCAAACAGTCTACATCTGCTCCACTGCTCTGAGTCGACATGACACAGCTTAGATTTCTTCTCCTTCATTGGCTTGATTACAGAACCATTGAAATAGAGGTTTCTTGGAGAGTGTGTGTGTGATGTGTGTGTGTGTGTGTGTGTGTGTGTGTGTGTGTGTGTGTGTGTGTGTGTGTGTGTTTGTGTGTGAGCGCTTGGGGATGGACAGAAATCATAGTTCTGTATCTAAATTCTCCCGATCTTGCATAACATCCCTAATTTTGCATCCTGTTTTCACTCTGTACCTCATAAAATGTTTTCTTCACTGGATTACAGTCAGTTAATAATGCCAGTCATGTAGAATTTCATATTTCATTATGATCAGCGATGATCAGCGATACAAAACCTGTTCTGTCACCTTTCCTTTGTTAGAGATATCTGGTGAGTGACCAAGAGGATCAAGGCTTGGAGGCTCAGAGTTCTTAACCTTTTTCCTGCAGTGAAGCGTACAAGGTTTGATTCCTTCCATCTTCATCTGCCTATTGTATGATTTTTAGCTTGTCATATAAATGCTTTACTTCATTCTTGGGTGGATTTCCTCTAGCTGTTTTGGCTTTTATACAGAACTGTTGAGCAAAGAAGTTAAGAGGTAGCTTTTTGTGAAAGTTTTTTTTCTCTCAAATTATTGTGTATTGCATAAAATAATAACAAACATGCGAGTTGAAATTTCAGTCTTTTTTATCCTTCAGAAAAGTGAGCATTTAAAATCTGTTTGTGACTGAATCTTTGTGTCTGATTTTTGCGTTAAGAAGTTGAAAAGCCAGGGTTTGCACTGGAAGTATCTTTTCATTTTAGTAAGAATATGTTTTTATATAGGTGTGTATCTCTTAGCACTTCAAAGGTCCTAATTTTATAGTTTCTACCTGCCAAGAGGGTACATTTATACATTCATGACTACAGCCCCCAGAGGCTCAAACTGATGTATATGGAAATTTCGAGTACTATGATTTTGGACTCTCTGCTATGATTTGTGATGGCCACCTGTTAAGATTTTCTATGATTTTATTCTATGCCTAATTAGGCAGAGAATAAAACCTCAAAAATGCCATATTAAAACAGGTTCACAACAAAAGAAATTTTGTCCCTGAAACCTTCAATTTACTCCTAAAACAATGCAACTGGATCCCTCTAAAACACCTTTACCTTGACTTTGCAGTTGAATATTTCAATAACACTTTCCTTGAAATTCTAAATAGCTAGGCACCCCTCAGAAAGGTCTGTCGCAAATCAAAATGTCTACCATGGCTCATTAAAGACATTAAGCAATTCCTAAAGCAGAGATACAAAGCCTGGACTCCATATCAAATGACCAAAAACCAAACCTCCTTTAACTCTTACTGACAATTAAGAAACTGTGCCAAAAAACAAATCCTAAGTGACAAAAAGGCTTATTACACACAATCCAATAAAATCACTAAAACAATCCCCCAAAATTTTTTGGGGGGGCCATAAAACAACTCCTCAATCCCGGTCAGTCTGCTAAACCATCTCCTACCAATCTAAATACCTCAGATAGCATAGCATAGCATCACAGTTTAACCAATACTTCATTAACTCCATACTATCCCTCATAAAAAATGACAGCAATACTCCACTAACAATACCATTAGATTCCATACCCAACCAAAATTCTTTTTCCATCTCACCAGTACAATCCAGTGCAATTAAAACACTTCTCAGCAAATTAAAGCCTACATCCCTCACTGCCGACCTACTGCCTAATGAATTCCTCAGAATAGCAGCAGATGCCATCTCTTATCCCATCTCTGTCCTAATTAACTGATCTATCTCTGAACAATACACCCCTAAGGTCTGGAAAATTTCTCATATCATACCTCTGCACAAAGGCAGCTCCTCAACTGACCTCTCAAACTATAGACCAATTGCTATACTCCCACACTATCCAGAATCTTTGAAAAATGCATACACACACACACACACACACACACACACACACACACACACACACACACACACACACACACACACACACACACACACACACACACAAAACTCCTTAGCTATCTAGTAAATAAAAATCTGCTCTCTAATTCCTAACATCGTTTCAGACTTAAACACAGTACTACAACTGCTTTAATTAGTTTCACCAGTACTGTCAATGAGATCAGAAACAATGGCCAACTTCCATCCTCCATTTTCCTTGACATGTCTAAGGCCTTCGACACAGTATTTCATCAAAAATTACTCAAAGAACTAGCCTCCTTAAATCTCTCCCAACCATCCCTAGCATGGTTTCACAGTTAGTTAACAGACCGTCAACAAGCAGTCAAGTAGCAAAATGAACTGTCTACCACACTACCCATCTCAGTTGTTGTGCTATAAGGGTCAGTACTTGGTCTACTGTTTTTCACCTTCTTCGCCAACAAATTCTGCTCTGCCATTCACCTAGCCGCCATCGTACAATACGGCAATAACCCCCACCCTCATCTGCTCAGCTCCATCCCTTCCAGAGCTCCAAGAAAGAACCCAAAAATCCCTCATAGATATAGAAAACTATCTCTCAGAATACCAGCTTATACTCAGTCCAAACAAAACTAAAGTAATGCTATTCAGTAATACCAAATCACATAGCCACCTTCCTCCTTTTACCATCCACTCCGCTAACAAAACCATAATTGAACCTGTTGAACACACCAAACTCGATAATATTCGATAACTGTCTTAAATTTGGCAAACACTTAGCACTATCCATCAAAAAGGTTCACATAAAGCTTGGCACACTCTACAAATCCAAACCATACCTTATACACTCCAGCTGACATTCCATAGCCAGGACACATTTACTCTCTACCCTTCTATATGCCTCCCCCGTTTTCACAAATCTCAGAAAAAACTTACATAAACAAATTAGAGATCTGCTGCAATAAAATAGCTAGATTTGTTATAAACCATCCTTACAGATTACACCACTGTTTTGCCCTATGCAAACTAAAATGGATAGAACTACTCAATCTACTATCCTTGAACCAACTAAAGTACAGTTGTTTACACATACCATAAATGTAGATGTTCGAGTGTATTCACTGTTGCAGTCATCACATTTGGATTATCCCTGCCAGGGTAGCCCTCAGTCAGCCCGAATACCAGAGGCTTAGTATTTCTGCGTCAGTTGTTGTCGCTTCAGGACTGACGTCAGGTCGTCCGTGTTATAAAAACAGGCATCCGACACCATTACATCAGTTTATCTTGCCCTAAATGTCAGGAGCCCCCAATAAGAAGTTAGGTTATGGTAGAAGAACACCACCAGAAGAAAGCAAATATCAAAAATTCCTTGTAAGGAGAGAGAGAGAGAGAGAGAGAGAGAGAGAGAGAGAGATACAAGGGGGATGGAGGGAGGGAAACCAGGACTGCAACAGTAAATACACTCGAACATCTACATTTACGGTAAGTGTACGCAACTGTACTATGTTCTTCGTGTTTCACTGTTGCAGTCATCACATTTGGGTTGATTCCCAAAGCTGAAGAAAAGGGTGGAGGCAGTCAAGAAAACTGGGGGCTGGCTGGGATGCTCTGCAAAACTGCAGTGGCAAAGCCTACCCTGGATTTGGAGAAGATAGGTTGGTGGTAACGCTTCGTGAAGTTATGAACAGAAGTCCAAGTTGCAGCCTCTAGGATGTCCCTGGTGGGGACCCCTCTGAGGAAAGCTGCAGAGGTGGAGGTTGCTCTGGTGGAATATGTCCTGATCCCCTTGGGTGGAGGTTTTCCATGATGTTTGTAGCAGAAATGGATGCAATGTGCTCTCCATTTGGAAATTGTTTGTTTGGAATGGCCTTGCCCTCTGCTCCTCCAGCGAATCTGACTAGCAATTGATCAGTTTTTTTAAAAGATTTAGTCCTGTCTAGGTAGAATCTGAGCTTTGTGTGCACCTCTACAGAGTGCAGAATCCTTTCCCACTTGTTTTGTGGGTTAGGGAAAAAAGTGGGCAAATGAATGGATTAGTTGAGAGCCACACTGGACGCCACTTTTGGCATGAAGGATGGGTTAGTCCTGAGGGAGACCCTGTCAGCATGGAAAATGATGAATGGCTCTACAGCCATACGTGCCTGTAGCTATGATACTCTTCCAGCTGAAGTGATGGCCAGAAGCAAGGTTGTCTTCCAAGAGAGGAATTTTAATTCTGCTGAAGCTGCAGGTTCAAAGGGGGGCAGGGTGAGCTTTTCCAACACAAATTTTAGGTCCCAATCTGGGGTAGGAGCTCTTCTGGGTGGCCTCAAGTTGTTAGCCCCTCTTTGGAATTGTTTGATGAGAGGGTGCAAGAAAAGAGGTGGCTCTATGCTGAAATGAGCAGAGATGGCAGAGGCATGAATTTTAATAGAAGAGAAGGATAGACACTTGTATAGTAGGTCTGCCAGGTAATCCAGGATGACAGGTAGGTTGGGCTGTGCCATTCCAGCTCCCTTAGCCTGGATCCAGGTGCAAAACCTTTTCCACTTGTCAGCATAAGATGTTCTAGTGCTGTGGCGTCTGGCCACACGTATAACATCTAGAACTTGTTTGCTTAGATTGGCAGCTTGAGGAGAGGTCAGGGAATAAGCCAGGCTGCCAGATTGAGGGTCTGCAATTGGGGATGCATGAATTCTCCATTCCTCTGGGTCAGGAGTGTTGGGATCTGAGGTAGGTGCCATGGTGGCAGAGGTGACAGGCGGCACAGTAGTGGGTACCAGTGCTGTCTTGGCCATTCTGGGGCAATCAGGATTGTCCTCAGTTTTTCCTCCCTTATTCTGAGCAGTACCCTTGAAATGAGTGGTAGGAGGAAATGCATAGACTGAGAGGTTTACCCACTGGAAGGATAGAGAATCCACTTTCCAGGCCTTGCTGTGGGGTTCCCTGGTGCAGAATTTGCTGAGCTGGTGATTGGAGTCTGAGGTAAAGAGGTCTACCTTCGGGGTGCCCCATTTCCGGGTTACAAGGATGAAGGTTCTTTGGTCTAGCTGCCACTTGTGCGGGTCTAGCAGGTCTCTGCTTAGGTTGTCTGCCAGAGAGTTTAGAGTACCTAGCAGGAATTCTGCTAACAGGTGTAGTTGCATGGCTGCAGCCGTGTGCCAAAGGGTCATGGTGAGCCTGCACAGAGGATAAGAGTGAGTCCCTCCCTGCTTGTTGATGTACCACATCACCGTGGTATTGTCTGTTTTGATCAGCCAAGGGCCCGGGGAGAGTAGGGGTCTGAAAGCTGACAGGGCATGCTGAACAGCTAGCATCTCTTTTTGGTTGATGTGCAGATGTATTTGATTTGGGCTCTACTGGCCCTGAATGCACCTGCAGTCCAGGTGTACACCCCAGGCATAGTCTGATGCATCTGTGGTGAGGGTCTGGGTGGCATAGGGTAGTGAGAAGGGAAGTCTCTTGTTGTGGTAGCATGCTGCTGGCCACCAAAGAAAATCTTTCCTTAGGCAAAGTATCATTGGTATAAGAGTTTCTAGGTCTTGAGAGTGCTGACATCAAAGGCTTTTTAGGTACCATTGTAGTTTCCTCATATGCAGTCTGGCATATGGAATGAGAAGAATGCAAGAAGCCATGGAGGGTTTTCATTGCGGATAACTAGGTCCTGGTGGATAGTTGAGAGAAGTAGGTTGTCAGGTAGGTTTGTTTTTCTGGTGTAAGGAATGCCATCTGGGATGCTGTGTCCAGGCTTACTCCCAGGAATACAATTTTTTGAGTGGGTACTAGTTTTGATTTATTTTCATTGATAGTATACCCCAGGGAGGTCAGTAGGTCCTTTACAAAGGTCAGGTGCTTTAGCAGCTTTTCCTGACTGTTTGCCTGAATCAGGCAGTTGTCTAAGTATGGATAAATTTGAATATTTATTTGCCTGCAAAAAGCAATGGCGGGAGCCAGACATTTTGTGAAAACTCTGGGAGCAGTGGATAAGCCAAAGGGAAGTGCAGAGAACTGAAAGTGCAGTGATCCTGCTCTGAAACATAGGTATTTCCTGCATGATTCCATGATTGGGATGTGTAGGTAGGCCTCATTTAGGTCTAGGGTGGCTAACCAAGCATCCTTGGAAAGCATAGGAAGAAGCTGCTGGAGGATGAGCATTTTGAATTTTAGTATCACCAGAAAGGTGTTTAGAATGGATAGGTTGAGGATGGGGCGCCATCTACCCTCTTTTCTGGGTACCAGGAAGAGTCTGGAGTAGAAACCTTGGCCTGTCTGTTCTGCAGGAACATGCCCTATTGCCCTCATAGAGAGGAGGGAAAGGACTTGCTTTTTGGCCTCTGCCCGCTGGTTTGGGGGAAGATCTGGGACCCTTTTGGGGTTGGCTGAGTGTGAAAATAAAATTTGTATCCGTGGGACACTATGTTGAGGACCCAACAGTCATTGGTAATGGTAGCCCAGTTGCTTGGTAGAAGGAGAGTGCAGGTGGGCAGAGGGAGGAGGTAGAAGTGTAAAGTCATTGTGAGCTTTTACTATAAGGGGGTGGCTTAGCAGTCCCTGGTTTTGAAGAGCTGGAACTCTATTGCTTAGATCTCTGCATTCCCTGGGGCTGTTGTCTGGGAGGCCTGCTTCCCCTGGGTCTGGGCTGAGCTGACCTGGGGGGGGGGGGCAGGAAAGGACCAGTGCTTGGAGGGGCAATGCCTACTGAACCTCGGTGGCTGGACCTGTAAGAAGTCCTTAACTGTCTGCTTAGATTTAGCTTTTTCTTCCATCTTTGTTAGGACCTCTTCTGCCTTGGTGCCAAATAAGTTGTCTTTGTGCAAAGGTGAGTCTAATAATTTGGATTTGACATGGTCTGGCAAGGTCTGTTCCTTAAGCCAAGCATGTCTTCTAAGTACAGAACCAGTAACTGCTGCCCTGCAAGGATGTCAAGAACCACATTGTAAGGTGTGCTTAGTCACTTGACTTACAGAATGCATTAACTCTTGTAACTCTTTATTTTCTGCACAAGCAGGGAAATAAGATATTTTTTGTTTGAGGAGTTCCATGGTGTGTTGCTGATATGTCAGCACATGGAACTGACAATTTAATGCTCTAATAGCAAGAGTAGCAGAGGTGTATACTTTTTTACCCCATCTGTCTAATGCTCGGGAATCCCTATCTAAGGGGGTGGGATTCTTAGCTGAAGTTGCTTTGATTCCTTTAGGTCCTTGAGATATGACCTCGGGGTCAGCAGTAGGATTTTGTGACCCCGGGGTCAGCAGTAGGATTTTTGAAAATAAATTTGTGAGAGTCAGGGACTCTATAGTACCTGCCAGGTTTCCTGGGAGCAGGAGGGAGGGTGTCAGGGATTAGACTGGATTCCATAAAGGCATCATCCACAACATCCAGGACAGGAGGAATGGCCAGAGGTCTGTGCTGTGGAAGATCTAAGAATTCCCTGAGTCTCTTTTTTGACTGAGGATAGTCCTGACATTCCCTTTGGAAATGCTCCCTTAAAGTATGTGGGTTCCCCAAAGGAAAAGTCCTCGGGTGGGGAGGCTGAAGGGATGGATTCCTCTGCATCAGAATAAGCAGAGAGGGGTTGCATATCTTCATATTCAGATGCATCAGAGTCATCGGACTCCTGTTCAGATAAAACTACTGGGGACAAGTCTCTTTTTCTTTTGGAAGGGGTAGCTTGGCTTTCCCTGATAAGCATTATAAGGCCTTCTGACATTTTAAGCATTTGAGACTGAGGCAAAGAAGCAGGGGCCTGAGCTTGGGTCGTCAGTTTTTTGGGTGTAGTTTGTACCCTGGGCCTTAGAAACTTGGTAGTTTTTGAAAGAACTGTAGACGTGAAAGAAGTTGTCGGTCTGTGTCGAGTATTGGTAGTGTGAAGTACTTCCTTAGAAGCCTGTGCCTACTCAGCAGCTCCGGACCCATCCAAGGTAGAGAAATCTGCAGGATCCTTAGTCGAAGAAGAGTCTTGCGGCATACTGGACTACGACAGGGGGCTCGGTAGTGGCCTGTGAATCCACAGAAGCGGGCATCAGGGGCTGTGAAAGCACCTCACTGAGGACCGGAGAACTGACAACTAGCTTAATAGAAGCGTTGTCGGCAGTTTTGGACCTGTATGGTCTGTCTCTCTCTTTATCCTTACGTTTTTTCAGAAGATCGGTTGTCGAATGGCTTACTGAAGCCATATCGGAAGTCGAGGACTGAGAGCGAAAATATCTAGCTAAAGTAAGGGCCCAATGATGTATAGTTCTGGTGTTGAACAAAGCACAAATGCAGCATCAGGGGACGTCATGGTCTGGGCCTAAACAAGTGATGCAGTAGGAATGAAAATCTCGGTGTGGTATTTGCTTTCCATAGGCAAGACAGTTGTTAACTTTTTCTGACATTGGTTAGAGCAAGAAAAAAGGATCCCCAATGGGGTACTTAGCTTTAGAAGACTTCAGCTTTAATTCAGAAATGAAAAACTCAGGTAGCGGCTGACCGGCACTCGTGCAAACTGCTTCTGCTTCGGGCTCCTTGGCAAGAAAGACTGATGTAATGGCGTCAGCTGCCTGTTTATATACCACTGACGACATGACGTCAGTCCTGAAGCGACCTCCTGTATATCCACAAAACAAACAGCACCAGAATTACCCATTCTAAAGACTTAAACCATGCCTGTGATATACATAGGATCTGGAAAGATAGGTATATGTCCCAGAGACTACCCCACCTATGGAACAGGCTCCCCATCTATGTGAAGCAGAGTTCCTCCCTAACCCAATTCAAGTGCAATTTGGACAATTGGATGGGAAACCGGAAATTCATCTCTGCTTTGGCACTTATGTCTCTAATGGACACAGGTAACCTGTAAATGGTTCATCTCCAAGGCCCATGTTCACACTTATTAAGGGTATCAGAACTTGTCAGAGATTTTGGATGCATAGCTAGGTTTAAGAAGGCCCTTGTGGTCATTAGGCTAGTAAACACCTATGAACCTATGAAGCTAAGTAGGGGGCCCAGCACTGACACCTCTGGCATCCCACTGGTAACTAGTCTGCTGGCTGATGTACAGTCACCCACTCTGATAGTGTGTGTCAGGTTTGTGAGCCAGTTGGCAACCCATCTTACAATGAAGGGGTTTACATTCAGTTTGCTAAGTTTATCGGTAATGCTTGTGGGATTGTGTCGAAAGCTTTTGCCAGGTCAAGATATACTGTGTGCACAGATTTGCCCTCATCAGTGGTCTTGGTTACATTTTCAAAGAAATCATTTTAGCAGGCAGGATCTGTTCTTCATGAAGCTAGGGTAGGATCCAGGGTTTGGAGGTCACCTATATCTTTATTTATGAGATCCATAATGATATGTTCAATGGCCTTATAGATGAGGCTGGTCAGGCTTATTGGTCTGTAATTCCCCAGGTCTGTTGCTAGGCCACCTTTGCAGGTGGGGAATAACTGTTGCTGTTCTCCATTCCGCAGGATCAAAGTCTGTGGTTAGGTTATGACTGAAAAGGGTACTTAGTGATGATGCTAGTTCATGTTTTAGCCTGTTTAGAAGACAGCCTGGGATGTCATCTGGTCCCGTGGAGGCTGTGTTTACTGCCTTGGACAAGGCTTTGAGGACCTGCTCTTCAGATATGTAGGGTGGGGTGAGGAGTTTGGAGGAAGGTTTGTTGTAAGTTAGGAGGGGATATTCAAGTGCAACATTGACAACTGGATGGTGACTGTAAATTCACCCCAGGGGTGGCTGGCACCTATGTCCCTCATGGACGGGGTAGTCGGTGCTGATCAGAGAATTAGTCTGCTAACAACTACCATTTAACTATGGTCACTAAGGGTACTCGAGTTATTACATGGCTAGGCTTGTAAAGGCACTAGGGCATTAGCCTAGTAACCACCTATGAACCTATGAAATATAAAAAATTCATTACAACATATAATTTATTCTATGAGTCAGCTTGAAGAAATCTCAAACATAAGTACATTATTAATGAATAAAAAAATAAAAAATTCATACAAAAAATATTCTAACTTCAATTGGAATAGCAATCAAATGAAATACCTTGGTATAACCATTGTGTCTAATAGTAAAATAATACAAACAAACTTTCAACTGGTTGTTGACAAAATTTTAAGTTTAGTCACAAACTGGAACAAATTCTTCTTTACCATGGAAGAATGATTAATGCTTATTAAGATGGTAATTCTACCTCAAAATATTGTTTGTCTTACAGTCTTTAGTACTATCTCCACAAAAGAAAGTGATGAAGAAAACAAACAATATTCTACTTAAATGTTTTTGGCATCCTAATAAACTAAGAGTTTCCTTTGATTGGCACAGAAAAGTTTGGGATAATGGTGGAATAGGATTCCCTGATATTCATTTATATGCTACTTCAGCAATTATAAAAGTTACAGCATTGTGGATAAATTAATCTTATGATTCAAAATGGAAAGAAATACATCAAGAAATATTATTAGTAAATAATATATCACAACCAGTCATAAACAAATAGTACCTACTAGTTTTATCTGGTTATTAAAATATTTTTGTGCATACACCCTCTTCTCAAATGTACTATTTAAATAACATAATTTCGTCTTTCCAAAATTCACATAGTCTGGCCATTGTATTAATGACTTAATATTTTCTATGTTTCCAATTGCATCTACAAATGAATGCTTATTGCCATCAATTCTCACACACACACACACACACACACACACACACACACACACACACACACACACACACACACACACACATATATATATATATGCACACACAATCACACACACACACACACACACATATATATATATATATATATATATATATATATATATAGATATATATATATATATATAAGGTCCAAATACAATCAATATTCTGAGAATTGGTTAATTTTACAAATTTTTAGAGACTTTGTGAACACAGAGGTAAATAAGATATTTAACCTAGATAAGACATTGTTCCCCAAATTATTGGAATTCTTAACATTTTTCAGTAATAATGGAATGAAAAATAAATCATATTTGTTACAATTTATAAAATTCTTAAGTTAGACAACATGTTTAGACAATTCCTATTTGGAACTACTCCTCAAAAATTAATAATGAATGCTTCTCTGAAGAATACAATAAATTAATATTAAAATCTACAGATAAAACTGCATCTTCATTATATTGGAAGATTTTAACTTGGAGATTTTTACACAGAGCTTTTCTCACTCCTAACAAAATTACAATTATGTATACATCAAATAGAATTAAATGCTGGATATGTGATTCTGAAATAATAGCTGATTGGACACATATGGCATATGAATATAAAGTCATCTCCCCTTTTTGAAAAGAAATTAATAACTTTATTCAAGCTCTATGGTCAGATAGGTGTAGTATCTCTAAATCTTTAGTTTTATTTAATGCTCTGACTCCTGAGGTAATTCCAAAAACCCAAGTGCCTCTTCTTTGGTCTATTCTTGTTATAGCCAGAAATGTAATTACTAAACATTGGAAAAGTAAGGTTATCCTTTCTAGTGTTGACTTTATTAGTATGGCAAAACATGTTTGCAGTAGTGAATTTCATACTGTAAAGATGAGAACTTCTAATATTACACATTCATATAAATCTTGGAAACTTAAAGATTTGCTTGAAAAATATTAACTGTTGATGTATAATTTTGATGTATTGATCAGCTGTGGACCTATTTAAATAGTTATTTGTTTGTTTTATAATTGATTTGTTAATTTATTGTTTTAAAACCAAATAAAAAAAATAAAAAAAGAAAATGAGGTGTATGTGACAGTAAGTGTTGTCTTTTATTTGTGTAGAAGTGGAACAACATAAAAACCTGTTGATGTGACAGTACCTTCCTTCATCATCTTCTGCTGGTCATCATAAATCATTCCATAACTGTTTATGTGGATTAATACCTCTCAACCTCTTAGCAGAAGAAATATGGACAAAGCTAAAAGCAATGATGGCACGAAGGCCGAAAAATAGGGACAACTTTTAAATATTGCTCATATAAACTTGGAAGGTTGCCAGAATGAAAGGTTTTGTGTTACCATGCATTTTCTGAAGGATATGAAGTCTGAAACGTATGCATCCATCATTATTTAGTGAATTCATTCCTCACCGATTTGCAGAAAACCAGACGTTTTATGAGGGATAAATCAAAAATATGAGGCAAACATCTGGACATTCTCTGCAAATCTGGACAGTTGAGTGCTATGATGTAGCCATGTAATTGTCTGTAGATGATATTCCCTAAGATTCTGCACAGTGGCATAGCTTTCAATCTCTTATCTCCAGAATCAGGGACAAATTAAGAGAATGTGAATTAGCATGCAGTTTCTGAAGTAAAATAAGTCTATGCCTCTTATGATCATCATTTATTAAGTGAAACCCATCACCTTTTCCCCCAAAATTGCCTTTTGGCGAGGCAAAGCAAAACTTTGAGCTAAAACCAGTGACAGTTGAGGGGTATGCAGAGTGGGAATATGTTGACTGTGGGACTGTAATCACTTGCTTGGCTGTGTGAATTTACATGGTTATCAGTGAAAGTACAGCCATCTTGAAACTAAGAGCTTGCATGTGGCAAGAGTTAGATTGCATACATGTATAAGTGAATTACAGATAATTCAAGCAGTTGTTTTATATATTTTTTGGATGTTCATTTTGTGCAAGGTTAGTTTTCTTGATGCCTGCATCTAATAAATAGATTTTAAATGAATAGCTGTAAGTGGAAACATGGAGTGTTAAATAGGTAGGTGATGGATTATGTGTTGTGGTAAAGTGGAGAGTTGCTGAAGTATGATTTCAGGTGCCTGTCATATTACTGACTTGCATAAAAATGGCATTAAAGGTTTCCTGTGGAAGAAATTTTTGTTCATTTTCTAAAGAGTGTGTATGCCCCGTAAAGGTTTTTATCATCAGAACATTGTTTGTAATGACATTGTGCTGGTCAGATGAAGGAAGCTTTTTTTTTCTTTGCCAGTTCCTCTGTTGACCATCTAAGTCATCTCTCATGCCATGCAATGAGTTCATTTATTTCCTCTAGGAGGTATCTCTACAGCTCCTTCACTCTCAGGGCAAGGATCAGGTGATCTGGAAGAGGGAGCTGTCATCCATGTGATAAGAATCATATTTTTGTTTATAAGACCTGCTGTTCATGCATGTGCCCATGGCATCTATGGGGAAACATGCAATGGGCTTGCCATGTATTGTCCACTTCTACTGTGTAATACAATTATTGTTCTATCCCCCCTTACTGACAGCACATGTGTGTCATGCACATCCACACCAGTGGTTCTACAACAGAATATGTTCCGGCATGTTCTCTCATCCCACCCAGTGAGGCAAGATATTCAAACTCTGCCTCGTCATTCCTGCCTCCCCTACACCAGCTGCTACAGGTGACTAAGCCACTAATGGAACTCCACCTGGGTCATAGTCATTGTACTATTGCTCTATGTCAGTGGAGCTGACTTAGATGTAGAAAGTCTTAGCAGCATTTACTGCAGTTTTGGCTTTTGTATTCAAGCATCTATATTTAGATATTTCTCTTGTGTGGCTACTCCGTTTGTCTCTTCATTCTTTGGAGTGATTTTAGTACTGGGGCAATGTAAAGGCAGCGTTGGTTTCTTCTTCTAATCTCTCTGAGAGAAAATAGCCAGCCTTGAATTGGTGTTATGATATTGCCAAATATTGAAAGTGCTGTTGTGCTACTTTTGTCATTTAAGATTTGTTTCACACTCTTTTGGCTGTAACTCTTCAACAGATCTTTTCTGTATTGAGTCTATTGTCCATTTCACTGACCTAATTATTCGTAGGGACTTACTGGATTTCAAATACAAGTACTCACTGCATGGTGATCACTGAGAATATTTGCACAGGCTGAAATTGTGGCACATCCATGTAGGATGTTTGTTGCAACTATATCAAGGAGTGATGTATTATTTACTGTTTGGGAGTATCAGGTTGTCTATTGGGCTACTTGGGTCAGATTCAACACAGAATTAGTTACTTTAAGTTTTTCTTAATTAAGACATGGCCAATTTAAGTTAATGATTTCCTTGAATATTATGATATTTCTAGGGTATTGTTTAGTTATTTCTTGTAAACAGCATTCTGATATGTGAATTACTAATGGGGTTGAGATATTACTGGTAAAAAAGATTTCTGTGGTTGAGCATATTTTGGGCAAACAAAGCAGTTGGCCATGTTCTTCAGAGGTCTTGCATTATGCAACTTGTTTACTGTTAAGATTTAAGAGTTTTTTTGTATCATCCATCCCTTTTGCCACATGTACAGCTTGTAGTGTAAGCACTTGGAGGTCATAGTATAGCCTACAGTGATAAGGTTACAGATGTCAGCCACCAGTTATGGCCTAGAACCTCTAATAAAAGCATGAAAAAGGGGCAGAAAAGTGGAGGACTGAATATGAGTGAGACTGTGGCAAACCATTACAAAAACAAACTCAAAGGAGAAAAGGCTGTCTCTATACTGCAATCAGAGAATACTGTAATACTGCCAAACATTAAAATGCAAGCTCTGACATTACTCCTTACTGGGTAACCCTAGGAGTAATCCTTCACTGGGTGGGCCTTCTGACATTTGAAAAGTTGACTTTTACAATAACACAATTTTTCTACATGGAGTAAGGGATCTTAAGAGGAGTTACAGATGTGGAACCAAAAGCCGTCATCCATACAGAGGCAAGTCAAAGTCCCTAGCTGTTGAAGTGGCTGGTGTAATGACATAATGACATCAATACTGGCCCCTTGTAATCTGAGGAAATAACCTGTGAGACTGTTGACCCCACTAGAGGGTGCAAAGGCACTGGGTTTCACAAACTTGGTAGCTGGGAATGAAGAGTTGGCTGTCACTTTATCCTAACACTGCAAGCAACCCCACCAGTAGCCAAAGTCTTTTCTTGAACAGGGTCAGTGGCAGTGCTGATTGACTTCCTGCCTCTGCACTGTCATCCTGTTTCATCAGTTTAGTATTAGCACTTAACTATTTCAGCTGGCTTATCATTGCACATCGCTGTACTTTTTTACTTTTTTTTTTTAATCACTGCAACTTTCTTGTTGATAGGAAGATCTATGACATCTAGTGCATGCTGGTTTCATGTCCTCTTTTTTGTTTCTTAGCCCTGCAGTTGTGTTATAGTGATTACTCATTTGATTCACATCTTTTGCTTTTTCTACCCATGTGCCCAGCAATCTTTTTCCATTGTTTTTTTTTTTTTTTTCATTTGAAATATGAAACCATGTTCCACCACTCTGCATTTTCCTCTCTTGGATTCAGTCATATTGTAGTACAACATAAGGTGCCAGGTGTGCGGTCTTCAGTGATGTGACTTGTAGTGAGTTGTGTGTTACTGTCTATAATGTCATATGTGTTACTGTGTTCCATCACTTTAATACAGCTGTGCACTTCTTTATATTATATTTATGATTACAACCATATGTGTCCAATAATTGTGACATGCAGTGATAGTATGTAATATCTAGCATGTGTTGCATTACGTTAATGCTTTCAGCTACTTTGGGTTTCTGTTTGTGCAGTAAGTTTTTTTTTAATAGTTTCTCATGTCAGCTATTTGTGATTGCGTTGTTAGTATTTGTTAGATTGATTGCCTACAAGATGGGAATCCATTTTTTAAGTTCTGAGTCACAAGATCACTCAGAGTGAGCAAATGACTGCAGTCTGGAAACCTCACAATGTCAGAAAACAGAATGTTTATAAATGGCAGCTTTTTTCTTAGCATGGCAGCTGATTAGGTATTGTCAGGAAATAATTTCATACAGGAGACAGCACTGCTGAGATGATCCTTTGATGACAGCTCCATTTTGTGGAGTTCTTTGAGGTAAACCGTGGCTCTTGTTTTAAACTGTACTGATATGAAGCCTGTATTGACATTTACTCTACTACTGAATACATCAGTGGGTGTTACACTGAAACAAATGTCTGTAGTGGAATGGTCAGTATTTCTTCTAACTGCCTGCTTCCATTCCTTTACATGTCTGCAGTGTATAATGATGATCATCCTGTTTATATGAATATTAATTTGATAAACTGCTGTCTCATATGGCTGTAATTTCTAATTTCTTTGATATATGCCTTCCAATAGACAGATAACTGAGGCTGTTTAGCCAATTATGTTGTCTTAAAAATCAGCTTGCATGATATATAGATATAACACAAGTTTTCAGATTGTGAGTCAAGGAACTGATAGATTGATCAAGTGAACAAAGTGATTTTGTCTACCCAATGCACTACTATAAATGCTCAAACATCTATGTACACTGCTATTTCCTCCATGCAAATATTCTTTCTTCAAGGCTGTCATATCACAGCCAAGTTAGTTATCTTATCATACCTGGTTTCTACACATTGCACAATCATAACTCACATTTAGTAAGCATAAATTAGGCAAGATGCTCACATGGTTGACCTTTCTTCTCTCTTAAGTTAATGACCAGATAGGAAGCACAATTTACAAACCATCTGGGATTCCACAAGTTCACAACTACCTACCTCAGAATATTCTCCTGCCCCAACTGGTGACATAAAAATTTCTACACTAGTAAGGTAAAGAAGGCAAGAAATGTGGCAAATGCACAAATACAGTTGTAAACATAGAAAGCTTTTGGAACAACATCATGTTAATTAGGATCAAATGCAGGAATGGTTATTGAGAGGTGAATTTAAACCAAAAGATGAAAGGTTAATATCTGCAGCCCAAGATAGAGGACTACTTACATGTTGGTTTACAAAGTCCATTGAACATGTGGGAGAAACAGACAAATGTAGATTTTGTAGAACAGAATTGGACACAGAACACATCTTGTTGTTGGTTGTGATATACTAATGGCCAAAGGACTGTATACTGAATGGCATAATAATGTGGCAAGTGTTGCATTGGGGATTGTGCAAACATTATAATACTGAAGCAGCTGAAAAACACTGAAAACATAAGCCATATAGCATTATAGAAAATGATGAAGTTTATACCACATGGGATCACCCATTGCCAGCAGTTGAAAAAATAGATGTGAGAAAACCAGATATAGCAGTCCAGGAGAAGAACAGAAAAGTAGCATTGATCATTGAAATTGTTACACCCAGTGACTATAACTTCTTATGTACAGAGAGACACAAAGTCGTAAAATACCAGGATTTGCAGGCAGAAACAAGCGCGATGTGGAAGGGCACCCAGACAGTTCCAACAGTTGTAGGAGCAAAGAGTCTTATAAAAAGAATTTACAATTGTACTTAGATATGGTACCAATATATTTAACTCTGTACGAATTGCAGAAGGAGTCATTACTGGGCATATTGTGGCTGCTGCAAAGAGCACTTCTGGCTAACATCAAAGATTGAAACAGTACTAATTTCATGAACTTTAATCATACTTTGACTTAGGAATGGGGTCCATTCACATCATGGTATTAGAAACCCAAAAGACTTGGAGAAATTAAAAGGGTAAGGTATGCAGTGCCTTGCTCACCTTTATGGTCAGGTGTCAACAGCAACATATTACATTAGCATGCTATACACTTAAGGTCTCTGTTTTAAACAATGGCTGACTATGAGTATGGGTGGAGGTTGGAGCCATCATAAAGCCTGAATATAGACACATCCACAGTGTGGGTGTAAGTAAGACTCCTTCCCAGTACTTGCTAAATCCTCACACAGTCCAGCTTGTCAGGTCACGTAAAGCAGCAGCACGCTCTAGGCTGTCATGTGATATCATGCATATGTTTATCCTATGCATGTACGGATGTATGAAACCCTGACATATTTAATAAAGCCTTGATCCCCCTAACTGTGTATGTGTTTGTGTGTGTGCTTTCCTCAAATATTTCTTAATGTTTAGTAGCTACAGAAAATATAATAGGTTTCATTTCATTTACTAGGATGTTATGTCTAATTGTTTGAAGTTCAATAACAGCACCATAGAACTGGTTCTGTGTAAAAAAAAATCTAAACCTAAGAGTAACGCTCATTTTCTCATAGGATTATTTTGCCTCTCATGTAATTTTTCCTCTCCCTATTTTAGCACACCAGAGGTTCCATTTGAAAATCCGAGGATCATAGCTAAGATTCTCTGAGCAGCAAGACTGAAAGTGCCAATCTGGAAAATATACACAAATCAGAGGTTCAGGTACCACATCGTATTCACCTACAGGCTCAGAAGTTAGTATATATATTTCACAGGGCTGTGGGAAAAGTGCTTTTATGGCTTTACAACATGTTTTGAGATCTACTATAGTTGTCTGCCAATCACAGCTTATTTTTCATAGCTGTGATTCACACAATTACTGGTCTCAGATTTCTGGTACAGTACCTTCCCTGGAAGTTAGATACAGCAGGCATATTTGCAGAGTTCCGTTTTCAGAAGAAGTTAGTTATTTCTGTCTGCTTTTGGTATCAGCTGTACTAATCCCCTGTGATTTGAAATTTCCCAGACAGATGCAAATTTCTGTCAAATTCCATGCAACCTGTAAATGTTGGTAAAGGATGTGCAAATGAAATGGATATCCCATGTGTAATACATATGGATTAAGCAAAAGTTGTGACAGCACCCTAAATTTCTTATAACTCAACATGGGTGTAAATCTGTAACATTTTATTTGCAGCAACTTGCTTTATGCACTTTGTTCTTCTTATTCCTGTTTTACTAGAATAACGTATGCAAGTTTTTGCTGTAATCCATCCCAGAAGTCAGTCACATTCTATCATGTGTGAATGTGTCCATATTTAAGAAAGAGTGTAAAAAATGCACCACTAGGGGGCACCCACAATCTTTCATTTAAGTATGAATGATAATTCAGTGAAAGCAGTGAATGAAACCTCAGAGACTTCAGCTAAAGCATGTAGTAGCTATCCTGGCTGTATCTGCATAAGAAATATATTGCAAATTCTCAATACACAATTTAAAACTGAGCTTTGTTGTATGGAAAAGTGGATTAACTGAAACAGTTTCATGCATTTTGCAAAATGTTGAGCTTGACTGCTGCTAGCGTAAGAAGTATTTGAAGCAATAAGCTTATCAAATGATAAAATGGAAATGCACCACTGAGACATAATGAATGAACTGAAACAGCTTCATGTCTGGTTGCCAATGGCAGCAGGAGAGATACTCATTCACTTTACCTAACAGATGCCTTGCCAACAACTATGCACTCAAATGAGATTTCACAGTAACACAGAGTACCTAATACATTTAATCAGCCGTTGAAACTATCTGCCTAATAACTTCATTTAAAATGCAAGGTTCATATGAATACTGTTTAGTGCTAGTAAAAGGCTGGGGGTTAGAATCATGACTTTTTTTCTTCCAGTAATATGCACATTTATAGATCATGGTTAGTTTAATTTATATTTTTTGGTACATTAGTTACTTATTACTGCTTATATTTTGGATTCTGAATTCCACTGCATTTTAAGCAGTGTCATGCATTGCTTTATATATTTGGTTTTCTGTTGCTTTTACTTTAGTATGGTGACATGAAGATGACAGCTCTGCTAAAGGAAGGGAAAATAGGACCACAAAGCTGTTTTCTTTGAAATAAAATTTAACCTGGAAAACCCAACTAAACCCGTAGCAGTTAGGAACTATTCTAAAGCAAACTACTTCATAATAAACTACAGCTTGTCAAAATTCACATCTCCCCAAAACCCAGAGAACACAAACAGTTATCCAGAATTATTCACAAAAATCCTGTACAAACATGTAAATGGCTGTATTGAGGCACCATACCTATGGGAAGTAATCCCAAATCTAACCTCCAAAACAACCCCACTGGTGGAATTCTCACCTTAACTGGGTATGTAACATAAGAAAAAAAAGTCATGGCCAAAAATAAGAAACAGCAACTGTCATAGAGACAACAGCTCTCTGACTCAACTAAACAAGAAACTAAAAGGTATAATAAAGTCCAGTACGGCCAATTCCCAGGTCAGGGTAGACTCAGAGGCTAATGACAATGACAAGATCTTCTTCAGCTATGTCAGGAACCTTAAAGGTTCAATAAGCAGTGTGCAGAACTGGTCATAAATGGCACTACATTCACTGACCTGGCTGACATATTGAAACTACTGACTAATAAATTTAGCTCTAACTTCAACCCCATCCCCCACTGCACCATGTGAAATCCCTTCTAGCATCTCTTCCCTACTATCAACAGGGAGCAGTTCCTGGAGGTTCTCACTAAGGCCAAAAATGCTGCTTCAGTGTGCCCCGACAATATCCCTGGTTGCCTCCTAAATAGCTTAAAATGTGTACTAGCAGGGCCACTTGAGGCACTCTTCAGCAGCAGCCTCAAAACAGGTTCAATGCCAAGTGAATGGAGGCCACAACAGTCATCCCCCTTCATAAGGGTGGAATATCAACTGACCATGGGAACTACAGACCCATCATGACATTGGCAACCTACAAACACTAGACCCATCCCAGTGTGGCTTTAAGGGAAGGTCTTGTCTACTCATCCTGGTAGACTTCTTCGAGAGGGTCACCATTCCTGCAGAAGAGAGGCAAATACTGCATACCACCTACCATAACCTGGCCAAGTTGTTCAATACAATAACCCACTCATGTATCATTGACAAACTCTCAGAACTGGACATAAATCCCTACATAACTCACTTGACTTCTGGCTGGCTCACAGGTAGGACCCAAGAAGTCAGGATCAGTGAGACCACCTCCACCAGGAGACTGTCTCCAGTGGAGTACCCTAAGTCTCCATGTTGAGTCCACTCCTGTTTGGCATCTACTTCTCAGAAGTCAAGGTTAATGCCAAAGGCCTCTGGCTCATCATGTTTGCAGATGAGTGTAAATTGGGAGCTATCATAGATTCCCACCATAAATCCAACATCCTACAAGAGGGCCTAACACAAAGAAATTACTAGTGCCAAAGCCACGGATTAAAACTCAACATGAAGAAATGTATTATAGTGCCTTTTGGGAAATCATCCACCCAAGTTAATTAGTCCATCAATAAAACACCCTTAGAAGTTGACCCAGTAGTTAGGGATCTGGGAACATATGTAGATAGTCATCTGGCCTTCAACCAACATGTAGCTAAAATAGCAAAAAAAAATCATTCTGTCATCCATCTCATAAGCAAGAGTATAGCAGGTCCAAGGAAGTATAGTACCACTATATTCAGCCCTTATCAGAGCCATAATTGAGGACAATGCCCCCTTTGACATGTACCTAACCAGGCACTTGCAACAGTTGGAAGGTCCTCAAAGGTTCTTCACCAGGAGAATCTGGGGTATGAATATCCTGTCCAACACAGATTGCCTTAAGGCCGTATCTCTGTACTCTGTCTCCTACAGATTACTGAAAGGTGATCTATGCCTAGTCTATAAGGCATCCTCTGATCCAGCACTAATGGATCTCATGCATATCTACAAAACAAACAGCACAAACACTAGATCCCAGAACCTGAACTTTACCTGTGACATAAATAAAACATGTCGGAGAGGCCAATGTTTATCAAAGGAACCCCACACTGTGGAATAGGCTCCCTAGCCACGTGAAGCAGAGTTCATCCCTGACCCTATTCAAAGTAAACCTTGATCATTGGATGGGAAATCACAGATTAAACCCTGGTCTAGTACCCATGTTTCTGATTAACAGACGTCAACCAGATAACCCTTAAATATCTTAAATATCTCCTTACTAATATACCCCACCATATAAGCATCCAAAGTACTCAGGGACAAAACTGGGTTAGGTTGCACGGTTGGGCTTATAAAGACCCTGGTGGTCATTAGCCTAGAATAAACCTACGAATCTATGAACCTATATACAGAGGTCTAGAAAATACTTTGTAAATATAGCGTTAATTACTCTAAAAGTAATATTTTTGTTGCAGTGAAAGTTATGAACAGAAAGAAAATGAGTACTCTATGATCACATACACACAAAAAGTCTGAGAACATTAAATGTCTTATGTCCAGTGTCTATCTGCAAGACGACAATTAGATAATTTTATATTATCAGATGTCATAGTTCTGAATTGTTTTTAATATATTAAAAGTGATTGGTTTGACCCCTTTTATGCTGCACATCAATAGATCCTTTTAACCACATTAATGAAAGACATACCTTGACATTTCATTTGGCAGTGGTGTACTTACCCCATAAACAAGCTCTCCAACCATCCCATTCCAGATTTTTGTTTCAGAGTCCCTTGCTCCGTACTTCCCATCAGGAACAATGGCAATCTTGTATTTGATGCCAATGTGATTTGCGATCTCTGCTGCCAGATCTACACAGTAACCTTCGTACTTGTCATTCCCTTCAAACTGCTCGTGATTTTTCTTGTACATGACATACGGGGCTTCCTGTTATGAGACAGGGTAACAGAGCTGTCAGACTGAGTTACACATGGCACTCTGTATGTGTTTGCTTTTGATCCTTAACAGAATAACACATATCACATTCAAGGTAGCAAACATGTCTGGTAATGAGGATCTCCGAAGCATTCGTTAGTAGTGACTTGTATCTGTACATAAGCCCTTTTGTAGCATTTGAGATAAAATATAAGATGGAAATAAATCAAATGCAAAGTGACAATTATCATGATGTTTTACTTCACTCACTCCTTATTATTAATGAAGTCTACAAATGTTACCACTGAATTAATAGTAATAATCAACTATTACATCTGAAGGTAGCTTTTATTTTTCCATGTGTGTCTAAACTCTTCTTATAACATTGAAGGACCGGATTGCTCTACATTCTGTGGAGCTCAGCCCATAGAAATTGCAGAGCATGACAATGTCAACTTCTAAATAATATCCATGATCCAGGAATTCATAATATATCTGCAACATGTTGATTACCTGTGGTATTAAACTTGGTTATTAAGAAAGAGCACAGCATTATTTGTACTATGCACTGTTATCATTCTGAAGATTATTAGTGCTTTTGTCACAGGAAGTATATTTTCTCTACACATTTTTACTGATTACATCCTTATGCTGACAGCCATATTTTGCAAGCTGTATTTTATGTCTTCACTCCAGTTTCAATGCTCCTTGCCTCAAATCCCAGTGTCCTTAGAATTTTCATGTATAAGGTGTATAAACCAAGCTGCTTGAAGCACTGCATGTCACAGCAGCTAGTCATGGGAAGCACTGCATGTCATAGTAGCTAGTCATTGGAAGCACTGCATGTCATGGCAGCTAGTCATTGGAAGCACTGCATACCATGCCAGCTAGTCATGGGAAGCACTGCATGTCACGGCAGCTAGTCATGGGAGGGACTACATGTCATACCAGCTAGTCATGGGAAGCACTGCATATCATGGCAGTTAGTCATGGGAAGCACTGCATGTCACGGCAGCTAGTCATGGGAAGCACTGCATATCACAGCAACTAGTCATGGGAAGCACTGCATGTCATGGCAGCTAGTCATGGGAAACACTACATGTCATTGCAGCTAGTCATGGGAAGCACTGCATATCATGGCAGCTAGTCATGGGAAGTACTGCATGTCACAGCAGCTAGTCATGGTAAGTACTGCATTTCACGACAACTAGTCATGGGTCATTGGTGTTTGCAAAACTCAGATAGCCAGTAGCTCTATGGAACTTTTTTGTGTTGAAAGAAAACAAAATCTTAGCAACCAAATTTAACAACATTAGAACAATATTGATTGGAAGTGATCTGGAAAAAATGAAATAAGAGTCTTATGTGCTGCAGATAGGTAAATCTAACATAATAAAAGTAATTGAAAAAGGTTCTTTTCTAAATGCTACAGAAAAATTTGGAAGTCTGTATCACCTGGCTGTCTACAGACCCTAAACACTGTGTCTATCTCTATGGGCTAAGGTAGTTGTAATAATTTGATGTCAGTTTTGCTTTCAGTCTTCACCAAAATCTGTCTAATGTATCTTCCACTTAGAACTAATCAGCAGGTAAAATTGCTCTGCAGAAATAAGCTTTGCATCAGAATTAACTTCTCGAGTGAGCTTTATTGGCAGCAAACATTTGAACCCCTAATAGGAATGGGAAAAACACCAATGAACAGCAATGCCAGGGCGAATATGGACTGAACTATCATTTCTTCTAAAATATAAAAAAAGAAAGCCTGCAGTTGAGAACTGTCTGTAGAAATCTACAGTCAATATTATTCAAAATATAACTCCCTGGGAGATGGCAGGTTTTTGGCAACTAGGAAGTAGATGCTTTTCTATTGGTACGTGCACCAGCATTGCCACCTCAGTGCATTACATCACCATGCCTGACCTGTTATAAAATGGTCATGCTTTTGCTTCAGAATATGCCACATAGAGACACACAGAGATCTCCATACTTGCCCACCGTGGAATTTGGATGCCAGATGTTTGCCTTATTTATATATTTCAAAGTAATCATCCACCTATCTTTCAAAGGCAATAATTGTGGGATACCTAAACTAAATATTATTCCCCCTTAAAGAATTTATTTAAATGCATCTTCCAACAGCAACAACAGCACACGAAGAGAATACACACACACACACACACACACACACACACACACACACACACACACACACACATACAAACACACACACATGCACACATATACAAAGCACAAAGAACTTTGGAGAAGGATTTCAATATGTACTACGATCAAAGGATTCTGTTATTATTCTGATCATCAGTCTTCAGAACATCAAGGCTGTATGTACGAAAAAGGAAACGTTATACTAAGTATTGTTGTACTTTGGAGTACTCCCCTACTCTGAGGTACAGCCGTGTCAGAGTTAGTATATATAAGCAGAAGGGGTACAGGAGGCACAGCCCCCATATCTAGGGTAAATGCTTTAATGGTATTACAGTAAGTTTCAGCATTCACTATGCTTCAAAAACAACTGTAATTTGTTTCACAGTTGTAGAACTTGCAGTTAAGGGATTCATACTTCTGTTGGGGGGCATCCAGGGTCAATTTATAACAGAATTAGACTAGTACATAAAAGTATGACTGTTTTTATAAAACAATACAGTGAAAAAATAGATCTGCAATATTATAAAGCAGCTTGTTTTTTATTCTTCATTTTATTTTTTAAATTTCTGATTCAGCTTAAGTGCAAATGTACAGAGAGGACCAAGAATGAATGCTGATTATCCTGACATGATGAATGTGCTATATTAGTGAACCCTTAGGTGCTTTAACATAATGTACAATGTTGCAATGTATTTTCATCTGCAAACACCAAGTCTTGCCAAGATACTAGCATTAAACTTTGATACTTTGTCCTGTGATCTGTACTTCAGGCCACCTGCAAATTTATTTAGAAAAACACCTTCAAGATGATAATGAGGAAGGTGATCATAAAAGAAGTGGTAATTCAATTCAAAGTAAAGCAACACTCGGAGGGAAAACAAAATTTAACTTTGGTGTGAGAGGTCAACTGTAACGGTCATGTATAGTCATAACAAAACACTTTATTTACTGCTGATAATTTTTTACCTTCAAAACAGGTCTCTTTTAATAATCTGTAAAGAGAAGAGTAGCAATTCAGGGAGCAACTAGGTTTTGCTTTGGGCAGAGGTCTTTGTCCAGGTATCCTTCCTTGGAGTTAACGTGAATAGTTACGGAAGTGACATCAGTCAGGATGGAGTCATTGTGGTGGAGGGGAGTTATTTAAGGCTGTCAGGAAAGGAGTTAGGTCTTTAGGAGGAGGCATTTTGTGTGAATCCTCCCACCCACCCAACTTTTTGTTGGAATTAGTGAGTAGTTTAAGCAATAGGCATTTTCAAAAGGCTGACACTTCACCCAGTTAACATTTTTTTGCAGTGAATTAGTATTGTAAGAGAGAGGAATGGTAATAACTCTGCTTTGTTTGTTATGGCTGTTAGTGAGCACAAGACTGTGACCCTAGTACTGAAGTTAAGGAAGGATTACAGGTGGTGAGCATTCAGTACATGCCTATAATAGACATGCCCTGGGATACAATAATGCCTACACTAGGTGTACACTAAATGTACACCGTTCTGAGTGAACAGACAACACATGCAAAACTGACACCTTCTTCCTCCTAATTTTAGTTTCCCTACTGATTTTCTTGCAGCTTTAAATATTGACAGGGTTTCATAAAGGTTACCATGAAGTGTAGACTACATGTACACTTAACATAATCTTTCTGAGTGACTAGAAAATACAAAAATGTGTTAGGGATATTCTTGAATATATATTTTTACTATTTATTGCTTATTCTTACTATTTGTTGCCCTTTTTATTATCTGCTGTCTACTTTTTTACTATATTGAATTGCTATAAATTAATCTGCACTGTTGTACTGCAATTATCTGCCTTATTGGGCCTGTTAAATTGCTTTTTGTTACTGTTTTTACTGTTTGCAAAACTTTTTGCTATTTTCACTGTTCATAAAGTATTTACTGGAAATTTTCTCTGTTTCTAAAGCGTCTGTTTATTTGTTCTGATTTTCCCTCCATGGAGTGTGTTATATAATTGAATTGTTTACAGTTAAACTCATTCTTTAGAGTCTCCTTGCTCTTATTGCTATTTAAAACATTTATTTAGTGTCTCACTGCTGTTTTTCTGCTGTGGTAAACATTTCTTTAGTGCTTACAGCCTAATATAGTGTAGCTAGTAGTTGTAGCATAGTCCAGATTCAGGTTTGCTGCATCTGGTCTTGCTTGTTTGTAGTGGCTGTTTGTTCTGAGCACATTTTCCACACCATCTTGGATTGGAAAGGGCCCTTCTGGACTCTAGTGAGAGGATTGTGCTGATTGGTACCTGGCTGGTAAAGGTTGGCTGGTCTAAGGCTTGGAGTAAGCACCTCATTGGTTCTTTTGAGCCTTTTTTTACATTTGTTTAGGTTTTAACCTTCTAGTATTTATGCCCCACCTTTGACTGTGTTTCTGCTTGTCTGCACATTGCTCAGCACCATGTACTGCCTCACAATTGTGTGCCATAGCTGAAAGATAATTTTGACAATTTTTCCCTTAGATACAGCTGTATCCCATTAGTGCAGTCCTCATCTTTAGCACATTTTCAGGCAAAGAGACATTGCTAATGAAGCTGTGTAAGCACCCATTGTGATAACACCCTGAAGAGTTTTTCCTTAGGTCCTGCTGCACTGACTAGTGTAGCACTAAGCCTAGCCTCTGAGGTACTAATACACCTCACTCACTAGTTATTCCTATGTGTGACCCCTTTTCCTGCCACATTCCTGTTTCTGACCATATACACTTATCTAGCACTATGGATGGACAACTTCCCACAATTTCTCCAGCGAGCTTGATCGAAATGGGCATCTTGAGGCAATGTAGCAATTGCCTCATGTACACAAACAACCCCCTACTTCTAGTCCACACAAACTTAGCATGTGAGAGATGCAGTTATATTAAAAACCTTGAATCCATGCTCTTTTATACACCAGCCAGTACATCTGACACTGAGCGGGTTGTCAGCATGCACACCTTACCACCTACTCCACCCGAATCCACATCACACATACCTACATATGCAGAGGGCCTCACCAGAAGCTTACCTAAACACCAGAGATCTTGCAAACACAAACACAAGCATGCTGCACATAATACTTCCTCTGCAGAACACAATACATACAACAGCTCATGCACCAGTGTCTCACCTGTCAAGCCCATAAGGCTAAACACTAAACCCAACATATTAGTTATAGGTGACTCCGTCGTGAGACACACAGATGTCTCTTTCACCAGGCTGGAAAAGGAAAAGATCACAGTCAGCTGTCTGTCAAGTGCCAGGATCCACCATATCACACATGCACTCAAGTCTCTCAACAACAGATACTGTTATGACTCCGTCATAGTCCATGTTGGTGTGAATGACTTGAGATGTACCTCTCTGGACTATATAAAAAGAGGCATGACTGAGGTCTCGAACTATGTGTCTCAGGCAGGTGTCCCTAGTCTTATGCAGCATTTTAACTTCACCTAGAATGATGCCTCAATACAAACAGAAAATGATTGACTTCAATAATTGGCTTAGATTCTGGTGTCTTTCTAAAGGGATCCAGTATCTGTCAGCCTGGGATGACATGATCAACAGACCTCAGTGCTTTGCCAGAGATGGTCTTCATCTGCCACCCCTAGGATTTTGGCTACTGGCTAGGGCTCTTGCCACTCCCATAGTGCCTTTTTTAGGCAGTGTCACAAGGACAAAACTCCTGATGTAAAATTACCAACAGCACCCTCAAGGTAATGCTGCTAAATGCTAGGAGTCTTAACATGAAACTGCACTCACTGGAAGCAATCCTCTCCCTGGAGGATGCAGACATTTGTGCAGTCACAGAACTTGGTTCAAGGCTGTGGAGAGCACCCCAGCCATACTGAGTTACACCTCCTTCCACACCTTCAGACCACAAACAGAAAGTAAGAAAACTAAAGGAGGTGGTGTATCAATATTCATCAAAGATAAATACATCTCCAGATTGGCTAAACAGTATGATGCCCTAGAGATGTTTTAGGTGCAATTAACTGTTGGTAGGACACCTACTAAAGTCATTGCCAGCTACAGAACTCCCTCCATGAATCAGGACACCCATTCTGCCTATTTGGAACAACTTGAGTCTATCAAGATACATCCAAACACCATAGTTTTGGGTGATTTTAACTACCCTAGCATTGACTGGGTGAATTACTCATGCTCAAACTCACCTGCCCAAAGGTTCTTCGACTTTGTCAACTCCAGTGCCCTTAGACCAGCTGGTTGCCACTCCCACTAGCAGTACCAACATCTTGGATCTGATGCTTACAAATATGGGAGACCAATGTAACACCCCCACTGTGAGTTCAGCCCTGGTGAGAGCTGGCCACAGATCAGTCTCATTTGAAGTAACTATCACACCTGACCCCAGCCCCCCTCCCCCCCCAGCAGCCACTAGACTAAAAAACATCTCCAAAGCAGATTATAACCTTTTACGGGATGGTGCAATTAACTTCACTACACCTCCACCCCCAGACAGAACTGGTAACTATGCCGAGCTCTACACCAATGTCCTATACAAGCACCTGTATAACTGCATTGACTCGGTAGTACTTGTTAGGACCAAAACAAGCTCTTCAAGGAAGAGCAAACCTGTCTGGTGGAGAACTGCCATTAACAGGCTTTACAATAAAAGGAAGAAACTGCTGTCTAACAGTAAGAAGGAGCGGGCTTTAAATTGGAGACACTCCATCCTTAGCTTAAATAAGCAAATAAGATTTCTTGTGAAGTCCTCCAAGGCAAACTGTGAATCCAAATTAGCTTCCTCAACAAAGGACAACCATAAGGCATTCTTTAGTTACATCGTAATCTAAAAGGTAAGGCCCAGATCTGCGCTGAACTGGTAGTTAATGGTAACACATATGCTGAGCTGGTGGACATAGCTAACCTAGTAGCTGACTGGTTTGGTGAATACTTCACTCCCCCCGTCCCCATCACACATACCTCATGACATCCCTATCACCTGTCCCCTACCTTGTATCTCTAAAGAGGAAGTCATTAACATCCTCTTTAAAGTCAAAACTACAGCATCAATGGGACCTGATAACATACAGCATCAATGGGACCTGATAACATCCCAGGCTATGTCCTACATGGGCTCAAACAAGAATTATCATCATTATTGGGTACTCTTTTCAATCACAGTCTAAGCACCAGCTTCATCCCAGCTGAATGGAAAACAGCCACAGTTATCCCCTTGCACAAAGGTGGCATTTCTACTGACCACGCGAACTACAGACCTATTAGCCTGACTAGCCTTATCTGCAAGGCCATGGAGAGAATCATCATGGACCTTATCAACAAAGACATAGGTAATCTCCAAACACTAGATCCTACTCGGTTTGGATTTGTCAAGGGGAGATCATGTCTGTTAAACCTGGTGGACTTCTTCGAGACAGTCAGCAGGACCCTGAACGAGGGGAAGTCTGTGCATACAGCCTACCTAGACCCAGCCAGGGCATTTGACACTATCCCTCACTCAGGCATCATTAGCAAACTAGATATCAACCCTTATATCGTTAGGTCATTGATAGAACCCACACAGCCAAAATAGGGGAATCCACCTCCAACAGCAGACCCATAACCAGTGGCATTCCACAGGAATCGGTCATGGGACCTCTACTGTTCAGAATATATTTCTCCGAAGTACAAGCTAAAACCAAGGGACTATGGCTGACAAAGTCTGCTGATGACTGTAAACTGGGTGCAGGCATAGAATCACCAAATGATGTCAAAATCCTTCAAAATGGTCTTACGTAAGCAAATGACTGGTGCCAAAGTCATGGCTTCAAACTCAATGCAAAAAAAAGTATTATCATCCCTTTCAGAAAGAGCAATGTTCCTGCAAATTATACGTCAATGGTAATACCCTAAGTATGTACTCAGGCAACCATGCCTTTGATCATCATGTTTCCACAGTGGTAAGAAGGGCATTCTGTATGGCTCATCTCATAAGTAAGGGCATTGCCTCGAGAAAAGGAGCAGTTATCTCCTCCCTGAGCTCTTCACTCATTAGACCAATCATTGAGTACAACACCGCTTTTGGTATGTACCTTTCAAAGCACCTGCAGCAATTGGTGAGACCACAAAGGTTCCTCACAAGGAAAATTCAAGGTGTTCAGCAGCTATCCTATGTTGATTGGCTAAAATCACAGTCGCTTCATTCTGTTTCATACAGACTACTCAGAAGTGATCTCTGCCTTGCATATAAGGTGATCTCTGACCCTAACTTATTGGAAATGCTGCACATCCACAAGTCAAATGGCACACAGGTTATTCACTCTAAAGACGTAAACCTGGTATTTGACATCAATACAACCTGCTGAAGGGACAGATTTTTCTCCCAGAGGTTACCACACCTTTGGAATAGACTCCCACTTCACGTCAAACAGAGCACCTCATTGGCCCTCTTCAAACACAATCTAGATGATTGGATGGGTAACCATAAATTCACCCCAGGGGTTCCACCTGCGTCCCTCTTGGACAGGGGCAATAGGTGCTGTTCATGATAACAAGGGTAAATGTGGCTAGACTTGTAAGGGCCCTCAGGCCATTAGCCTAGTAACTTCCTATGATCCTATATCAGGTACATTTAATATAGGTGTTACTGAATCTGGACCTGTGCAAGTGAGCTGTGAGAGATATACCAGCCTAACTTTATGTTGCACTGATTTTATGGAAATATGTATTGTCAAGACATGTTTCTTGTTATTCATGTTTATTTTAAGTGTTATAATTAACAACATTGGTCACATTGCAACTGGTGTGTTTTTTTGCCATGGACAAAACCTATTCTAATGTAATAACATTTTTGCCATAGACTTCTAATTTGCCTACTGAAAAACTTTTGAATTTTTTTCTACTTTTCTGGTCAGATTCAGAATAGCTTTGAAACAGCACATTATAGCTGGACATAGAGTGGTAGTATGAAAGATAACCTCCCAGATTAAATTATTGTTAAAATGTAAATAATAATGCAAAATGGATGTCTGAAATACAATGGCAAGCTTTCAGTATTTGTCTGATTCAAGATGGAATTACTAAATAGCATGACTGCCAACAACTTTTACTTTGTGCATAACATTACATTTATCAGTACTAAATGTAATTAATCTCTTTAGGCCAGTGTTACAGATCCTCTGTATAACTTAAAAGGCTGCATGCATTTTTGATTGGAGATACGTCTGCTCCAGTTTTATAACCATCACTGAATTTAGAGCACTGTACATTTTTGCCCTTAGTTATTGATACAAAACATGCATTAAATAAAACCAGTCCCTGCACAGAACTTTGCAGATCTGCTCAAGGTATCTGTATTGATTCAGACTGAAATTACTTCAACTGGTCTTGTTGCCTCTACCTACTAATCCAGGTTATGATCCCCTTAAGAATACGTAGATCAGTACCCAAGTTCCTACAGCCTTTTAAAACAGTACCATGATGGGTAACATCAAAGACCACAGGGAGATATAAAATTATATAATCCATCAGAATTTCTACTACAGTGATTTCTATAAGATTAGTAACAAAAGTCACCAAGCTGGCAATTTAAGATCTCTGACTTACAAACCCATGTAGATCAATGTAAGTCACAAATTTTGTAGTAGGTAAATATTAAAGAATAACTTTTTCTAAACAGTTCCCTAGGTGTTATAGTAATGCAGTGAGTAGCACTGTTGCCTCATAACAAGAAGTTCTTCAGCTTGGCTCTTGACTGGGGTGTCTTCTATGCAATATTTGCATGTCCTTCCTGTGTTCACATGTATTTTTTCTATGTATTCCAGTTTGCTGACACATACCAAAGATAAGCAATAGATGACTTGGAAACTAAATTGTCCATAGGTGTGTGTGTGTGTGTGTGTGTGTGTGTGTGTGTGTGTGTGTGTGTGTGTGTGTGTGTGTGTGTGTGTGATATGGAAGAAAGGCATGGCAATCTACTTCTGTTCCCTACTTGCCTAGTATCCACGGAGAATAACATCAGCTATTCATGGGATGCTACATGACTCAGATAAAGCTTTACAGCACTGGAGTGGTGGATGAAACATTTCCCTAGATGTGAAGTTAGACTAATAAGCCTCTAGTTATTTATAACCTGATTGTCACCTATGCCTTTGTGGTGTGAAAACTCTGGCTTGTTTCTATGCAGTATGGATATATAAGATTTCAAAATTTCTTAGAAATAAGTCTGGCAGGACTGAGGCTAAAACTGTGCCAAATTTTATAATAGTATAGACATTTAGTTGCCAAAACAAGCCAGAATGTCCTCTATTTTAGTCTCTGCTAAAGTAACTACAGAATTGAAGTTCTACCTAATGTGTGTATTTGTTACTGTAAACATGCAATCTGCAAACTGATAAATAACGTTTTTTATTGCTTTCTTAGGTCAGCATTAAATATTTCATCCAGATTACATGAGTTCTCCTTGACTGAATCTTTTCTGAATTTAGGTTGCATGAATTGGACTTTAATTTTTTTCTCTTAAAAGGTTTTCTGGCTTTTAAAATGTTCCTTAATCTATAAAATACAGAGCTAAATCTTTCAAGATTGGCAACTGTTGGAAAACATCCGTAAATGCACCAGTTGTGTCATATTTTCCTCAGTAATTTTCCCTGGAGTTAATATATAGGTTCTGACTGGCCTTTGGAAAATCTTGGTCAATAAGATGGTAAAGTTTATTTCAGAACAATGACCAACATTAGTTAGTAGTGCTGGAAACAATTTATTCTGTTCAATTCTACATGCATAATGCCATAGCTGTTTTATCATAATCTGCCTGACAGAATTTTATTGTAATGGCAAGACAGTTTTTATGCTTGTTAGATACCTCAGAGCAGCAGCAAAGTAATCAATATGTCACAGTACAGTTTTATAGTCTTGTTTTTTCCTCATCAAACACACACACACACACACACATATATATATATATATATATATATATATATATATATATATATATATATATATATGGGTCTACTTCATAAGATTGACAGACCATTTGATCGACATTCATTTGGTCGACAGCTCATTTGATCGACAACCAGTATTCAAGGCAAAAACCTGGGATTTGCCCCCCTCCCCAATGTTGTGCTACCCTGGAGTTGATATATAAAGTTAGGGGGGTGTGCGGGGCACAGCCTATTTCCTTTAAAACATGAAAAAAACAACAAAAACTACACCCCCCTAACTATATATATCAACTCCAGGGTTGCACAACATTGGGGAGGGGGGCAAATCCCAGGCTTTTGCCTTGAATACTGGTTGTCGATCAAATGAGCTGTCGACCAAATGAATGTCGATCAAATGGTCTGTTGATCTTATGAAGTAGACCCATACACACACACACACACACACACATATATATATATATATATATATATATATATATATATATATATATATATATATATATATATACACACACACACACACACACACACACACCATAAGCAGTGCTGACTAGTTACAACTGCCAATGCATGCACACTAGTAAGAATATCGACAACATACTTTTTCCAGACCTTGCTTCAAGGAAATACTAATAACTCTCAAAGCGTAAGGGCTACAGATAAAGTTCAAATTGCAAAGTTATTTAGGGGAAACATAATTTTGTAGTGATACTGCTTTCATATCTACAAAAATCAATCCTGACACCATGTTTCAGTTTTAATACAGAAAAATACTTTTGGTGTAATCTAGTTATAATATTTCCAGTTTCAAACTATTATACATTTACAGCTTGACTTGCTACACCTACATTATATCTGTTCACCCAGTTGTCAGCTTTCTTAAGATGCTCTGCATGTCATCTGTGTGTACTTTATTTTGGATATACTTAAAGGAAATATGAATGTTTTCATTATGCTTTTAATAACACTTGGAAATAGCATTCATTATGTCTCATAACATGCACACAGTAAGTGTCAGGCATGAGTGATGCAGTTCTTTATGCTTATGATGGCTCTCAAAGGATGTTATGCAGTAACAACACTTTCATGATATTGATGCAGTTTTGCAACTAGTGTTACTAATCATAACTACTGCTATAAATCCTGTTTAACATGGTTGTCTAGGGATTTCATAAAATGTACAACATAACCAGTTTAGAGGGGGCTTATGGGGTTATCATGAGTCAGATGTACTTACAGTGTGAATAAGTTGTTAGGCAGATGTGCAGCAGCTCTCCAAATGCAGGACCAGGGACCATGCTTCTAAATTGTTTTATGTCCTGGTTTGTCATTCATTTGAAATGCAGACAAACAAAAGAGGCATAAGTTTTTAATTCATAGGAAAGTGAAACATTTTGAGAACTATGTATGTAGATCATGACCATTGTTAATAAAGAGATGGGCCTCATGGTGATCCTTGCAGAAATGGGCAGAATGCTACTCTTGTCCTGATGACTTAGGACATGTACACTACAGGCAATACAAAAGATGAGGGAGTGGAATAAATGGAGGAGTAAGATTGGCTCACTGTAGCATACAATAAGATTGTTGTGAATGACAGTGTTATATCATGTTTTGTATGTAACAGGGCATATGCCAACACCTCTAAAAGGGGGAAAATAGGGAGTTTAGAATTTCAAGAAATTTGAAAATATTTGCATGGGAACAGAAAGAATTGGGGATTAATAAAGACAGATTAATACAGGGAGAGGGGGAATGGTAATAGCATTATATGTGGTGGCAATTAATGTGAAGGATCACTTAAAGGGCATGCAAGAGCCCATATCTAGGTTAATGACATGGAATATAGAAAGAATGAAACAAAGGGAGAGAAATGCTTTCAAACGTGATTTCTTAAGCAATCACAGAGAAAAAATGGAGGTTATGATGGGATAGGAGCTTGAATATAGGGGTATGAGGACACTATGGGAGTTTGGGAGGAGTTGTAGAGTAAACACAGCTTTGAATAAGCGATAGATGTGAGGATTGTGCTTTTTTTGTTAATAATAAGTGAGTATCTTGAGGAGTCTTGAAAAAGACAGACATGTTTAGGAGATCAAAAGGAAGGTGATAGGAATATGAGGGGTTAAAGAACTACTCTAGAGCGGGCTGCAGTGAAATGGAGAATGATAAGGGGAGTACAGGTGTAGTAAGTGCAAACTAGAGGGCAGAGGGGAAAAAAGGGGTTAATAGGTAGAATCTCAAAGAACACGGGAACAGACAATATGCAGATGTAATGCTTAAACTATGAGAGGCTTACAAGAAGGAGAGGTTGATTGGGGAGCACAGGCAGAGTGGAAAAAAAGCATTATAAATATGCAGCACATTGAAAGGTTTGGGGTAAGTTTACAATGCACAGTTTGAGGCTACTATATTATTCGCACTTGTTTGACTGAGGAATTTGAGGCTACTATATTATTCGTGCTTGTTTGACTGAGGAAATGAAGACATTAGAATTATAGAAGGAAGAAGAAGAAGAAGAAGAGGGGATATAGATATGTGGTGGGCAAGTTCAGTGATGGAACAGTTTAAAAAATGGAGAACTTAATTGGGGAAATTTTTCAAAAGTTCTCATAATGGAGTTACTGATTTTCTATATTCTAGATGATTGCCACTGTTGAAGTGATACCCTGACCCCATGATCAAAAATGTGAAAAGGGTTTGTGGAGAGATGGATAGATGGATGGATGGATGGATGGATGGATGGATGGATGGATGGATGGATGGATGGATGGATGGATAGATGGATGGATGGATGGATGGATGGATGGATGGATGGATGGATGGAGTTTCTTAAGATGTAAGGGAGGGGAATGGTTTGGAAACACTGGATATTATGCTGATAGCTGTATAAAGTTCTTGACTGCAGGGAGATATAAGACTCTTTTTTCTGGGCTGGATATTGAAGCGTGCTGTTCATCCTTTCATGCATCTGATTGAGGTTGACTGGGTTGGATGGTGTAGGGGAAATAGTACAGAGATGCCTGAGAGATAGATGAAGGGAAAGGAGAACAAGGAGAACTGATTAGCAATTTGATGTAGAAAGGGGGAAGACAAGCACCCTAAGCCTGTACATTTATGTAGGGCAAAGTACATTAGGTATTAGGTTATGTGTGAGTAGCAGTCAAGTAGGTGAGAGTCATAAAGAGAAAATGTAATATGAGTAGAAGGGACAAGGGTTGGAGAGGAGTGCTATCCCTAACAGAACCAAGATGCTATCCTCCAAAAAAAGGAAGCCAATCTGGTGGTCTTCTGCCATAAACAAACTCTAGTAAAACCAAATAAACATTCCAGGCTCAAAGTTAATCCACCAGGAGACAATTTATTAGAGTTAGCGCTTTTGTTTTACTACAGAGTAAAAGTTCTTCAGATGTTAACAAACTCTACAACAGAAGAAAGAAACTGTTGTAAAAAAGAGTAAAACCCCACGACTGGAGGAACTCCCTGGTCAGAATCAGTAAGAAGCTGAGATCCCTCATAAAATCCTCCAAAGCTAGTTGTTGTTGTTGTCTTTTGGCTTTTCCCGGTTAGGGGTCACCACAGTGGAACTCCGGTCCACTAATGATTGGCAGTAGATTTTCACAGTGCTGAGTTGCCAGCTCGACGCCCAACCTTCAACTAAGGCACGCCCATTCACGCATGTCTTTCACAATGCCACTCGACCCATGGGGAGGACATGCAGACTCCGCACAGAAGGTACTCCCTGCACACTAGCTGAGAATTGAACGGGAGAACCTCTTGCTGTGAGGCAACAATGCTACCGCTGCACCAAAGCTAGTTACGAAAACAAAATCGCCACTGATTCTAAAGACAACCACAAAGCATTCTATAGCTATGTCAAGAATCTCAGTGGCAACACTCAAATCTGCTCTGAGTTACAGCACAATGGCATTAAATATACAGAACCAACTGATATTGCCATCATCCTGGCAGATAGGTTCAGTGCTAACTTTACCCCCTCTCAGGGCCCATCTCTATACCAGAAGAATGCAAAGTTCCTATAATCATGGCTGCACAAGTAAAAACCTCACTCTCCAAAGCCAAGAACACAGCATCCATGGGACCTGACAACATCCCAGACTGCCTTCTATACGAACTACAGAATGAACTGGCACCCCACCTAAGTACCATGTTCAGTCATAGCCTCACCTCAGGCTTTGTGTCCATTGAATGGCACACCATGACAGTTATCCCACTCCATAAAGGGGGAGCCTCGACAAACCCTGGAAACTACCACCCCATTAGCCTGATGAGCCTGGACTGCAAGGCCATGGAACGTATCATTGTGGAACTTATAAACAAAGACATTGGAGATCTCCAAACTCCAGACACCACGCAGTTCAGGTTTATAAAAGGCAGATCATGTCTCCTAAATCTGATAGACTTCTTTGAAGCAGTCACCAAAGCCATAGATGAGGGTAAGGTGGTTCACACAGCCTATCTAGATCTCACCAAGGCGTTCAACACCATCCCCCACTCTGGAATTATAGATAAACTCACTAAACTAGGTATAAATCCCTATGTCACAAGATGGGTTGCCAAATGGCTTACTGACAGAACCCACACTGTGAAAGTAGCAGACTCCAAATCAGACTTCAGACCAGTGACAAGTGGAGTACCACAGGGTTCAGTCCTGGGTCCTCTCCTGTTTGGTGTCTACTTCTCTGAAGTACAGGCTAACACAGAAGGTTGTTGGCTAACTAAGTTCGCAGATGACTGCAAACTAGGAGCCATAATCAAAACTCCTAACTATGTGGACATCCTACAAAAGAGCCTCATTGAGACAGATGCCTGGTGTCAAAGCCATGGCCTCAAGCTCAATGCCAAAAAGTGCATTGTCATCCCCTTTGGTAAAAACTCTGTACCCATGAACTATCACATAGGTGGTAATCTACTTAACACCAAAAGTGTGATAAGAGACCTTGTGACACAGGTGGGCAGTAATCTCTCCTTTGATAATCACATTGCCACAGTGGTCAGGAAATCCTTCTACGTGGCACACCTCATCACAAAAGGTTTCTCATTCAGAAAAAAAGAGGTCATTGTTCCCCTCTACTCATCACTCCTTAGACCCATTTAGAGTACAATTGATATGTACCTCACAAGACATCTACAACAACTGGAAAGGCCACAGAAATACCTCACAAAGAGTATTACTGGTCTCAATCAGATGCCCTATGCAGACCGTCTCAATAAACGCCAGCTTTACTTCATCACATATTGCCTACTCAGAGGCGATCTCTGTCTAACATGCAAAGCTATGTCAAACCCAGAGCTGTTGGACATGCTCCACTTAATGAAATCCCAATCCCTCCAAGCTACATGCTCTAGGGATCTAAACCTTGTCACCACAATAAACAGAACATGCTGGAGGGATAGATTCTCCCAGAGACTTCCCATACTCTGGAACAGACTACCTATCTATGTCAAACAGAGCTCCTCATTAGCACTCTTCAAGAAAAATCTTAATGATTGGATGGCAAATAGGAAATTCACCCCGGGAATCACTTCTGTGGCTCTTCTTGACAGGGGCACAGGAAAATAATTTTTTTTGGGTGGCGAAAGCCAGGGTACCTTTTTGGCTAAGCTTATATAGGCCCTAGGGCCAATAGCCTAGTACCTACCTATGAACCTACAAACCTATGAGTGTAAGAGGTGAGATGCAGGGAGCAGAGTGAGTTCTTAGGTGACTAGTATAAGGAAGAGAATGGGAGGATATAGGATATTAGATTTAATAAAAGGGGTACATGAATTTTTAATGCATCAACTTAGTAAAGGATGGGAGTAAGGAAGAAAATGCATATGGAACTGAGGGGAGATGACTTGGTATACAAAAGAAAATCAGCAGCTGTGGACATGCTGACTGTGTTTTCCATGCCTGTGTGTGTTGTACAGTACTATTTATGACATATTATGGTAGGGACTGAAACACAGATATCTCTTCTCTTCATTTTATGTATCATCGCACTATGGGCTTACTGCAGCAGGTACTTCAGCAACTGGATGAGGTAAAATTCTACAAGCATCAATTGCCTGTAGCATAGGATGACAAGCAACAGAGCTCTGATTACTGTTTTCCATCTGAAACCCCTGCCATATGATTTCCAAACTTGCTCCAGCAGTGGCTAATGCATGTGAGGCGGGGTCTTGATCCTCACCAAAAAATACTTGCAATCTAATTTTTCAAACTTTTTTGTTTCTGACATACATTTTCAATGTTTTGGTTCCTCTGCATTCGCAAGAATGAGGGTCAATAGTAGAACCACTGCAGCATGTAAAAAAGAGATAACTTTGGCATGGAACAGAGTTATGTCATCAGTCTATGTGTCAGCAAGTCATCATAACCCTTCACAGAGAAGGTAGTAGTAGAGTGGCAAAGAGGTACAGAGAGAGGGGTTGTAGGGCACTACCACTGACACAGCAGAATAAGAGCATGCAGGGCTTCTTCACATGACAGTCAGATGTCTGAAATCATACATGGAGGTAATCCATTTCTATTTTGTTCTTATACAAAACAAACATTTTAGGGTTGTTATACATGTTATCAAAAATAATATTTTTGTCTCTGCATTTAGTCACTGACCTGTACTCATGATTTTACTTAACCTTGGTTTGAGCATATTTTGAGCTGCAAATTACCTAAATCTTGTTTTTACTTTATTTTCTGGTTTGAGTTAAAGCTGGGCTGCCTGTTTGTGAGAAGTATCTACACATCTTTCCTGTATCCAATTATTGGTATCTATGGCTTCCTCTTACATCTCAGACACAAATAAGTCAGTGAATTTACAATGTTCATATTGCACTTAGGGTGTCATCTGAGAGTGTGTGTGCATATGTGTGAGCTTGTGTGCGTGATGTGCATTGTGTATGTGAGTGCAAACGTACATAAGAATGTTCTCCTGGTTATATTGGTTGTGCCTTATGTAATTGACACATATCATAATACCATCATCTTTAGAATAGGTGTAAAATTAACATCATTCATAAATGAATCAGCCTTCTTAGATTTACTGTGGAAACTATGATAAAATAAAGGACATTCTTATGAAATCAGAAAGGAATGAAATCCTCAATAACCCAAATAAATCTGCTCAGGACACTATTAACAAATTTTATGAAATTATTAATTTTTACAATCATGAATACATACTAGTAAGACACAGCCCTTTGGTACAATTGCTAAATTAAAAGATGTACAACAGAAGAATAGATAGAAGTTTCCAGAAATTACTATATTCACAAAAGCATCTCTAGATAAAGCAAAGTACAGAGAAACTACTGTTGTTTCTTATTAAATCCCCCATATCTATCAACTTAAATTGGTGTCAATCAATGAAAGCAATAACAAGAAATTATTTAATTACATTAGAAAACTGAAAGTGAAAATTGTGATTGAAACATGTTATCAATAAAAAATGAAATGGTCATCCATAGGTTCATAGGTTGGTACTAGGCTGTTGGCCCTAGGGCCCATACAAGCCTAGCCATAACAATTCCCTGGCTATTTCTTCCCACAGTATTTACTTCCCTGGACCCCTGTCTAGCAGGGTGACTGATGTGATCCCCAGGGTGAATTTCCTATCTCCCATCCAATCATCAAGGTTCCTTTTGAAGAGGGCCAAAGAGGCACTCTGCTTGATATGTATGGGCAGTCTATTCCAGAGTCTGGGGAGTCTCTGGGTCAGGAACCTATCCCTCCAGCATGTTTTGTTCATTGTGATGACAAGGTTTAGATCCCTGGAGCATGTGTCTCTGAGGGATTGGGATTTCTTTAAGTGTAGCATGTCCAACAGCTCTGGGTTTGACATGGCCTTGTATGTTAAGCAGAGATTGCCTCTGAGTAGATGCTATGCGACAGAGTATAGGTGGAGTTTTTTTAGATAGTCAGCATACGGCATCTGCTTTAGGCCTGTGATTCTTTTAGTGAGGTATTTCTGAGGATTTCCAGTTGTTGCAAATGTTTTGAGAGGTACATACCAAATGGGGCATTGTATTCTATAATGGGTCTAATGAGGGATGAGTACAGTGGGACAATTACCTTCTTTTTTCTGGAAGAAAAGCCCTTAGTGATGAGGTGTGCCACATAGAAGGATTTCCTGACTGTTGTGGCAATGTGGTTATCTAAGGTGAGACGACTGTCCACCTGTGTCCCTAAGTCTCTTATCACACTTTCGGTGTTTAGTGTACTGCCATCTATGTGGTAATTCACGGGTACATGTTTTTTCCCAAATGGGATAACTATACATTTCTTGGCATTGAGCTTGAGCCCATGGCCCATGGCCCATCCTCAGGATAGAGAGAATTTCAACAAGTGACATTAAAGCATTACATTTTTTCACCAAAAGCACTGTCACTGATAGTGTAGACCTCCATTGTCTCCAGTGCTTTGCAACCTCTGAATTGGTATAGTTAAGTTAAAGGGTGTGGAGGAAGCAGGGAGACCCCCCAAAAGAGAGACCATTTTGTTTGTTTAGCCAAATGAACTTTTGGTGATACATTTTGGGAGTTTTTGCATCTGAGAATGTGTTGCCAAGCAATTGACATAATTCCTTAAAAAAAAATACATTCCATTAAACAAAACCACAAATTACATTGTTCCCTGTGCAGAATCAAGAAATATCTAACTAAATTGCAATCAGTATTTTTAAATAAAATGTTAACATGTGAACACATCCCTGACTTATGGCAGCAGGCTGTAGTTCTATAAGCTCTCAAAGAAGGTACACATTATATCCAAAGAAATGTAGTCCCATCAGTCTGAATACTATCCAATGCAACATCGTAGAAGTGAAGTGGAGAGGTTTAGAAAGATTGGAGGCCATATTGATGGTGAGCTTTTTCACTGCGGGGAGACAGAATACTTCCTTTCCTGGTGCTCATATTCAAGTTTATCTAAACATGAAATAATGGACCTTTTTCTGTTAGATATAGAACATTATTATTTTTTTTGTTATAGAGGTATCTTGTCATTTGTATCATGCATTATTCCTTGAACTTTAGCACTCAATGATATTGCAGATTATTTATCTTGAAATTACTAAGGCTTTTGACACTATTCCTTACAAGGGAATAAATGACAAATTGATTGAGTTTTTCTTCTTTTTCTTTCAGCTTTTCCTGGTTAGGGGTCACCACAGCGGATTACCTGTCTGCTCATGATTGGCAGTAGAGCTGTACGGTGTCGAGTTGCCAGCCCGGCACCCTACCTTCCACAGAAGGCACACACACACACACACACACACACACACACACACACACACACACACACACACACACACACACACACACACACACACACACACACTTAGGGCCAATTTAGTGTTCAATCCATCTACAGCATGTCTTTGGGACGTGGGAGGAAACTGGAGCACCCGGAGGAAACCTACGTGACCACAGGAAGGACATGCAGACTCTGCACAGAAGGCACCCCAGCATCAAACCAGAGAACCTCTTGCTGTGAGGTGGCAATGCTAACTGCTGCACCACCGCGGCCGCCCAACAAATTGATTGACTAAAGTCACTAAATGACAATTCACATGTAATTCTGTTTTATTTTTGTATGTGTTCTTTTTGTTCTGGTCTTCCTCCTGAGCATAGAGCTTAACCACATGGCTGCTTTATTGACCCAGTCATTTCCTGTGGTTGAGTCACTCCCTAGTGGTAAGGAGGAGCATATTGAGTGCTGTGCCATCATCTATGAAGATGATTTTTTTTCATTTAAGCTTTAATTCTATAGTTTATGCCTATTAACGTGGTTAAGTAAAGTGTATCATTCAATTCTGCAAGTGATGTAACTCCTGAAGAGAGCCCTGCCAATTTAAATACAGCACTTCTGTGTGCTATCAATTTTCTATTATGGAGACATGTGCCTCAGAAAAACATCTCTCCTCTCCTGAAGAGAGGCATGCTGGGAGAGGCACGTCATTCCTCTCTTCATCCACACCAGCCACACCAGGTACCTAAACTACTAATCCAATTAATTTTGCATGGATCATACTTATGGCTTTATTCTTTTATGCCAATGGAGCTGGCAATCACTATTTAATTTAATGGATAACAACTGTTTAAGCTGCTGGATGTAACAAGTCAAGATGGGGAGTTACCTATCACTTCCAAAAAGGTATCACCAATGGTATCCTGCATGTGTCTGCACTTAAGCCACTTTTTGTTTTGAACTACTCTTCTTAGATATAAAAGTGTTGATCTTTTTGCAAACTGGATAATATAGTTGTTTCAATAAACAATGCTGAAATTCAAGATAATTTACAAAAGAACAGTCCAAGTGCAGTAGTAATAACATCACCTTTAATGTCAGTAAATATAGCACCTTGAGACTTGGGAAAAGAACATAAATTATGATTGCAAGATAAATGGTGAAATCATAAAGAACTACACCATCATTAAAGATCTAGGGACAACAGTAGACAACAATTTAACTTTGAGCTCTGTGTATCGACCAATTTCAGAAAAGTATATGCTGCACCCATTTTATTCTATAAAATATGTCTAGTTACTCACTAGAGATCAATAAATCACTTTATACTATACTGACTGAACCCTTATTGAATAAATTGCTATATGTGGTAGCCTTTTAAGCATGTTACTTAAAAAGATGCAGAAACAGGCTTTGCACCATGAGAATGGAGGACTGCAACAGTTATCCCACTTACCAAGAGTAGATCATCATCTGACACCAGAAACTAGAGACCTACTAGTCTGACTAGTCTAATATGCACAGCCATGGAATGAATTATCATGGAAATAACCAACAAAGACATAAGCAACCTTTATACACTGTAACCAGCCCAGTTTGGCTTGCTGAAGGGAAGATCATGTCTACTAAACCTGGTGGACTTCTTTGAGAAGGTCACCAAGGCCATGGATGAAGGAAAAATGGTGCATACCACATTTCTGGACCTGGCTAAGGCATTCCACACAATATCTCACTTAAGTACAGTTGACAAACTCACCAAACTGGGCATAAACTCCTAAATAACTTGGTGGATTGCCAGCTGGCTCACAGGCAGGACCTGGGAAGTCAAGATTAGTAATACTACCTCCACTAAGAGACCAGTCATCAGAGGGCTACTTTATGGCATAGGGCTTGGATTGCCCCTTTTTGGAATCTGCTTCTAGGAGTTAAAGGCTAATCTCAAGGGCCTTTGGCTGACCAAGTTCACAGATGACTGCAAATTCAGAGCTATCATAGATTCCTTCCATGACAGAAACATCTTACAAGATGGTCTAACACAGACAAATGGAAGGCTGCAAAGTCATGGACTAAACCACAATGCCAAGAAATACATTATAGTGCCTTTTGGGAAATATGCCACCCAGGCTAATTACTCCATCAGTAAGACATCCCTAAGAGTTGACTGAGTATTCAGGGAACATATGTAGACAGTAATCTGTCTTTGACCAACATGTGGCCAAAGTAGGAAGAAAATAATTTTATGTTGCCCAACTTATAAGTAAGGTAATGGCATCCAGGTCCAAGGAAATCATATTATAACTTTATTCAGCCCTTATCAGATGCATCATTAAGTATAATGACTCCTTCTGAATGTACCTGACCAAACATATGCACCAGTTAGAATGCCCACATAGTTTCCTTACCAGGTGAATCCATGGTATAAACACATTACTCTATATAGATCTCCTTAAAGCCCTATCTCTATACTCTGTCTCCTACAGGTTACTGAGACAAGGCACCCTCATATCCAACTCTGATGAACCTTTTGCACATTTGCAGAATGAACAGCATCAGAACTACTAAATCCAAGTATTTAAATTTTGCTTATGACATAAATAAGACATGTTGATGAGACAGATATGTATCTGACAGGATCTCCATGTTCTGCAACAGGGTCCCCATCCATGTGAAGCAGAGTCCAACCCTAAGTGTATTTAAACGTAACCTTAACTAATGGATGGAAAATTAGAAATCCACTCCAGTTCTGCCCCCACCCCATGTCTCTGATAGACAGAGATGGATGTTAATGTCCAAACACTCCCCAAATAATGTCTGGAAACTTCCTAACTAGCATACCTTCCAATAAATGCTCATGATACATAGGGATATAATTGAGTTGGGTTGCATGATTAGGCTTACAAAAGCCCTGGTGGACATTAACTTAGTAACTATGAACCTATAAGCCTAATAATATGTTTACCATAAATACTATAGGGTTGGAAAACCAGAATTATTCAGAATGGCTGCAGATACTGTGATTTCTATTTCTTATAAGTTACTAAGAGGTGACCTCTAATTGATTTATAAGGCAGATATTATTTAGTTCTACAGTCTATAGTTGAACACACTTCTGGGGAAGCTAACATCAGACTGTGGAACCTAAAACTAAAAATAAGTATCAGTGATAGAATAAAATATGACCAATGTGATATACACCTTCCCAGATTATGGAATAAGCTTCTCCATACAATGATAAAATGTCAGTCGAGTAACGTGGCCAAAATGGCTAACTTAGAACAGGAACTGGTAAAAACTCTGTAACTTAAGACTTTTCTCTGACAGAAAATAGGAATTTGGAGATACTCGTAAGCTCTTTATATTCACTAATAGTGTAAAGATGTATAGCTTGGTTAAGTGAGAAGAGATAACATGAGCCATTCAAAAATGGCACTCAGGATTCATTTGTTAAAAAAAGATACCCAGTCACTAATATCTAAGAAGAATGCAGAAAGAAGATGGATCTTTTTAGAAATTCTTATGAAACAACAAAGTGCACAAATTAGTAGTAAAGAAGAAGAAGCATTAAATGACCATGAAGGAAGAATAACTAAAAGTGAGTCACAAACTGAATTCCTTCTAAAACAAAATGACTGGCTTATTGATGAAGTTGATGATTTAGTAAATAGACTGAGACAAAACAATATCAGAATATATAGCATGCCTGAAAAAATATGAGGAAGACAACATAGTAAACTTCTTAACAACCTGGATGCATAAAACATTGAACTTACCTGAAATGTTATGTTTTGGGATTTTATGGCCACATAGATCCTTGAGAACACATTTGAAAAAGAAACAAGTCACCACCACATTCAATAATAGTTATGTTTAAGTCCAGCATGGAAAAAGATCAAATATCAAAAGCAGCATGGTCAAGCCCACCTTTGAGAATGACTTTTCCGGTAAAGTAATGAATAAAAGGAAATCCTGCTTGCCACTGATTAAAGTTTGATACACTGTAAAAGGCATCTATGTTGGTTAATAAAAATACAGTTCTTAACAACACTGATGAAATGGACTATAATGCTACATCCGTCAAGAGACAGAGTGAGCTAAATTTATGGAAAACTGCTTTTAAAGTTAAAAAGCTTAAAAACAAGTGACATTTATTTTATGAATACAAGAACTTTAACTTTTCAAACAATGGATTTACCCAATAATTAAAGGCTTTATTTAGTACTTTAAGCTACAAATAAAATGTAAGTATGTATTTATGCTTTAAACTTTATATAATAGGGTATATAAATATTTAGTCTTACTATATTTATAGTGAAAGACTTAACATATTTCCTTTGAGCTAAACTTATAATTTCATCTCTAAATATTAAAGAAATATTTCCTGTATGAGAATGACATTAAATTATTATTGGTAACTTTTCAATCTATATAAGAGAAGAATCTTTTTTGTTTTTACTCAGTAAGTGTATTACACGGTTAAATGAATGTCAGAATTATGTAATATGCTAATTAGGAGTGCTAAAGTGTTGGTGACTGTGTTTTGGTTTTTTATGTATTTTTTATTCTACATAGTGATTTATATGAGATGCTTTTTTAGCTGCATCATGCATTTTGGTTAGCACAAAAAGTTTTTCTTTTCTTTGAGCTCATTAAGTTTAAGTGGGGTGTGACCATTTGTGACTGAGGTATATAAATTGCTTTGCATGCAGTTTTTAGTTGTCTGTAGAAGTCTGGTTATATATACCAGATGAAAGCGCTTACTTCGTTTCATGTTTTAAATAAATTTTCGTGTTTGGATCAATGGATTTCAGCCTGTGTTACTTTGTGTGAAGGTTGGTTTTCGTTTGTGCTTGGCTTTCCTAGTTTTTTCCTACCATGGCTGAAAGGAATCCTGACATTTCCTATGAGGACTTCCAGCAGTTAAAGAATTCTGTTCACACCCTGACAGAGTTGGTTAAACAACTTTTACCTAATCCCCCTACTGATGGTAACAATTTGGGGACAGTGGATGAAAATGTTTCAGACATGGACTATGTCAACATGCCTCATGCCCTGAGGGAAGGGTTACAGTCTAACTATGGGGAAGATTTTCCACCCCTCAACCTTAAAAATAGTGTTGCTATTACTGCTGGTGATGGCCATGCAGTTCGTTCGAAGAATACACAACAACCCGTAGTTACAGGTACACTAGATTCCTGGCTTCACAGGAACGGTCCATCAGTATCAGTGGAAGGAAGTGATTCCACTGCAATAGACGTACAACTACAGTCCTTTAAAGAGAAGCTTATTGAATATAAGAAGGTTCAATAGGAAAATGTGTATTTCCAGGAGTGCTTAAGAAAGAAGCTGGTGCCTAAAGGACTTCGGATGTGGAAATTCCCGACAGGGCCGACAGGGCTAACACCACATTCCCTCTACCATCAGGAGCTGTTAGCCCTATTCGACCATCACGGTTGTGAGCTATTTGAGCTCATGATCAAACATAATACTGTGCGGCTTAACAAAATACATGAAGATGTCCATGTACTGGATTCCAACATTCATCAGAGAGGCTTATACGACAGATGCCGACATCAGTACTATACTATCTTCCAGCAAGTGGACAATGTTGTTTCCTTGATTTTCACCCAAAAGGCCAAGAAGCTGGACTGGGATCAGAAGGCATATCAGGCTGGGAAAGCCTATCCTGCACCTCCTACTGTGTTTGGTAACCGCATGGTACATTTTCCTTCACATTCACAAAATGAGGAACATAATGGAGGTGAAGAAGAAAGGGAAGAGGTCCCTTTAGGCACCCCAGGGCCGAGATTCTCAGAAAGGATAAGGAACTGCAGGCAGCAACAATGGAATCCTTATCCACAAGGGAACAGTTGGAGACAATATGGGCAGAGGAATGGCCCCTATGCCAATACGAACAGGCAACAGAGGTGACTGTTTTTAAACCACCTACTGTTATTATGAATAATAAAAAGGATTTTAAAATTTACAACTATACCAATGTTATTTTATCTGTTTCTCATGCTGATTTAATCTGTAAAGGGTACAATTTTGTACTGAGTAGATCTAGTAATTTAGCTGAACTCATTTGTGATTTAAAGTTCTATACACGCAATTTAAATTTGAAATTTTTACACAGGAATGACACTGATGCATTTAATGGAGTAAATACAGGAATTAGAGTACCTAGTACTTATAACCCAGACCCACGTAATATTCTGAAGTCTTTTGAAAGGGTTTGTGAGATGGATTCCCGTCATTATCTAGGTGCACATGACCAAGCTTGTAACCTTACGGAGGCTGAATCCAATCTGCTAACAGAATTCAGGGCTAGGAGGGATCTCAGAGTTATTCAACCTGATAAAGGTGGGGGGTTGGTGGTTATGCATAAAGATTTCTATGTGCAAAGCATGTTTAAACTCTTATATAGTGATACTTACTGTGAAGCCTTCCTTAACAAAGTCAACATTGCTTATCGGAAAATAGATTGTTATCTGTTAGATATGCTAACACAAGATCAGATTAACATAGACGAGTATAACTACATGACAACCGACTCCCCAAAAACCCCAGTTATTTTTGGGGTACCTAAGATCCACAAGGATTTAGTTAATCCACCATTATGCCCTATTGTGGATTTGGAGTGGTTTAAAACCAGTTACATAGCTAAATATCTGGATAGGCATCTAAAAGACAAGGTGCTGAGTATCCCTCACATATGTCGCGATTCCTGGCATTTTTTGGAAGAATGTAACGTAATTGCAACTACGGGGGAAAGTGTTCCATTTATAACTATTGATGTCAGGGAATTGTTTAGTTGTATCCCACAAGATATTGGATTGGAGTTGTTTTCGGAATTCTTATTTGAAGAATTGGGGTTGAAGCAAGACAAGATTAACTTGTATGTACAACTTATGGACATTGTGTTGAAGAACAATTATATTTATTATGAAGGGCATTATTTCAAACAACTGCTATGGATTGCCATGGGGTCAGCATGTGGTCCTTTATTTGTGAACATTGTAATGTTATGGTGGGAAAGATGTTTTTTATTCCCTTCCTCCTATTTTTTGCACTGTTCCTTATATTTATGGTATCTGGATGATTTATTCATAGCATGGAAAGGAACTAAGGAGAATATTGCCCCCTTTATTGATTATATTAATCACAACACAGCATTTTTGAAGTTTTCACACACCTGGGATGAAAAAGAAATTTCCTATTTGGATGTTAAGATAAATAAATTATAGGATGGGGATTAAAATCTACTATATTTAGAAAAAAACATCTATTCTAACAGTATCCTACATTATTCCAGCAATCATCCAATGCACGTTAAATGTGGTATAGTTAAGGGCCAACTAGAAAGAGCAGCTCGCATGGTTTCTAAGTTTGAAGATTTTTTGCAAGACTGTGATACTATGGGGCAGATGTTTTTAGATAAAGGATATCCCGACAGTCTTGTATATAATATCAAACAAGAGGTTATAAGAAAATGACACAGTGTTTTTATATCCCCATTTTGGGGTGTGCAGGGAATATTCCCTGCCCCCCTACCTCTGGGGATGGTACCCGCTTATCTGGAGACAACTATGAGCATGTTAGAGGGGGCACTGAGTTAGATAATTCTCAGGTAATTGATACCCAGCAGAATTTTTGCCCTTCATGTCCATTTGTATCCACTTTTTCTAGTGAGAGTCATATTGTACAGGACATTCTTAATAAGAATTGGCCTATATTATCGAGCGAACCCAGTTTGGCTGGGATTTGTAGTAGGAAACCTAACTTTGTTTTTAGAAAGAGCAGAAATATCAAGGGCCTCCTGGAACAAACTACAGATGGGGGAATAGAAGGAAAGATGTATCCATGTGGTATGTGCCACCAGTGTAATTTTATTCTGCCAACTACTAGTATTACTATACGTGATAAGAGGATTAAGATTAAAGGTAAATATAGTTGTTATACTCAAGCAGTTGTGTATGTTGCCATGTGTACCAAGTGCCCAGCCTTTTACATAGGCAAAACTCAATGCAAACTGGCTCAAAGGATATATGAGCATAGATATGAAATGCAGCAACACAATGAGAAAAATGCACTATACAGGCACACACAAAACTTTTCCCCAGTCATGCATTTAAATTTGTAATATTACAACAAGTAAAATGTTGGGATAGGGGGGCCCATGGAAGATATTCCTTGAAGAGAAAGAAATGTGGTGGCAGGTTTTTCTTCATGCATATTCCCCCCCAGGTTTAAATGACACAGCTTCCATATCAAGCAAGTTAAAATTAAAAGTATTTGATAGGTAATTTTTCTAGTTCTAGTTAGTGAGGGTGTCCCTGACTTTATTTGATATAGACTAGATTAAATGTTTTTTCAGTACTATATGTTTTAATAATTTTTGCATAATAATGTTAGCAGAATTATTTATATATTTATGCATTTTTAAAAAAATGTTTCATACCATGTAGGTTTAGACTATTTATTGTATGACAAATGTTCTGATTTTAGAACAGATACATATGTATTTTTTTATTCTACAAAGTGATTTATATGAGATTCTTTTTTTAGCTGCATCGTGCATTTTGGTTAGCACAAAAAGTTTTTGTTTTCTTTGAGCTCATTAAGTTTAAGTGGGGTGTGACCAATTGTGACTCTGAGGTATATAAATTGCTTTGCATGCAGTTTTTAGTTGTCTGAAGTAGTCTGGTTATATATACCAGACGAAAGCGCTTACTTCGTTTCATGTTTTAAATAAATTTTCATGTTTGGATCAGTCGATTTCAGCCTGTGTTACTTTGTGTGAAGGTTTTTTTTTATAGCACATTCCTTTCACAAGTCATTTACAAAGCAATTAGCACTTAAAAATAAAACTTGAGATAAAAAAAATGATTTGGTTGTGTAAAATGACTTGGTCCTTGCTTACTTTGCTTCCCACCTGCTTCTTAAGCTATTTTGATAAAAAAAAAACAGATCCTAAATGAGTTCAAAGTTCAGCAATGATGTTTGTTATAGCAGGATGTGTCTGAATCATGACTGTGATGACAAGGAGAAGAGATCTAAACTTCTTTTCAAAAGTGTATCTTAGAAATCTGCTCAAAATAATATTTTTTAAATACTTGTTTAGAAGGGAAGGACTGGAAAGACAAAAGCTATAGTAATGTTATACAGGGTCCATGTTAGGCTACTAAAAATAATAAAACATGAACAGTTAAATCTCAGACGGAAAACAGCAAAACAAAAAAGCAGCAAACAAGGACATCAATGAAAATAAATTCATGAAATGGCCACAGTTGGCCAGCAACCAGGAAATAACACAGTGCATACGGTAAGGATTTTTGCCAGGTTGAAAATTTAACAGTTCACAGATAGTAAAATTTGATGCATCTTTGATGGCTGTTAATGCTAGGAACATTAATAATACATTTTTATTGGAAAATTTACTATGTTCCCACAAGATTGATGTTGTTAATGTTTGTAAAACATGGTTAAAGAACAATGAGTGTAAACCGGTTCTATCAGGGTGTAAATGTTTTTACTGTAGCAGACATTCTAACAAAAAAATCAGGTGAAGGTGTTATGAAAGGGATTAAAGATATTTATGAGACCTGTGATTATTACATGTTCAATGATAATACCGATACTACAGACTGTGCAACTGTGACATTAAAGGCAACCCTGGAACATATAACAGTTGTTGGAGTGTATAGACCACCAAATTCAAGTGCAGATGACCTGAAGAAATTCAAACATTTTTTGAATGAAACCCAGGAGGAAAGAATAATACTTGCTGGGGACTTAAATTTACCAGAAACAGCCTGGAATAGTATTGATTCAACAATGTTAGTATGGAAATTATTCACAGCGTATATTCAGGAACAACAATTGCTTCAGACTGGAAAAAAAACTACCAGGGGACGGAACATACTAGACATTGCGTTCCCAAAGAAATTACTGTAACTTCAAGTCAAGTTTTTCAACTATTGATGTGCAGTGATCATGAGTGTATAAAGCTTAATTTGTTGCTAGATAATTATGCCAAACTGAAATCTAAGCCAATGCACAGGTGGTTACTTACAGATTATATGGAAGCAAAACAGTCACTATGTAAAACTAACTAGAGTGAGGTGTTCAGTGGAAAAAACTGCAGATGGAATGTGGAAAGTTTTAAAAGAGAAATTGTTTGAGTGCAAAAATTAAAAAAAAAAAATAGCATCAGGATCTAGGCAGACAACATCAGAGGGATATATTTTCATAAGAACAAGATATCTGATTAAGGCGAGAGGCAAAAAAAATATAAGGAATGGAAGAGAGGTTGAACTACAACTTTGAAAACTGAACTAAAGACGGACAAACAGATTAAGCACAGTATGAAACAAGATCAAGAAACATTTGAAGAAAATTTATATAAAGATACTGAGCATAATAGGAAACCTTTTTATAGATACATAAGATGTGGAAGGAGTAAAGACACACAAATTGATAAACTGTGTACAGATTCTAAAATTTATTCTCAGCACAACAGATTATAGATATATTTACAAAATCTTATGCAAAATAGTTTGGCTCCACAAAAGGGGTGATAAGTTATCTGAGTGACATCCAGGTAACTCCAGATACTGGAATCAAATTAGATTATATTGAAAAAGAACTGCACAAACTGGATCTAAACAAAGCACAAGGAGGAGACGGAATTAGAAACAATGACCTGAGAAAACTTCAGCAAGAACCTACAGTACCATTATATCTATTATTCACTAGGTCATATACATATGGGGAGATTCCTCAAGACTGGAGAAATGCACTTATTAAGCCAGTATTTAAGGGGGAGGGGAGCAGGACTAACCCAGAGTCATATACTTTCATGTTGTGGAAACATAATGGAGAAGGTAATATTTGCTACGTTATTGTCAGAACTGGATAGGTTGGGACTTGAAGCCCTATATCAACATGCATATGTTGAAAACACATCTATTACCACCTGTAACATGATGTTCTATAAACTCTCTCAACTAGGCATCAATCCATATGTTAGCAGATGGGTAGCAAATTGGCTCACTGATAGAACCCACCTAATCAAAATAGAGGAAGCCACCTCAAACAGTAGACCCATAATGAGTGGCGTACCCCAGGGATCGGTCTTGGGGCCTCTGTTATTTGGGATATACTTCTCTGAGGTGCAGGCCAAAACCAGTGGGCTATGGCTGACCAGGTTTGCAGATGACTGCAAGTTGGGCACAGTCATCAATTCCCCAAGTGATGTGGATGTCCTCCAAGAGGGTCTCACCCCAATAAATGACTTGTGCCAGAAACATGGCCCCAAGCTGAATGCCAAAAAATGCATCATCATCCCCTTTGGGGAGAATGATGTCCCCACATATTATTACATTAATAACAACGTCCTAAGCACACAATCAGTAGTGAGGGATTTGGACACCCAGGTTGATAACAACCTGACTTTTGACCACCATGTTGCTTCCGTTGTACAGAAAGCTTTCTACAACACCTCATAAGTAAGGGTATCTCAGCCAGGGACAAAGGGGTCATAAAAACCCTGTATTCTTCCCTTATAAGGCCAATTATTGAACTATAGGTTGTATATAAAGATTTATAAAGTCTAGGAAATCAAAAATAATGAAGTCATTGTTTGTTAGTTACATTAGACCCAAACTGGAGTATGGAATAACAATATGGAAACCCTATAAGAAAACATGTATGAGTAAACTGGAAAGAGTACAGCAGAAATATACCAAGGGCATCCACAAATGTGAAAATTTAAGTTATTATGAAAGACTAAAATATCTGAACTTGTACAGTGTCTCTTACAGATATCTACGAGGAGATTATTCAGGTATATAGGGCATTTAGAGACAACTACCTCTGGGAATGTTTGGGGTTATCAAAAAGTACTAGAGAATCATCAGAAGATTCTATAGGAATGAGAAGTGTACTAACTGATTCTTTGACAAAGTAACCGACAGACGGAACAGACTACCAAATTACATTAAAGCAAGTGCTAGCTAGATATCTTTAAGAACAGCCTGGACACTTATTATGGGAACAAGTGTTTTTGGTACATTGGCAAGTTAGAAGGGCACTAAGTCCCATGCATGAATATTTGTATGTATGTATGTATGTATGTAAGGGAAATCTTTTAAATTTGTCCTGTTCCCCTCTGTAGTGCAATCTCAAAGTTGGTATATATAGTTAGGGTGAGTGTGGGGGGCACAGCCCCTAACATTGGTTGATTTTGTTTGCGATGTTGGCTGATTATGGCCTTTCAATAAATTTCTTTTTGATAATGTCCCTTTTCACTGTTTTTTGTTTCTCTCTTTTCTGTTCAAGATTTAGCCATTTACATTTGTTTTTGGTAGCCAAACATAGACCCTATTTTACATTGTGCTATCGCTGACATATGACTTACTTGCACAATACCGAATGCTAATACCTTATGCTGCAGTGTAATTAACCCCAACTGTATATGTTAATGGGAAGGAGTAAAATTAGTTATTTATCATTGATTGAGATAGCTTAGAGGAATTAAGTAGTATGAGAAGCTTACATAAAACATTATCAGCTGCTATATGTAAAGAATTGTCATTTTCACATGTTATTAATTGTTAATGTTAGGATTTGAAACTCAGAGAACAGCAGTACATAATTGCTAAAGACATACATTTAAGTCAGACAGGCAATAATTCATTTATTTAGAATCAAGTGTGCTACTAATATTAGAAGTAATAAAAAGAATAAATATTTTAGTGGCACAATGACACAGCAGATAGCATTGTCACCTCACAGGAAGAGGTTCCCTGCTTTGATTCTTGGCTGTGGTGCCTTCTGTGTGGAGTCTCCATGACCTCCCTTTGTTCATGTGGATTTCCTCTAAGTGCTCTGGTTTCTCCTCACATTCTAAAGAAATGCAGTAGGTGGATTGGGTTATAGGTGTGAATGTGTATGCAAATGTGTGGTGTGAAAGAACTACTGTGGCAGGCTAATTACCCATCAGTGTAAACCTTGGTTCAAGATGATTGTCACTGTTGAAGTGACACCCTAACCCCATGTGCAAAACTGGGAAGAAGGAGTTGTGGGTGGATGGATGGATGCAAATATACAAGGGAAGACTAATATTTTATGTAATAATAATAAGTTAAGAAGTATATACATGTGCTGTAATCTAATCATGTTAACTTAAGATCTCATTGAAGGGAAATGAGAATTGATAATTAAATGGATTTTTGATGAGATATTTTAGAAATACAGGTTATATAAAATAAGGCAGACTATGAGTGGACAAATAAGACAGAAAATAATATACTGTAATAGTAAACTGCAAAAAAGGAATACATACATTACACTTACTTGCATATAGCAGAATAGTAAAAGTATAAAATCTCACACATTATTCTCAGAAAATTGTATAAAAATATTCAAAAAGATCCTGAAAACTGAAATCTAAAATATGGTTACATTAAGTCTGTAGCTTTCTATATTTTACACATCACCAAATTCCCAAAGATTATATAAAGTAACTCATTTTACAAGTCAGAACTGAAATTTGAGTGTTTTATTGCTGAGTCAACTCTTTCATGTATTATAGAAAGTAGAGACTGGGAGAGGAGAATGCAGTATAAAATGAGTATTATGAAACTTTTAAATACACTATAGGCTGTAAATGTTCTTTGATGGTGCTGAGTAGCAAGATAATTCCTAAAAACTTAGTAATGGCTCTTGCCACCCCTATAGTGCCTTTTTTAGGCAAAGTTCAAAGAACAAAACCACCACCGTAACAGGTACAAGCATGCAAAATCTGAAGGTAATGCTACTCAGTGCTAGAAGTCTAAACCTCAAAATGCACTCTCTCGAGGCACTCCTAAAAATGGAGAACATCGATATCTATGCAGTAACTGAGACCTGGTTCAAGGCTCCAGAGAGCACCCCTGCAATACCAGGCTACAACACTTACCACACTTTTCGGCCACCAAAGCAGGACCGAAACACTAAAGGTGGAGGAGTGTCAATATTCACCAAGGATATTCACACCACCAGGCTAGTTGCCCAACACAATGCGTCTGAAATTCTCCAGGTGCAACTAACACTAGGTAAGACTGCAATCCAAATTGTAACTTGCTACAGATCCCCCACCATACCCCAAGATTCTCACTACACCTTTCTAAACATACTGGAAAATATTAAGATAGAACCAAACACCCTAATACTGGGTGATTTTAACTACCCTGCCATTAACTGGGAAAGCTACTCATGTACCAACACCTTTGCCCAACGGTTCTTGGAATTCATAAATTCCAACGCCCTGGATCAACTAATCCATAGTCCCACTAGGGGCTCCAATATCCTAGACCTGGTCATTACCAACATGGGAAATCGATGCTCCACACCTATGGTCACCCCCTCATTAGTCACATCTGACCATAAGCTAATCACCCTTAACATCCACATCCCACCCCCACCCCCCAGTAAGGAAATCTCCATAAAAAACTTCTCCAAAGCCAACTTCATGCTACTCAAGTCAGAAGTGACAAACTTCATGACACCCATGCAGACGGGAGCAGAAAGTTCAACTGCTGAATCCTACACTAAGGCACTGTACGAGCACATCCACTCATGCATAAATCGTGCCATCCCAAATAGAACCAAGATGCTCTCATCCAAAAAAAAGAAGCCAATCTGGTGGTCCCCTGCCATAAACAAACTTTACAACAAAAGAAAGAAACTGTTGCAGAAAAGAGGAAAATCCCAGGATGCAAAAAACTTCCTTACCAGCCTCAGTAAGAAACTGAGATCCCACATAAAATCCTCCAAAGATAGTTACGAAAATAAAATTGCCAAAGATTCCAAAGACAACAACAAGGCATTCTATAACTATGTCAAGAATCTAAATGGCAATGCTCAGATCTGCTCTGAGCTAAAACAGAATGGCATTAAATATACTGATCCCAAGGATATTGCCAATATCCTGGCAGATCGATTCAGTGCCAACTTCACCCCCCTCTCACCCCCTAAATGGCCCATCTCAATACCGGAAGATTGCCAAATTCCAGTAATAACGGCCACACAGGTAAAAAACGCACTCTCCAAAGCTAAGAATACAGCATCCATGGGACCAGATGACATCCCGGGCTGTGTACTACATGAACTACCATATGAACTGGCACCTCACCTAAGTGTCATGTTTAATCATAGCTTCACCTCAGGTTTCGTGCCCACTGAGTGGCGCACAGCTACAGTTACCCCACTCCACAAAGGGGGATCCACCTTGGATCCCAGAAACTACCATCCCATCAGTCTGACAAGCCTTATCTGCAAGGCCATGGAGCGTATTATCATGGAACTTATAAACAAAGACATTGGCAACCTTCAAACACTGCACCCCACCCAGTTTGGGTTCGTGAAGGGCCGATCCTGTCTCCTGAACTTGATTGACTTCTTTGAATCAGTCTCCAGAGCCATGGACAAGGGTAATGTGGTCCACACAGCCTATCTAGACCTTGCCAAGGCCTTTGACACCATCCCCCACTCTGGAATCATAGATAAACTTACTAAGCTGGGCATTAATCCCTACGTCACCCAATGGGTTGCTAACTGGCTTACTGATAGAACCCACACTGTAAAAGTAGCCGACTCCAAATCCAGCTCCAGACAAGTGACAAGTGGAGTACCTCAGGGTTCAGTCCTGGGACCGCTCTTGTTTGGCATCTACTTCTCTGAAGTACAAGCCAACACTAAGGGACTCTGGATAACAAAGTTTGCAGATGACTGCAAACTGGGAGCCATTATTGAATCCCCAAATGATGTGGATACTCTACAAAAGGGCCTTACAGAAACAGATGCTTGGTGCCAGAGCCATGGGCTCAAGCTCAATGCCAAGAAATGTATAGTTATCCCCTTTGGGAAAAAACATGTATCCGTGAATTACCATATAGGTGGCAGTACACTAAACACCGAAAGTTTGATAAGAGACTTAGGGACACAAGTGGACAGTGGTCTCACCTTCGATAACCACATCGCCACAACAGTCAGGAAATCCTTCCATGTGGCACACCTCATCACTAAGGGCTTTTCATCCAGAAAAAAGGAGGTCATTGTCCCACTGTACTCATCCCTCATTCAACCCATTATAGAATACAATGCCCCATTTGGTATGTACAACTCAAGACATCTGCAACAACTGGAAAGGCCACAGAAATACCTCACTAAAAGAATCACAGGCCTAAAGCAGATGCCCTACGCTGACCGCCTTAAAAAACTCCAGCTATACTCTGTCGCATATCGTCTACTCAGAGGCGATCTTTGCTTAACATACAAGGCCATGTCAAACCCAGAGCTGTATGACATGCTACACTTAATCCCAATCCCTCAGAGCCACACGCTCCAAGGATCTAAACCTTGTCATCACAATAAACAAAACATGCTGGAGGGATAGGTTCCTGACCCAGAGACTCCCCAGACTCTGGAATAGATTGCCCATACATGTCAAGCAGAGTGCCTCTTTGGTCCTCTTCAAAAGGAACCTTGACGATTGGATGGGAGAAAGGAAATTCACCCCAGGGATCACATCAGTTGCTCTGCTAGACAGGGGTCCAGGGAAGTAAATAGTGTGGGAAGAAATAGCCAGGGAATTGTTATGGCTAGGCTTGTATAGGCCCTTTGGGCTGATAGCCTAGTACCAACCTATAATGCATGCTTTTTTGAATTAATTTAATGAGTTAAAAGAAGTTCAGATATTTGATATTTATTATATTATGGGTGATATACAAATTTAAGGTATATACACTTATACTTTTAAAACTAATTCAGAGCTTTTGATAGAGTTATTAAATATGTATATATCTTCCAGCATGATAAATGTATATATGCATCAATTTTCCTATTGTATAATAAGTTGGCAAGCTTAGATTGCTTCACACCTTTTAAGTTTACAGATAACTTTAATCTTTTCATGTCCCATTCTGTTTTACTGGAATATTTAAAGATTTAGTTATGACAATGTTACGTGAACAAATAATTTTGAAATATTTAATATATAATTATACTACTATTACATAAATAGATATGTATTACATTATTTGTCAGATTATTTATTATTTGAGATTAACTGAAGTGGATTTTTAAACGTTTATGTTATAATGAGAAAAATAGTTGTAAATTACAAAATATACAACAAAGTCAGTGGTCTTTTTTACTTTTTAACTTATATACATTAAGGTAGTTTTTGGCTATTTCTTGATAAACTTTTGGGTTTTGGTTGGCAGAATGATAGTATAGTAGCCTGTCTATTTGATAGGCAAGCTAGGAACTTGGGTATCTATAGCAGATTGTATTTTGTTAGTAATATATATATATATATATATATATATATATATATATATATATATATATATATAATTTATTATATATAGACAAAAAAACTATTAAAAACTGGAAAAAAATAATTAAATTTTTATGTTACCCTACAAAGTGGAGAATAATTTATAAAAATCATATTAGGCTGCAGTAGTATGGTGGTATTAGTTTTCCTTATGTAGAATCTTACTCCATTTCTGCAAATTTTAACTCTGTTATACTTTGGCTAGATTCAACTTAAACTACTTAATGGAAAACATTCAAGAACAGATTATACTAAATTCGTATAAGTTTATCAAACATGATAAATCAAAAGTATGTAGCAATCCATTCATTTGGTTAATGAAACATATTTTAGAAGGAAACTCATTGCAATCTTTAGACTCTTCATATCTGATATTAATTTTCCAGTTTTTAATAGTTTTTTGATTCTTTACACCCATTCTTTTTCTTCTTATATCTAACACTCTAAATTATCCTCTATATAACTGTTTCTGTTATTCCATATGTAATAAAGGCATACATAAATATTTTTTTTTCAACTTCCAATGTAGTTGTAATAGGGTAATTAAGTTCTTTATTTTTATCTTTCTTTGCTAAATCTCTTACTGTACTCGAATACTATTACATCCTGCCATAGGCTTAAAGTACATTGTTTTTTTTTCTATTATTAATTTGTATGTTATTTGGTACATTTTGTTTATTTTTACCTAAGTAGTATTGTAGCGGAGCTTTTCTCCCCGGGCCTCCACTGAAAATGGACATGTATCCAGTTGGACTAGCCCGGTAAACAAATGTAAAATAAATAAATAAATAAAATCTTAAAAACAGGTAAGAAATACATTTTTAAAATCCCATTAATTTTAAAATGGAAATGTTTGTGCTTTCCCATTGCACACATTAAGATTTGTTGAAACTCAGAGCAATGTTGAAATAAATTTGCTAAAAAGAAATTGCTTAGTATTATGATCTGACTGCCTTGAAAATGGGAAAGCTAAGACACCAGAATGCTTAATAAAAGATTATGACCTGGATGAGTCTGTTAATTGACTAATATTATAAATGAGAAATAAATTAGATGAATTTGTAGATAATATGGATGAAGAGGAACATAACATTACTCCTCATTATATGATTATATAGGTGCTATCATCAATGGTAAACTGACCTGCAAAGGAAATCTGTCCAAGCTATATGTTAATTATAAATAATAGCTTTAATGCAAAATTTTGGATATCTTTACATAGCAGTGGCTCAATTTCATGTGGAAATATATAAATAGAATGTTTGTTATCCCTTATAAAATTTCTAAGTTTAGTAAAGTAATGTCTTTAGTTTGCTGGAGATGCAATAAGATGTAAAAGCTGACTGGGTACATGTGTTTATAAATTGTGAAAATTAAATGTTTATTTGGAAGAGATAAGTATTTTTAAAGGGTTATTGTCTGATAATTGTTCTTTAACTAGATCAACAATATTAATGAATGTACCTGTGTTCAAAGAAGTTTTATGCTTAACAGCAATGCCATATAAAACTGAAAAAGAAGTGATTAGAATAAGGTCTTTAACTTATACTAAGACTACTAATTGTTGTTATAACCTTGAAATGTTGTTATTTGAATGCTAAGATACTTAATTTGTTAATTATATTAGATTACTCTGATGATTTGATGTATTAGTAACGCTATGCAATAATATATAATATTTAATTTCTTCCTTTCTGTGTGTATATTGTATATATGTGTTAAATCAATACAAATTTTCTTAAAACAAGTCACTACCTTCCTTCAAAAAGAATTTTGATACTTATATGATAATTACAAAGTTATACAATGACATGCAACATGGGATTCTTCCAGCCAAACATATTGAAGTCTTCTATATTGTAAGTCTGACAACAAACTTAAATACCTATATTTTCTGAAACAGAGAGAGAGAGAAAATCATTGCTGGGAGAAAATTTCAAATACTATGAATTTGTCCAATAAAAGTTGTGATATGTTCTTACTCATTGAATTGGAGTGAGAACTGATATGCATGGCTGTAGCATCAGGCCTGCAAGTGAACTATAGCTTCAGAGTAGTATAGTTATACTAGAGTGCTTTCTGAAAAAGAATCAGAATATTTATAATATTGGATGAAAGCATTTAAAGATATGGAAGTGCACCCCCCACCAAAAAGTTCTTAATGGTCAGAATGAGAAATACTATGATAGTCTACTTTTCACTGTAGGGGAATAATATACATGATGGGTACTCATAGCCAGAACATGAGAAGGATGGTTTCTGAATTATTTAGGTTTGGCCATTGATGTGACCATGCAGATTAATGGCACAAAATAAGGGTCTTATATGAGTTTGGCTTTATTATTTTAATGATAATTTCAAGCTCCTTTCATGAATGATCAGTAAACGAAAACTGTTAGTATTCAAGTATGACTTACAAATATAAAGCGCAACTTGTGTATGATAATAGAAACTTTACATATTATTTTCACACCTGTTCAGGATGTCCTGATTGTTCAGCTGAGTGCTTGATTATATGTTATGTATATTTTTTTATTTAATATTTCAATGTTCTCTTTGCTTGCACTGTGTGAAGTCTATGCACTGTGGCATTTAACAAGTGTGCTACAAGTAAGGGTTCTAATAATGATATATCAATTATGACAAGGTTAATATTATGAAGAAGGGTGAACTGTATTACAATATTGATATTAAGAATTAGATAGTGACATCCTGTGCAAGTTTAATATTAGTCCACAAAATACATATAGCTGTGCTATGAGTAAACAATGAATGTTTAAAAAGGAACATTTTTTAAATCTAAGAAGAAGTGTACAGGAATGAAACAGTACTGGTGTTTATGGAGGGAACATAAACTCAATTAAATTAAATATACTGCTCTGAAAGGGAAACAGATAAATTGTACTATAACATTATTGTGCTGGAGTATAATAGAAATTGGATAAATTAATAATAATGAGCAGTTACTCAAACTATGGAGCTGTTTGTTAAGGAAGACATAACAAGGCTGGATGTAGACAGGATGTCCTGGTCTTCAAAAGGGAACAAGGAGAAAACTGCTTGAATGAATTGAGAGAAAATGTTGCACCTGTAATAGTGGATCTACTGAAGTCTTTCGTGGTGTTTATGAGCCATAACATCAAGGTAAATGTGAAACGTCACATAGGATATAATATACATAACAGTGAAAGTTTTTCTAATTGCTATTCTAAGCGAATTGATAATGCCTGTCTCTCGTTTTAGTTTTCTGAAGGGTTGAATAGGTGTAGAAACTGATAGTGGCAGGTGGTTGGTAGTTGTAATATAAGATGATAAAATGTTGTACGGATTAAAGGATGATGGCCTGTATATATAAAGTGCAATGTTCATAAGGCATGCTTAATTTGTTCCTTATTTTTAAAAATTTGAGTGGAAAAGAAAGCAATAAAATAAATTACATACATGTCAAAATAAAGCAGTTTCAAGGATTCTTTATATAAGAATTTGTTTTAGGAGACTGAAATTGGACGGAAAAGTTTGCAAGATTATAATGTCTATGGGCATTACGTAGGACATATTTGCATGAGCAGTGATAGGGGGTTCTCAGGAAGTTAGATGGAAGAACCTATTAGGAGGGTGTATCACAATAAGGGGAAATTGGAAGACGTAGAAGAGGAACATTGCATACTTTAAACCAAATGAAGATCTCTAATGGGATTAAATTATAATGGAAAATAATCAGTGAGAAGAAATACAGGATAATATTACAACTATTGCTTCTATAATATACACCTACAAGCTCTGGCATTTATGGGTACAAGATATAATTTTTTACATATGATTAAGTACATGAACTCATCATGTTGTTATTTTAACAGTTTATCTTATGTAGAACAGCAAGTATTATAGTGAAAAGAAATTCAAAATACAACTGCATGTTAAAACAATTTAAAATGAAAAGGTAATAGGGTCATATTGTGATAATTTATAACATACATATAGATTTGCTGATTTACCTAATACTGGAAACAAATATTGAGGAGTATTATGCTACTAGATAATTTACACTGGCAAAGCATGCAGATCTGGGCTAATTATGTAATGCATTAATGAATATATTGAATATCTCTAATCCTAATACTGACCCCCTCCTAGGCACTCCTGCCTGAAAACATGGTGGCTTAGAAATGGAATGTTCAATCTTGCTATTATTTAGTCTTTGTCATCTATTCCTGAGATCAGTTAGCCTATTAAGCCCACACTGTTTGCTATGTACTCCCTACCCTCTGGTTTTGCCATCAGTAACTGATAAAGTGAGACAAGAGCTAGAACTGCAGCCATTATTCCAAAGGCTGTGAGGATTTCTCTTATAACTTTACCTTAAGCTTTAGCTAGTTGATAGGTACGCTGCTGAGACATGGCATGTACTGGTAGCTCATGTTCTGCACATGCCCCATCTACATTTACAGCAGCATACCTGCTCCCATTCCTGTTATTTGCAGCCCACTCCCCCATCTGTGCATTGGGCCAGAACAACACTCCTCTAACTCCCACTGCATAACCTCCCCATGGCTACTCCAGGATCTAACTCAGGTTACTGGAGCTGCAGTCAGAGCTTCATCCTCTTGTTTTCCATGATCTTGTTTTCCATGATCATTTCAATATTGATACTGAAATGCCTGTTATAGAGGCAACTTCTGAACCCCTGGTAAGGGCCTTTAGCAAAGCTGAATTTCAACAATTGAGTTTCAGTTTTCAGGGTCACAGCATGATAAACTCTGTCCAGTACCCTAAAAAGTGAGCAAAAAATGCACACTGGTGAGTATGTTTAGGTCAGCATGTGACAACACCATGTCCGCTAGCATCCAAATAGATATGTCGCTCATATTTTAAGTCACGCTGAAAATCATTAGGATCACACACTTCCTGCTATGATATTGACTTTTTAAAGAAAGATACACTTGTCTTATAAAGGTTATGACATTACTGAGCAGCCCAGCATAACAGGGCACTAAAAATATTGGCTTGAAATACTCAGGAATGGAAAATATATTGTTCTTCATTGGCAACAACTGCAATTTTTTAAGGGTCTTAGAAGATGCAGGTAATAAAAGACAGGTTAAAGTTATGGAAAACTAACCTGCTAATGTTTTCATGTTAGAGTTTTAGGACTTACATTTAAGTTGTCACTAATATGAACACTTAATTAGGGGCTTGTTTATAAAGTCTGTAACTGAATACAGTGAGATCATTTTGATAATAAAATGTGGCACCCATAGCTCCTGTATTAAATGACTTCATAAAGCAGTGATGTGGCAGTGGGGTCATACCTTTCAACCTTGGCGCAGTGGAGCAGTGGTTTGCACTGTTGCCTCATAGCAAGACGCTCTCTGGTTTGATTCTTAGCTGGGATGCCTTCTGTGCAGAGTTTGCATGTCCCTGCCTGTATTTGTGTGAGCTTCCTCCCACATTGCAAATGCATGCGACTGGAGTATTTCTCCCTGGGGTCTCCACTGAAAATTGGCTCATTCCAAGTCAAACTTTCCTGGCAAACAAATGTTAAATAAATAAACAAACTTGTTAATGCAAGAAATCTGGATGAAGCCTAAAGTAATGGGGGGACAATGGCCCAAAATAGAAAGTTGCTAGAATAACAAGATTTGTGTTAGCAAGCTTTTTCTGAAGGATATGACATCTGTAACTCAAATGTATGTCATTATTTAGTTAATGAAATTATCATTGATTTATCAGAAAACTACACATTTTATGAAGAACAGACCAAAAAATATGAAGCAAAAATCTGGAAATTTTGTGAAAATCTAGACGGTTGAGAGGTGTGGATGGTGTAGAGGAAGGTAACATAATTCCTTAGATAGGCACACTTTCAGGGCTAAGTATGGTTCTCTTCTGATGATTAAGTGTAACCACAGAGCAAACTAATTTTCAACAACTGAAGATATTTACTTCTTTTCAGGGGTATCTTCTTGAGTTCACATTGCTGTCTGTTCCTCAGAAACATCATTTTACATCATTTGTACTGCTTTTTTTCACAGGGATACAGGGACTTAGGAGTTGTTTTCTAGGTAATCAAGAAGATTAATTAATCCAATGAAGATATATGGTTTTTATAAGATTTTGTACATTCTAGGAAATAATTATGTGTTATGTTGGACATATAGTTCTCAGTGTAGGCACTTCATCTGGGGGATGCAATTTTTTTTACTGCCCCTTAAAGAATATCTTTAATTTTCTCAGTCTATTAATCTTGCAGTCAAGAAGTACATTTAATTGAGAGGGGCAATAACAGTCAGGCAGACAATTATAGTAGGCTTTTCAGCTGCTCTGGGTTATTTTTCTGGATTAATAACTAGAATTTAGTGGGTCTATATCAAAAGACCAAAGAGGCGTTTAATCAAACACCTCTTCGTCTTCACACAAAGAGAGATCGCACTAAAGTGCGAACGCTCAAAACAGCGATTTCTTTCCCAGGGAAAGAAATTGCTTGGCCATCCCCATGTGTTTGCCCCTTTCCCCACTGTAGTGCAATCTCGGAGTTGGTATATTTAGTTAGGAGGGGTGTGGGGGGCACAGCCCCCAATGTTGTTATGTTTGAAAGTGTGTGTGGGTGTGTGTGTGTGTGTGTGTGTGTGTGTGTGTGTGTGTGTGTGTGTGTGTGTGTGTGAGTGTGTTTGTGCTAGTGATTTCTTTCCCAGGGAAAGAAATCACTGTTTTGAGTGTTCGCTCTTTAGTGCGTTTGCTCTATGTGTCTATGAAGAGGTGTTCGATTAAACGCCTCTTCGGTCTTTTGATATAGACCCAAAATCAGTCTAGTCTAGTAGTGAGTAATCTGTATTTAACAAGTTCGCTGTCAGGGAACTACAAGAGGGTAGTGAGACCAGCTATGTTATATGGGTTGGAGACAGTGGCATTGACAAAAAGGCAGGAGTTTGAGCTGGATGTGGCAGAGTTAAAGATATTAAGATTTGCACTGGGTGTGACGAGGGTGGACAGGATTAGGAATAAGTATATTAGAGGGTCAGCCAAGGTTGGAAGGCTTGGAGACAAAGCCAGAGAGGCAAGATTACGTTGGTTTGGACATGTGCTGAGGAGGGATGCTGAGTATATTGGGAAAAAGATGCTAAGGATGAAGCTATCAGGTAACAGGAAAAGAGGAAGGCCTATGATAAGGTTTATGGATGTGGTGAGAGAGGACATGCAGGTGGTTGGTGTGACAGAGCAAGATGCAGAGGACTGGAAGAAATGGAAACAGGTGATCCGCTGTGGTGACCCCTAACGGGAACAGCCGAAAGAAGATGATGATGATGATGATGCTTTCAGGGAACAGGAGGTAACTGGATATCTGAAGTCTTTTCAGGGGATTTAGACTAAATGTCCCTTTATTACAATGGTATTGCTGTCCATGATGAGTCTGAACATGCTGGACAGAAAAACATTCAGAAAAGTTATACTGAACACTAGTGGAATGTATCTCAGTCCAAAGAAGACATCTGTATGATTACTAATAAATGTTCTACCAAGGTGTCTTAGACTGAAATTATTAGGGAAAGCAGAGGATCTGAGAATGGTCCCAGAAGTACGACCATATGAAGGAAAACAGACATCCTGGACCACAAGCTCATTACCCTGGTCTGTTATTCCCCATAAATATATATTATTTAGTCAAGCGGAAGGTAGACTGTACTGGGTACAAATAAATTTTCACTGATTCCAGAAATGTCAGAATGTTTTATTTAGTATATTTTTTATAAGTTGCAAGCATTGAGCAGAGCAATTCCAAAACCAGAGTGATATTTGGAAT